>NC_133769.1:89002140-89012532 GCF_003597395.2 Chelonoidis abingdonii
GGGGGATGGTTTATTTCTCCTTGTTTTAAGACCCAAGGGGTTTGGGTCTTGGGTTCCCCAGGGAAGGTTTTGGGGGAACAGAAAGTGTGCCAAACGCTATATTTTGGCTGGTGGCGGCGCTATCAGGTCTAAGCTAGGAATTAAGCTTAGAAGGGTACATACAGGTCCCCACTTTTTGGACGCTAAAGTTCAAAGTGGGAAAAATACCTTAACAGCCACAACAACTGTTTTTCTGCATATCCAGTAGACTAAAAGCCAAGCCCTGAAATAGGGGGGTAGCAAGCAAGGCAACTGCCCTGGGGCGCCACACCACAGGGAGGACTTGGAAAGCTAAATTGCTCAGGCTTTGGCTTTCAGCCCCAGGTAGCAGGGCTTAGGCTTCAGCTTTCTGCCCTGGGCCCCAGCGAGTCTAATGCCAGCCCTAGTCTCTGGTTTATTTTGGCCTGCTCACGCGCCTCCTCCCCCCACCCCCCGGCCCAGTGTCCTTCTGGGCCCCTGGTTGAGAACTGCTGCATTAACACTCCATTATCTCCACAAACGTGTCATGCTGCCTATGCGAAACTACTGTGTATGAGCTACTCTATACATTGTTTAAAAATCAGGATTAATCTACAGTCTCAACTTTACCCCTATGCCTATATTTAAGAAAATCATCAACTTGGAGCACTACATTTACAAGCAATACTATCAAAATTCAATGGAATTTTAAAACATACACCAGCAACTTAGGAAACCATGAATTCTGCCAGTCTACACCCATCAAACTAAAAACTGAATTGTTGGTACATTATTAACATCACTATTGAGCTGCTGATACATAGCAGCGACTGTGGATTCAATAACAAAAATTCTATCTTAATAGGATTTCCACTTGAAGTACATAATTAGTTGATTTAGTTGTCTCATACAAATATAACAACTGCCATATCAAAATGGACCAACAGCCCATCTAGTCCAAATCTTGTCTCAAACAGTAGCCAATACAAGATGCTTCAGAAGAGGTAATAAAGTTCCATAGTGCAAGTGAAGTAGTTACACTATAATATAGCAAAAAAATAATTTGGTTTTTAACCATTTGGGGGTCAATAAACTACTTAAGAGTAGATACAAAAGAGTGAGGTCAGAAAGAGGGTGAAAGCCACTAGTGCTAAGGTCCTCTCTGGAATATTCTTAGCAGTAGGAGCTAGACACCACAGCACTTTGTGGGAATCCCACATGCGCAAATTTAGTTCTTTGCTGACTGACCTGAGACTTGCTGCTGGCTGCAGAAGCAGAGAAAGAATGAACTAGGCTGGGGAAAACGACAGCATATGAAAGCAAATGTGGGAACAGGAACACTTTCATGCTGCCAACTGGGCCCTCCTTAACTGCAGCAGCAGCTCAGAATCTTATGCTAGGCTGAGTCCCCATCTTCATTCCAAAAAGACAGCTTGTCCCATAGTTTAGCTAGAGGGAGAGGGGGAAGGAAACAATGTCAAAAAAGTCCTCAAAAAAAACTTAGAGAGCTGCTGAAGAAACCTCTGCCTTCCAGCACAGAAGCAGACAGGCGCATAATGTCAGTGCAGTTCACTTTGCATCCTTTTAGAGGGCAGCGACAAACACTGTACTGGAGGAGGAGGAACTATTATTTATCTTTGACACCTGAAAAATGCTGAAAATCCCAGCTAGTTCTAAGCCTAATGGAAAAGACGATTCCCAGGAGAGAGAAATAACAACCACAATATATCAATATGGGAGAGTGCTGTCTATGGATATGTCTACACCACAGCTGGACACATGCTTCTGAGAGCAGGAAGACAGACATGCACTAATTCTGCTCACGCTAGAGGGTTAAAAATATCAGCATAGCCTGTGTGTAGCATAGGTGGAAGATCAGGCTCTCCACCTGGTACAGCCCTACCTAGAGACCTTGGGTATGTACTCAGATGGTGAGCCTGAGCTGCCACCTGTGCTTCCCTGGCTATGTTGCTATTTTTAGCATGCTAACTCCAACAGAGCTGGCACGTCTGTCTACCCATGCTGCAAAGCATTCTTCTAGTCCTAGCTACAGCAGACATACCATTTGGTAACTCCCCATCCTTCTAGCTTTTCTTTTTGTTATTCTTATCTTATACCTAGAGCCTTACCAAATTCATGGTCCATTTTGGTCAAATTCATGGTCATCGGATTTCAAAAATTGTAAATGTCAGGATTTCAGATATTTAAATCTGAAATTTCAGGGTGTTGTAACTGTGGGGGCCTAATCCAAGAGGGAGTTGTGGGAGAGTCCCAAAGGTTACTGTAGGGGATCGTGGTATTGCCACCCTTACTGCTTGTGGCAGTGCTGCCTTCAGAGCTGGGTGGCTGGAGATGGGCAGCTGCTGGCCTGGAGCCCAGCTCTGAAGGCAGCGCCACCACCAGTAGTAGCACAGAAGCAAGGATGGCATGGTTTAGTATTGTCACCTTTACTTCTGTGCTGTTGCTGGTGGGGGACTATCCTCAGAACTGGGCACCTGGCCAGCAGCTGTGGCACTCTGGCCACTCAGCTCTGAAGGCAGTGCAGAAGAAAGAGTGAAAATATCGTGACCCTACAATAACCTTGGGACCCCCCCCCCCATGACCTCCTTTTGAATCTGGACCCCCCAGTTTGAGAAACGCTGGTCTCCCCCAAGAAATCTGTACAGTGTAGGGCAAAAGTACACAAAAAACCCAATTTCACGGTCCGTGACACGTTTTTCACAGCTGTGAATCTGGTAGGGTCCTACTTATACCCTAAGAAATATGAGAAGAGTGAAACCTTACAAAAAACCTTAATTTTGGGAAGAAAACTTGACACTGCTTATCTCATTGGAAAACAACTCTCAGACATTACTTAAGGGGGGAGGGATAGGTCAATGGTTTGAGCACTGGCCTGCTAAACCCAGGGTTATGAGTTCAATCCGTGAGGGGACGACTTAGAGATCTGGGGCAAAAATCAGTACTTGGTCCTGCTAGTGAAGGCAGGGGGCTGGACTCAATGACCTTTCAAGGTCCCTTCCAGTTCTAGGAGATATACCTATCTCCTATTATTATTATTATTATTATAATCTATGTTGCTAACCACCCTTACAACTATGATGCTTGGCATGATTGCAAAAGGGACAAGGATTTCTGACCACAGAAAAATCACTAGTCAGAATTTGGCATTTGTGGCTTAACCTCAACAAGAGTTAAAAAAAAGCAAAGAAACCTCTAATTACCTTTCAAATGAAAAAAGAATGCAATAGCTCACATGCAATCATTACTTTTTGCAACTGATTTTCACCTGAAACATTTATTCCTCACTCAAGATGCTGTGCTTAAGTTTTACATTTGTTAGAATTTCATTGCTCTTGTGCTCTGATTATTCTAATACATTTTTTCCAATAAAATATTAAAAGAAATAATAGACTTCTTTCTTTTTTGGCTTGGAGATTGAACACTAAAGACAGTGAGGAAAGGTAGAGAGAAAAAGACAATATTGAGGATCCCGCAATCTGCCTCAACAAACTCATGCATGAGTCATGGGTCTGATTCAAAGGACATCCATTGACTTCGATGAGCTCTGGATCAGGTTCTATAAGTATACTGAGGGCTGACACCTAGCCAATTTGTTGGCTAATTAACAGATAAAGCAAATATTTTAGAAGTAACAATCTGAGGATTTTGTTAGAGCCTTTACTCTAAATAGTAAGTACATTCCATACTAGAATACTGAAATAGGCAAATGCAGAGCCTGGCGTTATGAAATCTTTAATTTCTTATCTTCTGAAGCCCTACCAGTGCAAAAAATCTAAGGCTGTGATAGCTGAATATTTCTTTCGACCATTTTAAACTGAGTGTCTTGCATTATATTGCTTGTATGACGTTGAATTATGTTGTTCCAAGACTCTTCGTCACCTTAAAAAAACCAGTTGTTTATTCCAGGCGGTTTATCCCTATAGCAGAAATATTTCAAAAATATATTGTAATGTTTATATATATTTTAAGACTAAAAACAACCAGAAGAGACATACAGTTGCCATCTTATTACTGTCATGGAGATCTGAGGTGAACATTACACAAAACACTGTAATTTAAGTACTATCTTTTACAGGGAATTCTGCATTGACACCACTGTATGAAATAATATAACATGACATATAGAAAAGTGGTAAATTGCTCTACTACCTGTTACAGCAATGGTTTTAAAGCACTTACAAATTTTCTTAGTCATTTAATTCTGAAGATTAAGTATCCAAGCTATTGAGAACTACAGTATAAAAGTAACTAAGCAGAAGTTTGGGGAATACTTCTCATTGCTCAACAATCCATTTGGAGTTCATTAAATAGTAATGTCCAGAAAAAAATCCTATCCAGTTCCCAGTACTCAGAAACTTGGGGCCTTCGGAGTTTCTGGGAATGTGGAAATTGAATCCTCCATAGGGTTCTGCCAGGGATGTAGATGACTTCCTGTATCTCAAGGATTAAAATGGCACTATAATGATGTTTACTGTGACTCTTATAGCAGCACCACAAAAACGGTTTAAAAAACAATTTGTGGGAGATAGGGAAGATAGGATTTTTTTCAAGTATCTGATTACACTGCTCTACAGCCAAAATGCTTCTGAAATAAATGTAGTCAAACTTTACTAATTCTGGGTCACTGAGAACGAAAATGATGCTTAAAATTGTTGATTGGCTCTAGTCTAGTCTAGATGTTGGGCTCCAGACTACAAGCTCTGGAATTCCTGGCAGGTGATGTTAGGGTTTCCATGTTCCGTGACCGTCAAAAGGATCTTGTCCATTCTTCTTCATGGAAGGTGATCTTGTAGCCTGCAACAACATCGATGGTGTGATGGCAGCCCTCAACATCGTTCACGATTTCCAGATGAGTGGAGACTGTTCATTGATTCATCGAAGACGAGTCTTAAAGCTGTTTTGCTGCATAATGACAATGTTTTGCCATCAATTCCAGTTGGTCATGCAGTCCATATGAAGGAAACCTATGACAACATGAAACAACTTTTGAGGTGCATAAACTATGACCAACATCAGTGGCAGCTTTTGTGGCGATTTGAAGGTTGTTGCTCTCTTGCTTGGTCTGCAGACTGGATACACAAAGTACTGCTGTTTTCTCTGTGAATGGGATAGTTGTGCAAGAGATTCCCACTACATCAAGAAAGATTGGCCACTCGGACAGTCATTGGAGCCTGGGAGGAAAAGTGTTCAGCATCTACCACTTGTTGAATCAAGGAAGATTTTGTTACCACCCTTACACATCAAGCTGGGTCTGATGAAGAACTTTGTCAAGGCCATTGACAAACACAAGCAGCTTTCAAGTACCTCCGTGGAAAATTTCCAAGGTTAAGTGAAGCTAAGATAAAGGAAGGTGTCTTTGTTGATCCTCAGATTCGTGAACTTCTTCGAGATGATGCATTTGACCATGCACTGCGTGGCAAGGAAAAGACGGCATGGAAAGCCTTCCAGTTAGTAGGCAATAAATTTTTCGCGGAAACAACAAGGCAGACAACTACAGGTTGTTGGTGGAAAACCTCCTCAAGGCATCAAAAGCCTTGGTTGCAACATGTCACTAAAGATACATTTTTTGCACTCTCATCTATATTTTTTTCCCAAACTGCGGAGCAGTGAGCGACAAGCACAGGCGAGCAATTTCACCAGGACACTGCAACAATGGAGAAACGCTATCAGGGCAAATGGAGCCCATCAATGCTTGCAGACTATTGCTGGACAGTGACAAGAGATGCTCCATTTAATGAATACAAGAGACAAGCCAAGAAGCGCCGCGTAGACACTGAATAGGACTAAACTATATACATAATAGTTTTTTGCCTTTTGTTTCATCATAAATTTTATTTATAACCCTTTGGCTGATTTTTAAAGTGTTACATAAACAGGACAGTGAAATATTTTCATGTAAAGCAACCATAAACACTGAAAAACCTAGGTTTACATTTATGATTTAAAACTCTACTATCTACACAATATACATAGACATAAAATGTAAAAACTTAAATATCTTAGAAACAGTAGCCGATCAGTTGTTTTAATTGTCATATTTGAATTCAGCACATTAAAATACATAATAAATACCACATTTTATCTCTGAAGCAGATGACTTCTCAAAAATTGTAGACCAGTGTTATACTCTGAAAACTCACAAGAGATATCTTCCATGCAGGGACAAAACAGAACCATAGCTCAGTGGGGGGTGGGGTGGAGAGGTGTGTTAATTAGGGAGTCTAGCAAATTTCAAACACACCTTCAGGTTGAATTCAGCACACATAGAAAGTAGGTTTCTAGTTTCAAGGTATTTTTCATTTGGTAGTCAGAACATATTTTCTTATTGGTATAGCAAAAGCAGACCTTAAGTACATGGAAAATACTCATTCCAAGTAGAAAATCTGTCTAAACATCTAAGTAATAAATACTGTTTACAAACCACAATTCTCAAGTTGACACTTTTTTTCTAACAGTACATGCTCAAACACAAGAGACCTTATTATTCTCCCTTTCCATTTGCAGTCCACATGGCCAAATTACTATTTTTTCCCTTTAAAATTCACCAGCAACCCCTAGAAACACTGCAATATATGATGTGCATCTGTGGCGAGCTTCTTGCCCCAATTATCTGAGCATTACTTCAATCACCAATTTGACTTAGCCATCTCAAACAAAAGGCACTTTCAATAACCCCAGTACCAAACTTCCACAAAGCATGCTTCAGATTACAAATTTAAATCAAGAAAATATTTGTATTTAAGAGAGATATTACTTAGTACAAATTTGAAATTCAGTTTTTAAAAATACATACCAACTACACAGAATGAAAGTACAGAACCAAAAGGGATACAATTTCTCAGAATATACTCTCTAGAAGTAGAAGTTATTCCAGCATTTGTTAAGAAGTTCATTATTGTTTGCAGATAATGTCAGGTTACAACTGTGATGGTGCCCCCCATAAAGCTTTATGGAACATGCTTATGATTGTATATGTGACATAACTGGAATATGTTTTAAGCTACATAGCTATGTAAAGGTTATGATCTACTCCTATTTGTATGCATGTATCATTTCTGTATTTGAAGTTATGAATATTGGCTGTGTACTGGCTTGATTTTAACCAGCCTAGTAGAGCATTTGGTCAGCTTCTTGAGAAAAGTGCAAATTAAGTGCCCAATCAAAAATCACTTAAGCCAAAATGGACTTGAAGATGCCAATCCACATCTGAGCCTTCCCAGGAATGTGGCTTGACTGTAAAAACTGAGTCATGTATGGATATGTAGCTTGCCCATGTGACTCCAGAACCCCATCTTGGAGCTGGAATTTGCATAGGAGAGAGGAGGGGGTCTCCACCCACAAGAGAAAATCTATTTAAACCCCTGGGAGACCCTCCAGTTGGTCTTCAACTGGCTAAAGGGATAGCCTCTTGACCCTGAAGGATACCTGAAAGAAACTGGAACAAAGGACAGTAACTACAGGGGGTGAGAATGATTGCTGGACCCAGACTAGAAGGAGACTAGTCTGTAAAAGGAAGCTTACTGGAACTGGTGAGGCTTTTATTTGTACTCAGTTTTATTACTGTATTAGGCTTAGATTTGCGTGTTTTATTTTATTTTACGTGGTAATTCACTTTGTTCTGTCTGTTACTACTTGGAACCACTTAAATCCTACTTTCTGTATTTAATAAAATCACTTTTTACTTATTAATTAACCCAGAGTATGTGTTCATACTTTGGGGGGCAAACAGTTGTGCATATTCTCTGTCAGTGTTATAGAGGGTGAACAATTTATGAGTTTACCCCGTATAAGCTTTATACAGGGTAAAACGGATCTACCTGGGGTCTAGACCTATTGGGAGTTGGGCATCTTAGTGTTGAAGACAGGAACACTTCTGTAAGCTGCTTTCAGTTAAGTCTGCAGCTTTGGGGCATGTAACTCAGACCCTGGGTCAGTGCTGGAGCAAAAGGGCATGTCTGGCTCAACAAGACAAGGTGCTGGAGTCCTGAGCTAGTAGGAAAAGCAGGGGCAGAAGTAGTCTTGGCACATCAGTTGGAAGTTCCCAAGGGGGTTTCTGTGATCCAACCCATCACAACAATAATAGTGAAATATATAGGCAATAATTTGCATCAAAGGGCCTGTTTCCTATTGCATTTTTTGTTTGTACAACTATTACATAGTATAACCTGAAAATACTCTCCATTTTCAGCTAGTAAAATTTTGTACTAGCCAATAACTGCTACATTTCAAATTTAGAGCGTATTTAAGCTAGTTTCATTTGCTTTGTGAATTCTCATTCCATTGGCAAGAATCAATAATTATTTCAAAAAGATAAAACTTTCTACACAATTAGTCCCTGGCAAGTTGGAGTGTAAATCTACCCCACACTAGTCTGCCATGCACTAACTAACTATTGATGTGGATCCTACTGCTGTGCACAAGAAGTTCCCCAGCACATTCTGATCTACCCTTTGAAATGGGAAGTACATCAAAGTGCAGAAGAAAGACTGTGGTCAACAACAACTCTTCCTTTGGCACAAGGGAACTCTCTGCAGTAAGTGTAAAACTTTTATCTGTGTGGGAGACAGAACTTTCTTGGCGGTCAGCCTGCAATAATGGAATGAACTCTTTCTCCCCCTCACTCCAGCCCCTCCCCCAGAATCAGGGGCTGCATGTACCTTCAGCATATGCGGAGGCTGGGTGTGGGGACTGTGGCCCCACCTACTGCTTCATCCCTACTCTCCCCGAGGCCCCATCCCAAGAGCTCCCCTCCCCCCGTCCACCTGCTAATAGGCGGCAGGGGCTGGGGAAGAGCAGGATGGTGGCCTCTAGGCAGATCACAGGAGGCACTCCAAAGGCAGTGGGTTGGCCTGTTTGGGGATGCTTAGCCTCCTCAGCCTATGACATCTGCCGCTCATGCCTAGAATTTAGGACCATCATAAACCCGGCCACCTTCTGCTCCAAGTGCAAGGAACATTTCTTTGACTTGGCCTTTTCTAACAAATACATGGGAACAGGTATATAGCCTCTCCTTCCTCAAAGAAAAAACAAAAGAAAAAACCTCATTCCTCTCAAAACAAGACACTCCACCATATACACTCCTTCCCCTGGGGAGGATGAGAGCAAACAGCATCTGGCTGATGTCACTTAATGCACTGCTGGAAGGCATTCAGATATTATAATGATGAGGGGTGTTTAAGAACCTATATGGAATAGAATAGCTGTCTACCAGAATTAGTCACATACTATAGTATGTTCTTCTGGAAAATGCCTTAAAAAAATAAAAGTAAGGTACTTTGTCCCATTGTTCTTGGGCATACTTTTTTTTGATCTACTGTTGTAGAACATACTGAGTGCCAGCATGCTACCAACCTCCACATAAAAGTAATTAGCCCTGCAATAGTATAGCACACGCATAAGCACTTCTGACATTTTTCAGAATGAAAGGTGCCATACAAATAAGTAGTGCCATTTGCCGTGCTTTTCTTTAACTGACTAATTTCTGTAATAGTGATAACTTATACAATTTATTTAATCTCTTCTGCGATCTTGCTGCTGTGAACAAGATGCTGTACACAGATTTGTTCTTTCCTTTAAGAAAGCTTCTAGAAGCAGTGTTGGGAAATTGCTCATAGTAACAAGGCACATCTGCCTTTTCGGGAAGGCTATAGGATAGATATGGCACTGATCTTGGTTTAGGTCAGAATGGAGAAATCGTGGAAGGAGTAATTCCCAGAAAGACGTGAGGACCCATAGGCTGGGTAGTGATGATTACTGGGAAAAGGATCAGGAAAGGAGAAGTTACTTTCACTGTACAGCGACAGGAGTTCTTCGAGATACTTGTCCCTATGCATGCTCCACTTCAGGTCTGCAAGTACCCCACACACCTTTGAGCAGAGACTTTTGGTAGCAGTGCTCATTCAGTCTTCACAGGCACTCTTAGCTTTCCTTGTGCCTTGCATGTAGGGTGTATATGGTAGTTGTCATAAACAGATAGTAGGAGTTAATAGAACAGAAGTACTTTATATCTCTTTTGATTGTAAAGGGTTAACAAGTTCAGTAAGCCTGGCTGTCACCTGACCAGAGGACCAATCAGGGGACAGGATACTTTCAAATCTTGAGGGAGGGAAGTTTCCTGTGTGTGCTATTAGAACTTGGTTGTTGTTCTCTCTAGGTTCTGAGAGTGACCAGACGTGCAACCAGGTTTCTCTCCAATCTCTCCGATACGGGCTCTTATAAGTTCAGAATAGTGAGTACTAGGTAGATAAGGCGAGTTAGGCTTATGTTTGTTTTCTTTATTTGCAAATGTGCATTTGGCTGGAAGGAGTTCAAATTTGTATTTTGCTGAAAGGATTTTAATTTGTACTTGTATACTTAGGCTGGGAGGGTATTCCC
>NC_133769.1:89014277-89086824 GCF_003597395.2 Chelonoidis abingdonii
ATTTGGAGAGCCTGGATTGATGTCTAGTCCCTCTTAGTCCCAAGAGCGAACAACCCCCAAAACAGAGAGCACAAACAAAAGACTTCCCCCCACCAAGATTTGAAAGTATCTTGGCCCCTTATTGGTCCTCTGGTCAGGTGTCAGCCAGGTTTACTGAGCTTCTTAACTCTTTACAGGTAAAAGAGGCATTAACCCTTAACTATCTGTTTATGACAGCATGTAAAAAGGCATAATGTTTTGAGAAGATGTAAACTGAGGCCCATGTGGCTGCTTTGCCTATTACTGCAATGAGTGTATTTTTCATCAACACACTGGACATAGGCCAGGGTCTGGTGGAACATCTGTAAGTCTAGAAAAGGCTGGACATTAGCAATCATGTAGCCGGAAAGGATGCAACCAGAAACTCACTTAGAGACACTCTGGGTGAAAGAGGGGCCCCTTTAATTCTGTCCATGAAAGAGACAGTCTGGGAGACGCCCTGAAGAGGTTAGTCCTGTGCAAATAAAAGGCCAATACCTCCTCATATCTAAGGTGCGCAGGGGACTTCTTACCTAATCAGATGAGGCTTTGGGGTGAAAAACTGGCAGCTAGCTTGCTGATTTTCCTAGCAGAGATGACAGCTATTAGAAATGCATACTTTATAGACAATCACAGAAAGGTACACTTAGCTAGTGGCTCCAAGGATGGCTTCATCAGAAAGCTGAGGACTAAATTTAAGTCCCACTCAGAAATGGGTTCCTCACATATAGAAAAAGATTAACTAATACTTTGATAAATCTGGAAGTGGTAAGGAGAGCAAACACTAAAACCTCTTAATATCAAAATGGAAAGCTGTAATAGCTGCCAAATAAATTTTAATGGAACTCAAGGAGAGACCCAAATTCTTCAAGTCCCACAAGTAATCTAAGACATACAGAAGGGAAGAACAGACAAGGGACAAGTGCTGTTGGGTACACTAATAGTGAACTCTCTTTCATTTTTTAGTTGATGCTTTTCTGCTATTCAACATCTCCTCTTATACCTCTCTCAAAAACAGGAGACCACTATACCAGAACCATCCAGCTGGGGTGAAGAACATGCCCTAATTCTGAGTTATCAGGTTGAGAATGATCAGTAACTGTAGAGGAAGACAAGACTTGAGGTGAACCAAGTCAGGAACCAAATTTGCCTTGGACAAGTTGGTGTAATTACAATGACCTTGGCTTTATCCTGCCTGATTTTGTTTAAGACTCTGAGGAACAGAAGTGTCAGAAGACAGGCATAGAAGAGATTCCTCGACCAGGAGATGAGGAAGGAGTCTTCCAGAGATTGAAGATCTAAGACCTTCTCTCAAACAGAATCCTCTACATCTTTTTGATGGCAGTAGCGAGGTCCATTTCTGGAAAACCCTACATGAGAAACACACTGGTGAATCAGGCTGTTGACTTCCCATTTGTGGTCCTGGCAGAAATGTCTGCTCAAGCCATCGGCTATAGTGTTCTGAAGACCGAATAAGTATGAGACGAAGATGAAAATCTGATGGGCTATGCACTATTTTCATAGCTGTTCTGCTTCTGCAGAAAAGTAAAGGGGTCTTGCTCCTCCTTGATGATTTACATAATACATACTGGCTCTGTTGTCTCTCGTGATCTTGACACACTGACCCTTGTTCATGAGAAAGAAGAGCTTGCAGGCAAATTGGTTTGAACCACTCTGAGCTCCAGGAGATGTTGATATGAATAACAGACTCTTGAGCAGTTCATTTGCCTTGAATGGTATGTGTTCAAAGAGGAGCTCCCACCCTATAAGAGATACGTGGTGGTGGTGGTGGCGGCAGGGGGGAGTGGCAGGCAAAGGACAGGAAATCCAGTACAAACCTTGTCTGGGTCTTTCCACCAATTGAGCAATAGAACCTGATGAATGATGGACACTAATTTGTTCAGATTATATTTGCTGGGCATGTAAACAGTTCTCAATCATCCTTAGAAGCAGTGTAAATGCAACCTGGCATGAAGTGTGACAAAGGTGCAGGCTGCCATGTGACCTAGGAGCTGCAGACAAGTTCTGGGTGACATATGTGGGTTCATTTGAACCTGTGCGATTAGGTTAATCAATGTCATAAATCTGTCTGTTGGAGATAAGATCTGGATGTTGTGGCATCTAAAGTGTCTCCTAAAAACTCTGTTCACTGAAGTGGTGTCAAAGTGGCCTTTCCCTGTTGACATCTTAGCTTGCTGAATATGGCCCTAGCTTTTCTCATTGCAGAAATAACTTTGTTATGGAGCCCTTGATGACCCACTCATGGAGATAAGAAAGAAGATTATTCCCAACTGACATAGTGTAATCGCTACCACCTCCAGAACCTTTATACTCTGGTAGCAGTAGAAAGTCTGAAGGGGAGCACTTGATATTGGAAGTGCCCCTGGCTGACCACGAAATGCAGAATCCTCTTGTGAGATGGATGCACCATGATATAAAAATAAAATCTCCGGGATCTAGAGATGGTACTATTGCTGTGAGTGTCACCATCCTGAACCTCTGTGTTTTCATGAAAGTGTTCAACAATCTGAGATCTAAGATTGGTTTCCATCTGCCCTTCTTTTTGGGAATCAGAAGTACATAGAATAGAACCTCTTCCTTCGGTGTTGGGCAGTGTGATGGGGTCTGCTTATACCACACTAGCCCAAATAGGGTTAAGCACGTTATTGACAGCAGAAGTACCGCCTCCCTGGCAAGACTGGGCATGCTCCAAGTGCTCTAGTAGTATGAAGGGAGGGAACCCAGCTCATTTTAGACTGGAGGCCGCAGGGGAAGGACCTGCCTGGGAAGCTCCTGTGGAGGACCAGCCACAGCCCCTGACTGCACCTGGAATCGAAGCCATCCACGGCCTGCCTGCATCCCGGCACCTGGAGGAACCCTTGGAGACGACTGGCCCTGCCGAACACAGAGGACCTGACATCTCATGGGAGACCCCAACACAGACTCTGGTAGGAAGTGACCAAGGGAGGATGACAGAGTGGTACCTCCCACCCGGGGAAACTCAGTGTGTTTCGGTAGGACCCCCACGCTGAATCAGTGGCAAGCTGCTATGCCACTGTTAGGGCCCTGGGTCAGGGCCAGGTGGAGTCGACTGGGTCCGGGCCTCCCACCGGGGCTGCCACACCCCATAAGGGGCCCCTCAATGCTCTAGACTCTGGCCACTAGGCCATGCTGCCCAGCGCCAAAGGGCTGCTTTATAGACTCCGGCCATTAGGCTCCACTGCCCTGCATCAAAGGGCGACTCTATAGACTCTGGCCACGAAGCCATGCTGCCCTGCACCGAAGGGTGGCGCCACAGACTCTGGACGCTAGGCCATGCTGCCCAGCGCCAAAGGGCTGCTTTATAGACTCCAGTCATTAAGCCCCACTGACCTTCATCAAAGGGCAGCTCTATAGACTCTGGCCGCTAGGCTATGCTGCTCTGCACTGAAGGGCTGCTTTATAGACTGTGACAGATGGGCCACATTGCCCTGACCCTAGGGGCATGGACCGTCACACGCAGGTATTTGTTCTACAGCTCCTATGCTGAGAAGGGATAGGACTTCTTGTTTCAGCAGATGTTTGTGACATGGGTCCCTAAAAAGGGATGAGGAAGGCAGGTTAAGTGGGGTAATAGAGGTGAAATAGATAGAACAGCCCCACATTACAATCTCCTTAACCCACCTGTTGGAAGTAATCTGATCCCATGCAATTCAGAAGTGAGGAAGACAATCCCCAAAAGGTGTGGCGGAAGGAGCAGGCGATGGACTAATGTAGCTTTAGATTCTGAAGGGGAAGTGGTTCTGGATCCTCAACCGAAACAATAAACCTTAGATGATGAGCATGGCTGAGTAATAGTGATGGTGGGTGGTTCTCTTTTCTGCAACCTGGGGCTCTTCTTAAAACAGTTCCAGTGGTCTGTGGAGGGAGGGAATTGGGCTGGGCAGGATCTCTGGTCCATCTGTGACCTGCTGAACCTCCTTTTGTTTGCAGGTATGTAACACCAAGGGAGTGGCAGTAGCACTGAAATCCTTGAGAAAGTACAAGGATTCATCAGTGGACTCGCTGAAAAGCTTGAGACCATTGAAAAGAAGGTCCTCAGTGGTGTTCTGGACCTCCCTTGGGATTCCTACGGATTGCAAACAGAAGGCATGACACACAACAATCACTGCAGAAATAGAGCAACCTGCCATATCAGCCACATCTAAGGAGGCCTGTAACAAAGTCCCTCACTAATAACTGACCCTCTGCAATGTTCAAATTCCTCTTGATGTTCAGAAGGCAGATGTTCAATAAAAGTTGTATGTGCCATAGTTCATGTGATTATATTTTGTAATGAGGCCTTGGTAATTGTTGATTCTGAACTATGATGCAGAAAACCAAAGACAACCAGGCATTTTTGGCCTTTATCACGCGGGGTTACTTTAGAATGGTGTTGCCTACTACATTTGTTCACAACACTGATGACCAAAGAATTAGGTATTGAGTGTATGAACAGAAATTCAGAATCCTCAGCAGGAAAGTAATACTTTTTATCTGCTCTTTCACATGTTGGAAATCTGATGGCTGGGGTTTGCCAAATTGTTTTGACAGATTCAAGTAAATCCTGGCATAGCGGTAAAGCTACTTAATACAAGGTGGCAGTTGGAGAACGTCAAGAAGTTTGTTAGGTCTCATGCAGGGGATGTGAAGGGACACAACAACCCTTTACATAAGCTCCTGGAACTGTTTAAAACCATCTGCATTGGTGGCGGGGTGGAAGGAGACAACACTGGTGCTTCATTAGGTGAGTAGATGTTACTTTGTGGTGTACCTTCCTCATCAGTCCTTTTACCTTGTTCTTAGAAGGATTCTTTCTGAGGTGGAGGCTGATGCAGAGGGATGGGAGGAGCAAAGGATTGCTGGTGTTCCCCCTGGATACAGCTAGGTGCTCCAGAAAACTGTTGTCGATAAGCAGACTACAGGTCCCTATACGGCCTTGGGCAGGCCATATGAGGGGGTACCCAAGACTGATCATATTAGACAGAATGAGGAGTGATGAAACTGCCTGTGTCTCGTGTTTCTCTCTCAAAAAAGATGTCAGAAGAGGTAGCTCTGGGCTGGTATTTGAGTGATTCTCTAACGGAAATCTGAGAGTCTGAAGAACTATTTTCCTCATAGTCCATGGGAGAAGCAGACAGGGGTGGTGCTGAAAGAGGTTGCTTGTCTCTTTTAGCAGGTACCGAGGAGCCAGGCAGTGCCAAGAATGGTGCAGTACCAGTGATAGACAAGGCTCCAGTACCAGGAGTATTTTCTTATCCATTACTAGAGGTGATGCTGGTTCATCTCAGACAAACAAGAGAAAAACTCCTGCAGTACGGAGTGAATCTGCACAGAAACTTGCAGGGAAAGGTAGTTCTGAGGGTGACATTGGGTTTGACAGTATTAATCAATCAATTTGTGACACATAATTGGGTAGCACAGGCAACATGGAAGCAGGCCCTGCTGTTGGAACCGCTGTCTTTGAGGCACAGTCCTTAGGATTCCTAGCACCATGATCACACGTAGGTGGCACCAAGGCTGGCTTCATAAAGATGGTGCTGGGAACCTAGGGACTTAGAAGTGCCTGAAGCCTTAGCTGAGGGACCCTTAGTACCAGGAGAGCTTGGAGCCCCAGAAGTACCTTTTCTGGGACGCAAGGTCTTTGTGATGACCTGCGTTTCTTGGCACTAACTTTCTTTGAGGGGATCTTGAAGTTCTCTTTCTGGAAGTTTTGGTACTATCCTTTGTTGTTCTCCTCTGTGAAGGTCTAGTCAGTAGATGAGCGGGCTGCAGAGGATGACAGGGTACTGTGCTCCTTGGAAGACCACTGTACTTGGAAGAATATCAGGGGCTGGGTCTGATGCAGGTCAAAGGAAGCACTCCATCATGAGAAGCCTAAGCTTTATCTTCCTGTTTTTTCAAGACCTATTCTTAAATCCCAAACAAATTTTACACTTAGATGAGATGTGGGTGTCCCCTAAACAGTGGATACAGTGAGAGTGACCATCAGTAACTGGGATAGAATTCTGGCAAATGAGGCAACATTTAGATCCAGGGGACTTAGGCATGCCCTGCAGGAAAAAAAAAATCCTTCGAAGATGCAAAGACTCCGAGGGGGAGGGGGAGGAACAAGGCGTCCCAAGGAAGCTTCCTCAAAAAAAAAAAAAAAAAGTTCCTAGAACAATGGTAACTAGTAAAAATAACTAAAAGGGGGCTAACTGAAATCTAAAATAAGAAAATCTAGAAACTATTCCCTAAAGAAAAAGCTAGTATGAAGCAGGCGTTGCAAGACACTCCATCTCAAGCTGAGGTGGCTGAAAAGGAACTGAGTGTCATTTGTCCAACACTGCTCTACATATCTTCAGTATGGGGCAGGAGGATAACCTGGGCAAATGTGTGACTGAATGGGAACTACTACCAAAACTCTCCAGATGCGCATCCACCTTAGATCAAAGGGCAGCACTCAGAGACATTACTTAAATAATTAGTCAGAGCTCCCCATTTCGGAGTGAGTTCTCCCTCAGTGAGCTTAGGAAAGTATTCAAGTGAACCTCGCCCAAAAGGGAGTTCTACAGGAGGACATTTAACTCCAAGATCTGCCACTGACCTGGTCCCGTATGAATCTAGAAACAAAGTGCAAGCAACCCCATGGCTCATCATAAATGCTGAGCAGGAAGCAATCATTTAGGGACTATCTTATGAATTATTTGATATAACATACTTTGAAATAAATCTTTTGGCAAAACACTACAGATCTCAAGAACTGGTATAATTAGAAGCAAAGCAAGGGGGTAGCTGTGTTCTACATTTACAGCTTTGGATCAGCGTCCTGAGCAAACCAATTAGGAGCACATTACAGTAATCTGTTTTAAATGTGACAAAAGGAAGCACAACCATAGTGAGATCCACATCTGAGAACTACAAGCAGGTTTCAAAGATAAACTGTAGAGGATAAAAATGACTCTTGACCACTGTGATAATGTAGGTGTCTGTGCTAAGAAAACTACTAACAGGGACCTTCAACTTCTGCATCTATCTCACCAGGAGGAGGATGTAAAACTGGAACAAGGGACACACAAACAAGTAGATTTTTTCATTGCAATTCTTTCCTATTCAATGTAAAAATTCTTGACATCAAATTTCAGAAGAAAAATTCAGTATTGTTTCCACATAAATTAATGAATCCCTTTATGGCTGTGTGGATGGTTATACATAAGATTGTTCTATTTTGCCTGGTTTTATTTAGACACAGAACCTGAGTTCTGCACTGTCATGGACTTTCTTCCACCCCTGCCAAAACTATGATCTAAAGCTGTCCTGGGGTAACAATCTCCAGTGGGAATATTCTTGTCAGAATACTTATGTAGTCTGAATGATAATCTTGTTAATGCTGTATCTGATGTTGCACTCTCATAAAATCATATAAAGTATGCTGATGAGTGTGAATATAATGTAACTAAAATATGCTTCATGCAAAACATCTCTTGTAAGATATCATTACAAAGCTTATAATATACTAAGTGTAGTCATCCTATTTGTATAAATGTACCACTCCTGTATCTGACACTAGAAGTATGAAATATAACTCTGAGGTCCTATTGTAGTTATGCAAAGTGTGGGCCATTAATGGTGGTTTGAAATCTTAATGGCTCCCATCAGCCAGGACATTTGACTGTAGATGGCTCTGTTTTACTTTTAAGTCTTCCTGTATACGTCTGTGCTGGCAAGTGGGTAATGAAGTGTCACAGTGACACGATCATGTCACCTGAACTGGAATCCATCTTTAACCTGGTGCTTTTCCATTGAGAAGTAGGGAGTGGGAACCCAGAGGGACAAAGGATTCCTGCCTTATGCAAAAGATATATAAGTGAGTGGAACAGAACAAAAGGGGCGGCCATTATGAGAAATCCCCTAGCTACCACCTGAACTGAACAAGTGCTAAGAACAGGAACACTTCTCAAGCTCCCTTCAGTTAAGTCCGCAGTTCTGGAGCACGTGGTTCAGATCCTGGGTCTGTGCTGGAGCAGACTGGTGAGTCTGGCTCAGCAAGACAGGGTGCTGGAGTCCCGAGCTGGCAGGGAAAGCAGGGGCAGAAGTAATCTTGGCATATCAGTTGGCAGCCCCAAGGGGGTTTCTGTGATCCAACCCATCACACTGTAAAACTAGCAGGACTTAAATAGAATGTTAATAAAGTCATGTTACAAGATCAGGGCTTGCAAGTGTCTGCATATGTTAAAGAGCTCAATTACTAAAACCTAACTAAAAATACTTCCTTTTCAGTCTATAATGACATTGATTAAGCCAAAGTCCCTGAGGAGTACTAGATTCCACTATCATGGAATTTAAGTTTTGGAGCAGCTGTCTCAGAAATCCTCCTCTCACTGCAGTAATCTTGTTTTTCCTGGTGATTCACCCACCATCTCATTTTCTGTTTTTCCATCCAGTTGGAACATACTCATTACCTTCTGCATATGTTCCTTTTGCTCCTTCAAAAGTGGGAGCTCTATTGTTTTCAATGCATATGCTTCAACTAGTTGGTAAGTACTACTTTATTTTTGACATATCAGTGCCCAGAATGTCATACAGTACTACAGATGTAGTCTCACCAGCACTGTATTCAGAGGGGCTGCCACCAGTATGGTCAGTGATGTGTATTTGCATATACAGTCCCAAACTGGCTTTTATTTACTTCAGTGTTACCTAGCAAGCACATATCTACTATTCTCTATGCTCTCCTTCTACCTCTCCTGAGAATTTGGTATAATTAGCTTGCACTAGTAAACCAGCATATCTTCATTCCAGGAGTGAGGAGAGCTCCTCCTATGCCTAACGATTTTTATTCCTCCTCTCCTTTTCCCGCCCCCCCACTTCCCCTTTCATTTCCCCAGAGGTCTTCATGTTCCCTCTCCATTTTTCCCTTTTGACCCCACCATCCCCAGGGTTCCACGTTGTGACAATCTTCCCTTTGATAACTAGACATATAGATCATTCAAGTTAGCAATCTTGCTCCAGTCATGTACTTCTGGGCTCCTACTGGTTTTGGCACTACATGAACAGTAATCAGACCCTGGCTGACTTAGGATTCAAGGGACCAGTGCCTTTCCTCTTTCATAGCATTAGGCCAGTGCTGTTCTTGGACACAACACCTGCCCAACACTAAGAGTGAAACTGACAAGGAGCCAGGCACACTGTTCTGAAGCAAGGCTTTCTTCACTCACTATGGAAAAGCCAAATGACAATGATGCTGTCAGTTTCTGCCACACCCTGGCATTTCTTAAAGCTCTTTCCACAAATATTGCCCAGGAATCTAAATACAATGAAATGTACAATGAAATCTACCAGTCAGATTATGATTAAAGATAAAGCTGACCTTAATTTGCCTGAGGTCTGGAAATATCACAAATTAAGACATAAAAATAAAGCGATTGATAATATGCTTAATACACTGATCTGAAAGGTTTGAAACTGTTTGAATTAGAGGCCATGTAGTATAAATACACAGAGAGTTACTACAGGTCCAGGCTTATTTCTGATATTATTTTACATTGTTTCAAGTGCATGGTCCCGAGTAGTCTTTTTTTTTTAATGCAAACTTTTTGCTGTTCTTTAACCCTTCAGAGAATGGAGCCATTTGATTGTTTTGTTTTCCTAATTCTACCCCTGATGCAAATTAAGTCAAAAATCAGGTTTAGAATTATTTTTTAATTCTGTACTCCATTTCAGGTATCTTTATTCAGACTATTACAACACAATGTTACCTCCCATATATTATTGGTATATGATAATCATTTGTTGCTGAAATTTCTTTCCTTACCAATGACACAAAAATGAAAATGTAGTTATTGAAAGGAACCACCAAAGTATACCTATACAGTCCAATTAACTGAGTAAGCAAAAACTTGAAAGTCAAACACACGAAAAATGATTAAAACTTGAAAACGAATGCAAACATTTTTAAAGTGTATAACAATCTGCTCTTTAATGAGAGACAGAATGAGGATTTTGTAGCCAACTTTTTATCCCAGAAGCTCCAAAGATTGCTTTCAGTTTATTTTTAAAGACAGCTACACCATGCATGCTTACAAACACATCAACAAATTTCTTAATACTAATATTTTAGTAACAATTCAAGAGGAATATCATTCCATAACAGAAAATTTCCTATGCTAAACAAAAACAAGCAAGTTTTTAATGTAAGTGGCTTGACACATTGAACTATTTTATCTCCTTTCAATAATAGTGCCACCGTAGGCCAGGATCCTGCAAATACTTATGCATGTGTTTAACTTTACTACCCCAATGCTCCAGTTACTACTCACAGTTATAAAATTAAGTACATGCAGAAGTGTTTGCAGAGGCAGGATCTTGATGGCTAATTACTACTCTAAGAGGGAACTAATAATTGGTGTTTATATGCATCTGTTACACTACAACTGTCAGCTCAGACTTCTAACTTCTAAGAAGAATCCCCACAGTTGCCTTTGAAGTTATAAGAAGTTTGTTTTCATTTCATATTATTTTAAGTATAAGAGGGAATTCCTCGCTACTATTTTTGATTCCTTCTGTATGCAAGGAGAACCTACATAGGGGTATATGAACATTTCAAAGTCTTGTTTCATTTTAAGATAACTTCTTTATACACAGACTTATTGGGGTCTTAATATGGTTGCCACATGTAAAATAAAACGTCAGTATAAGGCTAAAAACATAAAACTAAAGTATAATATAAATATCAACACAACATACTCTAAAACAGGGGTTCTCAAACTGGGGGTCGGGACCCCTCAGGGGGTTGTGAGGTTATTACATGGGGGGTTGTGAGTTGTCAGCCTCCACCCTAAACCCCGCTTTGCCTCCAGCATTTATAATGGTGTTCAATATATAAAAAAAACTGTTTTTAATTTATAAGGGAGGGGGAGGGAAATCATACTCAGAGGTTTGCTATGTGAAAGGGGTCACCAGTACAGAAGTTTGAGAACCACTGTTCTAGAACGTAGGCTATCTTGAATAATGATGTTTGTTAGGCTAAATACTCTGTAACTCATGCCTTGTGCTTTACAACATATTCAAGATGGTTTTATTATAGTCTAAAATATCCCTCCTGTGCTATTGCTTACTCCACACCCCCACTCCCAAACCGTTCTGTATGGTTTCTCCTTCCCACACACTGTCTACCATACACAGTGTTCTTTCTTCCCTTCTGTTTCAATTTGTTTCTTCTTCCCAACAAGATATGCTGGCTCCACTCACATTTGGAAGTGCTTGTAAAGTGAAATTAACATGAGAATTCTGCTCCTGAAAGCACGCTTCAGTGAGCAGGAGTCCTGTTTCAATACATTTAACAAATGCCTTCATACAGAAGCAGAGCACACAGGTTCAGCAGGCAAATGAAGCTCATACACAGCGATGTATTTTCACACGAGTTCTCAGGCATGAAACCATTGATTTTCATTAGACCAAAGTTACAACATTCAAAAAATTACATAAAGGTAAGACAAGCATCTGCCAAACAAACTTGAAAGTATTCCTTTAAAGTTCATGTATGCTATATGGAGTTATTTCACAAGCATACAAAGCTCTGAGAAAACACAGCCATTAACAGAGACAGCTGCAGGTGAGATACTGTTGGATAACTACCCAGGATTTCCCAGAATGCACTCCTTTAAAAGGTTAGGCAAAGTGCTAAATTGGACACAAAATAATTGCGCTAGAAAAAAGCTGCTGTGTAGACACAGATAAAAACTCAACCAGTTAAATCTGATTTTTCCAAAGTGTTGGGTATGAACTGCTTTGGGGAGGGGGCAGAATAGTGGCTCACAATGCAAGGTTAAATGGAGGGTGGGGGACAGAAAGCTCTCTTTCCTAAAGAGAAGCCCTTTGTAATGTGCATGGGCCTAAAAGTTTGCATAGCCTCTGCTGCTATTAAGATTTCACAATTTTGTAAGTTTTCACAGGTACTGTTCAGAAACTTGGAGTGGCCATGAAACCAACAAAAATCATACCAATTACTCTGCTGCTGCTTGAGAAAACTGAGTGTCAGCAGAGGCAGATAGTGGAGCTAATCACTGGAGAGAAGGACTTGAACCACAGAGGCTGGGATAGCAGAGTAAAGAAGAATAATCTCTTCTGGTCACTACTGCAAGCAGCTAGGAGCAGACAAAAGGCTACAGTGGTGAAGCCCTCAGAGTGGCCAAGATGCTTGTAGGATCAGAGAATTATTCTTCTCCCTACCTGGGGCTGTGCACATGCTTTTCAGTCACATTAACCCTACCTGGCTAGCTCCTGAATGCACTGTTCAGAGATATACAGATAACTAGGAGCTCTGCTGGCACAATGCAATAGTCCCATGGAGGATTAGATATGGTACTCAGCAGTTTTAATTGCACCACTCAAGTTCTGGTATCTGTAACATCCTTGAATAAACCCTTTTCACATAACGATCACTCTATATCTGAACTCTCAATCTTCATCCTGCACGCCTTCACAAGAAGAGCCTGAGAGCTTAAATTCATAACTTTGCTAGACATTAAAAATCATGGTCTTAATAAAGATACTGGATTGACGACTTATTACAACAATCTGTAACTTGCTAACCCCTTTTTTTGTCCTATGTTTAAGGATGTGAGTCCGTCACGGAAGTCACGGATTCCGTCACTTTCTGGGACTTCTGCAGCAGCCAGTGCGGCTGGCCGGGGGCCACCTCAGTAGCTTGGGCAACCCATGGACCAGCCGCACTGGCCACTGCTGAGGCAGTCTTGGTTCCCAGCCAATGGGAGCTGTGGGGCCAGCGCTCAAGGGCAGCACACGGAGCCCCCTGGCCACAACTCCACCTAGGAGCTGAAGGACATGTCCCTATTTTTGGGGAGCCTGCCAGCCCCGCTAAACCTCTCCCCCCAGCACCAGCACGGTCCCAGGCTGCATGCTGCCACGTCCCCATGTCCAAGCACTCTCGGTGCCCCTGCTCCCCCCCCTCGAGCACCTTCAGCACCCCCAGGCTGCCTCCTCGCCCCAAGATTTAGTCAAGTACAAGTCATGGACAGTCATGCATTGTGAATTATTGTTTACTGTCCGTGACCTGTCCATGACTTTTACTAAAAATACCTGTGACTAAAACGTAGCCTTACCTATGACTCCAGGGGTGTTAATGGGCCACTTCACCTTGAATATGTTTACCACTGATGTTAACAGTCTGTTCCACCTTGTATTTAGCTGTGACACTCTGAGCACCTTTCCCAGACCTGAGGAAGAGCTCTGCAGAGCTCACAAGCTTGTCTCTCTCACCAACAGAAGCTGGTCCAGTAAAAGGTATTACCTCATTCACCTTGCACCTCTATCTTCTGGGACCAACAGGGCTACAACAACACACTGCAAATCACTGAATAATTATTCTGAGAAGTCAGAGTGACTTAAAGCAGTTTGAAAAATTGCTGCAGACCAAAAATAATTATTTTAAATGGTTTAAAATTAGATATGTACTGAAAATTGTCTCTGTACCACTTGCTGTCTGGGACATTCAGAACATTTAAAAAATTATTATGTAATTTTGATAACATATTTCAGTTCATCTGTTATATTAGGCAAGTTATATAATATGCAAACCGAAAAGGGTAAAAAGTCCTAATGTTAGCCAAAATGGAAAGGAAAGAAAATTTATCAAGCTTCTAAAATATTATAAACAATGGAATATGTTATTTAAAAAAAATACTTTAGTGTTTGACAGAATCCTTTTAATTAAAAAGAAGAGGGGAGGAACATACTCACCGTTATCTTTGCTGCTGTTTTCTTCAATTGTCATTTGTTCTGCCAGCTCAGACAGTGATTCATCAATGGTCTGGCTTCCACGCAAGGTTAGGGAAAGTCTCCTCTTAAACTTTTTCATTCTATCAATAATCAATCTGGCTTAAGGAAGCCTGTACAAAAAAAAAGGAGGGAATGGAATTCCATTATTATATTATATAAAAAACATAGGATATTAGTAGAATTGAGTTACTGTGCACGCTGCTACAATCCAAAAAACAAACAAAAACTTGAGTTGCAAAATAGATAAATAAATGAAATATATAAAATGTGGGAAATATTGCAGATTGTTTACTTGTATACACATGATCTTTTGGCTTTATGAAGTCTTTTTTTTTACTGGAATTTAAAATACAGAAAACCACATTTTAGGTTTTGAAATCAAGACAAATACTTATTTTAGCACTTAACCATTCCTACTACATAGCCTATGTACAAAAAATTGTATCAAGGAATTTGTATGCCATTTTAAGAATTTGTGAGTTAGAAATATGTTCAGAAAATTACTACTAAAATTGTTAGCTAGTAATTTTACAAGTTAAGGCACTATTTATTTTACTATATATAATGCACCAAATTAATACTGAAGACAATTTCTAAATAGATATAGCAAGCTATATATGTGAAAATAAATAATTGATGAAGAGAGCTGCAGATTATAGTTTTACAAGATAGGTGATTTTTACACAAATACATTGCACCTTTAAAACATCCCATATTAGTTTCCATGTAATTTGCACACTACACTGGATTTGTGTTTATACCAGTATCTTACTAGGGTCCTGATCCTGCATCAGGATCCACTAGTACAGGTCCTGGTGTCCATGCTGAGACCCAGTGAAGACAAATGAAGAAATGAACAAGCTAACATCAGAGAAAATAACATTTTTTCACTAATTTCTTTCACTTTAATAGTTGTATGTGTTACTACTATTGTGAAAATGTGATTTTTAATTTGAGGGCTCTTTTTAAAAAAATATTTGCATTTTTATTATTTATGAAGACTTTTTTTTTAGTCTTTGGCTTTATTAAAACTTGTTATTTATTTATTTATTTTTAATTTTGGGCAGATTTTAAATCGACTACATTGACTCTGCATTTGCAGATCCCAAGATAAGATCTGGGCCTATAATTTACTGTGAAAAATTAAAACAAGTTAGAGAATAAACATTGGATTTATATTTATTAAAAGAACACTCCTTAAATTTGGACCAAAGTTTAAAAACAAGTTTCCACAAAATAAATTAATTTTTTTTTGTTTTTTAAAATTCCAATGAGAAATTTTAAAAAACGTCAATTTAATCCCATTTCCATATGACATTTATTTTTTAAATTTAGAAATGACACAAGTAGCTACAAATATAAAAAAAATTGAGAAAATGTTATTTTTCTCTTTTTCAGTATGTTTCCTTCATGTATTTGGAAACACTCTGTAGACAGTCAGAATCGCTGTTCTGTTGAAGGTCAGTTTAGCACTTCACATCTTGGAGGTGCAAAAATTCTCCAGAAAGGACCATATTTTTGGAGTTTAGTGTGCCCACCCTACACACACCCACATCATCTATCATCTGAAAGCTTATTTTATGTACATTTAGATGAGGTAGGTTGTGGGACTATCAAGTGGTACGGTAAGCCAACAACCGAGGAGACACAATGGTACTCAAAATGAGAAAGTGTCATTTTTTGTGCAGAAACACCTCGATATGACTCTGACTACAGTTTATACTTAAAATTAATTTCAGCATCTTAATGTGGTGTTTCTCAGTCAAAGATACCAAACGACAATGTATTAAAAGATTTGGTGTTGCATGGGCTAGTATTTTTTCCAGAAATGATGAGCTGTTTAGCATGTGGCAAAAATGACGAATATCAACAATTTGCAATATACTAACAAAAAATGTTTTCACATTGCATGTTCATAATTGTCCAAGCATCTCCCAGTGATAATACTTTTCTATATTTTCAACTAAAATTTGCTGACCAGATTATTCTCATATTGAAGATTGTGCAGAAATGGCAGTAGATTACCGGGCATAATTTGTTCTGCAGAACTGACAGCTATCACAGAATCATAGGATTGGAAGGGACCTTGAGAGGTCATCTAGTCCAGTTCCCTGCACTCGTGACAGGACTAAGTATTATCTAGACCATCCCTGACAGGTGTTTGTCTAACCTGCTCTTAAAAATCTCCAATGATGGAAATTCCACAACCTCCCTAGGCAATTTATTAGAGTGTTTAACCACTCTGACAGTTGGGAAGTTTTTCCTAATGTCCAACCTAAACTTCCCTTGCTGCAATTTAAGCCCATTGCTTCTCATCCTATCCTCATATGTTAAGGGGAAAAAAATTCTCCTTCTCTTTGTAACAACCTTTTACATACTTGAAAACTGTTATCATGTCCCCTCTCAGTCTTCTCTTTTCCAGACTAAGCAAACCCAATTTTTTCAATCGTCCCTCACAGGTCATGTTTTCTAGACCTTTAATAATTTGTTGCTCTTCTCTAGACTCTCTCCGATTTGTCCACATCTTTCCTGAAATGTGGCGCCCAGAACTGGACACAATACACCAGTTGAGGCATAGTCAGCACAGAGTAGAGCAGAAGAATTACTTGTCTTGTCTTGCTTATAACACTATAAACGTATGTGAATTCCTAATGTAATGCCTCTACATCTGTAAGTTGTTGTACATATAATGTAGCATGTAGTCTGCATGGTAGAAAGTTTTAAATTGTAATTACCTATGTGACGTTGCACCCCATAATGCTTTATGGGGGTATGCTTATGAGTGTAAATGTGACATAACTGGAGTATGCTTTATGCTAGATATGCCCTCTAACATATCTTTGCAAAGGTTATATTCTACTGAATGTATTCATCCTATTTGTATGCATGTATCATTTTTATTTCTGAAGTTATGAGTGTTGGCTCTATGTTTGTGTTTACAGTATTTGCTGTAGGAAGCACATAAGGCAGATTCGGTCAACATAGTGTGAAGGGGTTATTCAAGTAATCGGGAGTACTTAACTAACAATGAACTACAGGAGATGCCAATCCACATCTAAGCTTTCTGGGAACGTTCAAACTAACATGCAAACAATAGCCCAGGTGACTGCAAAACTCCATCTTGTTGAAGAGATTTTACACAGGAGAACAGAGGAGTTTCTACCTACAAGAGAAAGACTATATGAGCCTCTGGAAACCTCTCCATTTTGTTTTCAGGTGGCTCAAGAGATAGCCTCCCACTCCAAAGAAATGCCTGAAAGGAACTGGAACAAAGGCTCGTAACTACGGGGGTCTCAGTGATTGTTGGACCCAGACTAGGAGGAAGTCTAGTCTGTAAAAGAAGCTTATTGGAACATCTCTGAGGGTGAGATTTACCTGCATTTAGTTTCCTACTGTATTAGGCTTAGACTTGCGTGATTTATTTAATTTTGCTTGGCAACTTACTTTGTTCTGTCTGTTATTACTTGGAACCACCTAAATCCTACTTTTTATATTTAATAAAAATCACATTTTCCTTATTAATTAACCCAGAGCAAGTAATTAATTCCTGGGGGAGCAAACAGCTGGGCATATCTCTCTATCAGTGTTATAGAGGTTGAACAATTTATGAGTTTACCCTGTATAAGCTTTATACAGGGGAAAACAGAGTTATTTGGGGTTTGGACCCCATTGGGATCTGGGTGCTGGAATCAGGAGCACTTCTTAAGCTGTTTTCAGTTAAGGCTGCAGCTTGTGAGGGCCGTGGTTCAGATTTGGTGCAGAGAGGATGTGTCAGTGGCAATTGTTCTCAGTCACTCAATAGATCCCATTCCTAATTCCCTCTTCCATGCTGGTGGAACAATGAGAAGAACAGACAAAGCTGAATTAGGGCAACAGCTAGAAGCTCAAGATGAAAGAATCCAGGAATTAAGAGCATGCAAAAAAAAAAATAAACATAGTGTACATCAGAAATGATGGCTGGAGACAAATTCCATACATTGAATGAACTGGCTGATGAGCACTTGAGGCAGGTCCTAAAATGATATGATAAAGCTAATTTTGTAACTGAAGTCTTGACAAATATGACAACAGTAACTCTGTGAAAAGTGCAGAAAGACAGCAACAGACAGGATCTAAGGTTGGATGCAAGAAATATTAGATGTTTGGTGGACACACTCTCTCTCCAAGGAAAAAGTTTCTAAATGTGACATCCAACAAGCAGTGACTTGTAAAACTCCTCTGTGAGTATATGGTTCAAAATGCATCTGAGAGTGTAGGAGCACACCCAGCACAAATACACTTTGTCATTGCTGTTCACTACTTTCCAAAGATGGAACACACAGATGACATGTGGATCAAAACAGGCACCATTACCAGCACAACTGAGAAGCGTTGCTTCATACCCGTGCATGCAATTTGTGATGTGCTCACTCCTGACTTCTGTAACATACTTACTGACTTGCATGTGTTAACAGGATGCAACTGTGTCATCTCTATTTGGTACTGGGGAAAAAAATTGAGTTTAATGTTGTCAAAACAAAGGGAACTTACCACTTCAGAGATCTTCCCAAATTGGGAGAGAGTAACGGACAAAATTTCTGCAACAAAGAAGTTGATAGCAATGTTGTATGACCACAGCGAGAAAGAAAAGAAGACCCAAAGGGTATGTCTAGACTGCAACTAGACACTTGAGGCTGGCCCATGCCAGCTGACTTAAGCTAAGAGGCTGTTTAATTGCAGTGTAGACATTCAGGCTCCGTCTGGAACCTGAGCTCTAGGATCCTGAGAGGTGGGAGGGTTAGCTCGAGCCCAAACATCAACACTGCATTCGAAGATCCCCTTAGCCTGAGTCAGCTAGCATGGGCCAGCTGTGGGTGTCTAACTGCAGTGCAGATATATCCAAAGAAACCAGATTTGCTTGCATCTCAATCTAGCCATCAAAAAGGACAAGTCATTGGCCAAACTCCCATCATGTGAAGATAGTTTGGAAGAGTATGTCAAAAGAGCATCTTGGCAAACAAAGATTTTGATGTCTTTGCACACAGATAAACAATATACTGGATAACCATTGCAAGATGGATAGAAAAATGTGGATGAAATACTTCCTGTACTCAAAGGCCCTATGGCATCCGAGCTTCTACAAGACCTTATCTGCCTTGTACCAATAGGGGTCACTGCACAGTCAACTGTGCCTGTAGTCAGAACAATCTTCCCTGCAGAAAACTGTGCACGTCAAGGCAATGAAAACTGTGATAAACCATGCCCTCTTGACAGAGATCGTAATGATGAGTAAGAGGATGATTATGATGTTGACCAGAAATGTCACTAGCATGATTACATTTCAGTGACACTGGTACAAAATTATTAGATTTTGTTTTACCCTTTAGATCGTTGTTGTGATGCTTTGAGGTCACAAAGAAATACAATTTTATGTCTTGAAATAATATATAGAATCATTGAACAAAGAGAAAAATGCAAATATTACAAAGTGGTCATTTTAACATGTTGATGGTGTAATTGTTTATCCCTATTTCTATGGTAACAGTACCACGTGACAGCGCCACATCATGTCATTTTAAAATAGCCACAATAAGCTTTCAAATGATATATACTGTGCATGTAAGTAGGGAGGATAGATTCTGTCGGCCAAATTAGTGGTGTCTGCCACTCACCTATCTGAAGCATGAGTACGACACATGGTTCCCACCCTGGGGAGAGTTCATGTGCTTTCTCATCATAACAATGACAGTACAGTAGAGTGGCTGCTATTCTTCTACATTTGCGGCCTGCACAGTACTGGGAGCTCAGCAGAGTGAGTGGTATGTGGAAGTCCGTTTTATCTCCCCAAGATCTTTGCAGAGGCCCAGAGCACCTTGGAATATTGGAGGCAGTCTAGTCCTTTGGTCCTTCAGAAGCAATAAGACAGAAAGCATTCAACAGACAGCCCCCCAGATGGACTTGGAGAGAAGGCAGAAGACACTAAGCACGGAAGCTAAGGAGAAGCCCCCCACTCCCAATAAGACCAAAGAAAAATTTGGAACAGTCCACAACGAAGCAGAAAGTAGTAGTAAACTCTCACAATCACTAATGTTGATATCAGAAGAGGAATGGAACCATCCACCTCTGCCAAAGCAAAGAGCAGCAAGAAAAAGAGGTCATTCTGTGAAGGCTGAAGTAAAGGCTTTGTTTGAAATGAAGTACAAGCTGAAGAAACATTTCCCAACCTCCTAATCCTGCCTTCAGTTTCTCCCGTGGGAGCAGGGAGTAGAAGTAAGCTAGAAGTGGAGTTGCCCCAGCCTCTTCCACATAAGCCTTAAGAGTTAGAAGCATGGACAACAGGGGCTTAGAGATACCCCACCCATCAAGCCCTTAATATAGGACCTAGGATAAAAGGCAGCAAGTTTCTCTATCCCTTGTCCCTTTCACAGAAAGGGGAAAGGAACAAGGATGGAAGAGCAACATGTGCAGAACTCCCCAAACTCAATCCGCTCCACAGAAATGAACAGCAGGAGACAGTGCCAGGGAGAAGGGACAAGGGCAGGTGTGTGGGACGGATACTTGTATTTAGGGCCAGTTCTAAGGGTGCCCCTGAGCACCAACTTCCAGGGGTGCTGGACTGCTAAGCCATTTTGGCATTTTGTTTTGTTGTTCTGCTCTGATGGGCTGGTCACAGAGTTGGATTTGGGTGAGGGAGGTTCAGTTGCCAGGGGTGGGGGATAAGATGAGAACAAGGAAGGAGGGAACTCCTGTGCAGAAAGAGGCAGCAAGAGAGACAACAGCAGCAGTTATGACTAGGACAATCATTTAGCTGTAGCTGCTTACAGATATGTGCACAATAGGCCCTTACTCCCCTTGTGCATATATTTATCCTCACTTGTACGGATCTGTCACCCAGCAATAGAGGAGAATACATAAAACAGGAAAACCCAGTGAAAAGGTGAAACATTTAATTGATACTCATCGTCTAAACTGAGGGATATGCAAAAAGTAAAGTAAAATAGGATTTTAAAAATCATGTCACTGTAATACTCTCTAATGTTTTTAGTAACGTTATTAACATGACTTTTAAACGGATGGTATCCGTTTAAGCTGAATCACTCTCCTTCTTGCCTATTGATATGGAGCAATCTAAACAAAAGGGTAGAATCAGATGGAGGCGGGTGGTGGTGGTGGGAGAACACATTCACAAAAGGAAACCATACATATGTTCTTAAGTGAACACAGAGAGACTAGATGGCACACTGTGCTAAGTACATTCAGACATGGATTAAGACAGGATCTTTGGGACTTGAGCCCAGAAATCTGAGAAGGCCAGATGCAGCACAGAATCAGTGACAAGCAGAGCCTGTTCAGGGACAATGCGGTAGGGAGCAGAGGAAGGAAAGATGATTCTGTCCAGGAATGACAACAGTACGGGTAGAAAGAGCCAGGAGTCCAGCAGTGGAGGGTGTTGGAGGGGAAGAGGATACTGGACCACTGCACAAACCCAGCCCAGTTATGTCAGAAGTTTTTTAAAGTATTTTGCCTCTTACCCTAGTCTAAATTTGTACACACAGCAAAACACATCACAGGTCTGACCACTTCACAATTTCTGCTCAAGAGGACCCGTGACTAGAAAAGCAGGAGTTTTGCAGGCCGCGACTAAGGAACTTCGTTAGAGCGGTATGGGGAAACTTGGATAGTGACTCGCTGTTTCAACTGATGTTAATACCTTGCATTCAAGGACAGGAAATTCTCATTTTCAGAAAACGAATGAAAAGAACATTCCATTGAGAGCATTTATACTTCCTGTTCAGGACTTGCTTATTGAATAAAAAGAGGTCTGGAACTATGTGCATTTCTGTGCTTATTTTTTCCTTTCCAAAATGATGGACCTAAATTTTTCCCTCATGGGAAAGGACAGACTAGATGTGTGTGATTTTAGTTTACTGTACTAATGTCTTCTTTGAAGCCTATATGTTCCAAACTGTGCTCTTCTCAAAAAGCACAAAAAGTCTGTGAGTGAATCTAAAGAACAGCCTATGTAGGTAACACTCTACCTAAGGCAGTCTGACAGCCAGACAAGTTCTCTCTGATTTTCCATGTGGGCAAAAACTAAGGATAAAAGATGCCTCTACATGGAAACAGGATACCACAATGGGCTCTGATCCTGCACAGATTTAAGAATATATACAATTTTTTTCACAAAATATTGGGGCAACTGAAAGGATAGAGGTCAGACTAGCCAATCATTTAGTCCGGATATTGTCCCCTCTTCTTGCTCTAGAACACAGGAACCACAATCAGTACCTTGTAATTACCCTGGAATGCTATTCATAAGACCACAAGTTAAGTAGTCATAGTGCAGATGAGTAGGCTTCACCAGTTGTACCAGAACAATTTAAACAAAGAGACAGCATTAAAGTGGCTTGGGGGGGAAGCGGGGGGAACTGTTCTTCAGTCACTTCTTCCTTCCATGGGAATTCAATTATTAAAATAAAAAACCTGCCACTATTATTGTGGAGAAAGACATTTGCATTGCTGGCAACCAATGAAGGAGACAGGGGATGGGAGGGAGCGACCACCAGCTAAGAGCCAGAGATGCCAACATTCTTTTGCTGCTTCCTCATTGCTGCCTACCTGAGTAGAAGACATCTATTAGTCCTGGGGAGGACGAAGTGAGGGTTCAGAGAATAATTCAAAAATACAATCCAACACAACCATTATATGCAACATGGGTCTCAAAGTCTACAATAATTTGAGGAGTAGTCAAGAGAACAGATACACTCAGTCTAAAACAAAAATATTAATGGAGAATTTTGGCTGCTAAATGACATTTCTAATTTCCCCTAATTAAAAAGGGTAAGCACTTCTTTATTCAGGAAACAAAGAAGATCTGATTTAAATCTAAAACTAAGTTACTTTAGAGGTACCTATTTGGAATTAATAGCTATGACTAGATGCAACAAAACTGCTGATTCTTTTCCCTGGAGCCCTTACCAACTGTAAGAAGAATCTACACTGTCATTTTCTTTTTTGAGCTTTTGAACATAGAGCATAATATTTATGACTGTTCCAATTTTTAAAATGCAAGGAATATATTAAATCTATACTGAACAAGTTGTCTTCAACCTAACTATTCTACAGTGGAATGTCAGATATTAAAAACATATACTTGAAGGTAACTAATGGGAATCCTATTTTTTGTAGACAGACAGAATGAGGACACAAACTATCCGATAAGATACAGCAAAACTGGCAGAGACATATTTGTTCCATCCATAGGTCAATGTGAACTGAAGCAAGCAACACTAGATTAAAGAGATTGATGATTTTTATGAATATTTGCAATCTGCTCTTGTATAAGACTCCTTTGATATTTTGCTCAGAAATAAAACACTACTGCTTCCTGAGAAACCCCAACTCACATTGCTGAACCTTAGCTTTAAATACACAATGGCTGTAAGACTATAAATATTGTTCTATACAGAAAAATGTACTTTTCATCATCATCACCATTAATTCATAAGAGTTAAAAGGTATACATATAAAATTAGGATTTCAACAGATCTAGGAATGGCTCTTACCCCTATATTGTTTAGCCATAATCCCTAGAGCAGTGGTCAGCAACCCTTCAGAAGTGGTGTGCTCAGTCTTCATTTATTCACTCTAATTTAAGGTTTCGCATGCCAGTAATACATTTTAACGTTTTTAGAAGGCCTCATTCTATAAGCCTACAATATATAACCAAACTATTGCTGTATGTAAAGTAAATAAGGTTTTTAAAATGTTTAAGAAGCTTCATTTAAAATTAAATTAAAATGCAGAGCCCCCCCCTGGACCGGTGCCAGGCCCCGGGCAGCGTGCCACTGAAAATCAGCTCACATGCCGCCTTTGGCATGAGTGCCATAGGTTGCCTACCCCTGCTCTAGAGCATATAATTGAAAACGAATTGTACTTTATTTCATTTTAAATTTGAACTTATCTGTATGACCCAGACTAGTAATACCAAACTCCATTCCCATATAGCTGAAGCTACCCTCCCACGTAGCAATATCAAAAAGGGCAGGGTGGTCATGTTTGAGGCACACTGAGGCATTGTGACCCCAGGATGAGAATTTGGGGCCACAACTGTATAGAGCTTTGAAGGTAGTGTCAAGAAGCTTAAATCTGATATCAGGTGGGAAGCCAATGGGATGTTATTTGCTTGCAAATAGCAAGGGAAGTTGTCCACACAACTAGGAACAGAAAAGGCAATGGTCATGAGATAATCTCTCAAATTCTGTATATAGTATAACAGAGTTTGAAAATTCTAGACCTAATTTCACTTTATCTTTTATTTTCCTGATGTCATCTAAATCGTTCGTCTTCTGGTAATCTTAATTTACCTAACTAACTATTAAACAACTTAATTTTGCAAACCTTTCCAACCACACTAAAAAAAAGTATTACTCAGTTTCTTTACTCTGATGGAACTGGCAATTTGGATAATTATTTGTTTCCAAATAATGGCATGAAGAGCAGGCCTGCAGGGACTTGCGAGAAGCAGCAGCCAGCAACGCCCGTTGGCCGGGAACGGCACACGGCTGCCACTGAGAGCTGCAGGGGGCCATGCCTGTATATGGTCAATGTTAGCAAAATGTCTCACAGCCCACAATCAGATTACTCTGATGGGCTGCAGGTTGCCTACCACTGTGCTAGATGATTTTAGAATACATGATGATGCTTCACAAACACGCAAATGTTGGATCACATTGGTAAGTTTTATTGTATTAAAGAGGTCTATTACTGAACTTGTGAAACAGGGCTCTGGGGATCGCTGGTTCCCAGGACCACTCAAGTTGATCCTGAGATGACCTGCTGACTGAGTCTTCCTCCATGCTCTCCTCTCCTGCCAGGTGAGGGCAACTGTGAGAGATATAGTTTGGATGTAATACAGCCACAGATTTCTTGCCTTCCAGACAAGAGCTGGGAATGCACACCTCCCTGCTTGTTGATGCAGTACATGCCTATGGTGTTGTCTATAAGCACCTGTGCTACATGGACAAGTGAAAGATCTCGAGGGCCCAGGTCAATACTTTAAGCTTCTATACGTTGATATGGAGTATGGACCCCCAGGTGTCAATGAACTCCTCCCCCGCCATCCCAGCATCTCCTGCACGGCATGGAACAGCTGTTCTGCAGTGTGCAGGAGGCACTGGGAGGGAGAGGGAGGATCATGGACAGGTGCACTCAGGGGAGGGGGTGGAAAGAGGTGGGAAAGAGGTGGGGCAAGAGCAGGAAGAGGCGGGGCAGGCCCTTGGGGGGAAGGGGTGGAGTGAGGGGGGGAAGAGGCAGGGCAGGGGTAGGGGTTTAGAGAAGGGTTGGAGTGAGGGTGGGGCCTGGGGCTGAGCACCCCAAGGGAAAATTAGAAGCCGGCGCTTGTGCAACAGATAACAAAAGGATTCTGGGCTCAATAGCTTGAGTTAAAATTGACGTAGGGCCTTCTTTCTGACCCAACAAATAGACGGAATTGTTTGTCCAAGTGTGATCCCAATCCTTCCTGGGGTGGGTTGGAAGGACTTGGCACAGTCTGTGTTCTTACTCTGAGCAAAAGGGATTATGACTTGGAACGACAGGAAAACCCTCTGGTGGGGTTCAGAGGGTTGTTCACAGGCCAGATCCCTTGTGGCGGTCAGGAGGTGATCTCCAGTAAGCTTGTTAGGATGCTTGGAGGTTCTTTTATTGTTCTCTGTAATGCTTTTACTTTAAGATTAAATGTCCTTCTTCAGAAAGAGCTGTGTGGTAACTTAACTGTGGCAATTACACTGTTTACCATCTCTGAAGAAAAAAGCAAAGCAGGCCTGCTTAGGCAGTTTGACTTTGCTGGGGAATTCATAGTGTAGACAGCGTGCTCCACAGCCCAGAAGTACCCTGGTCAGGAAGGAGAGAACGAGTGTCTCCATCCAAAAGACAATGGCTGGGGAGCCAAAACCCAAGAAAAGGCGTCGTTGCTGAATCACAGAGCGAGAACACAGTGTAGTTACCCTAAATTGTGAAAGTCTTGTACTGGCTGTTCCCTGAAGTGGTCATAGAGTCCCAAATCTTAAAAATCTCTTTTCTGGAAGAAAGGCCCTGGCCTGAGTAGAGTCCAGAACTGCTCCAGAAAAGGGATTCTCATTTCAATCTGCAAAAAGAATTTCTCCCAGATGATCAACAGTCCCAGAATCACAGAAATGTAGGGCTAAAAGGGACCACATGGTCACCCAGTCCATTCCCTGAGCTGAGGCAGGATCAAACACACCTAGACCAGTGGTCCCCAGCCTTTTCATCTGGTGGGCGCCAGATGAAGCACCGTGGCAGCAGTGGAACATCCACCAAAATGCTGCCGAATTTCTGCGGCAACGCCTCTCAATGACGTCTCTTGTCGGTGGCAAGTGGCATCATCGAGAGGCATCGCCACAAACGCTGCAGAAATTCGGCGGCATTTTGGCGGATGCTCCACTGCCAGCCAGAACCCAGGCGCATTTAGATGCCCCCGTGGGCACTGCGTTGGGGACCGCCGACCTAGACCACCCCCGACAGATGTTTGTTTAATATATTGTTAAAAACATCCAAGGACAGGGATTCCACAGCCGCCTTAGGTAACCTGTTCCAGTAATTAATTAGAAAGTTTTTCCTAATATCTAACCTAAATATCCCTTGCTGCAGATTCAGCCCATTACCTCTTGTAATACCTTATGTGGACATGGAGTACAACTGATCACTGTCCTCTTTATAATAGCCCTTAATGTATTTGAAGACTTATCCAATCCCCCTCTCAGTCATCTTTTCTCAAGACTAAACGTGCTCAGTTTTTTCCTCAAGAGTCAGGTTTTCTAAACCTTTTATCATTTTTGTTGCTCTCTTCCAGAATCTCTCCAATTTGTCCTCACCCCTCCTAAAGTGTGGCACCCTGAACTGGACACAGTACTCCACCCCAAGCCTCACCAGTGGGACAATTACCTCCTGTGTCTTACATATGACCCTCCTTTTAATACACTCCAGAAAGATATTGGCCTTTTTCACAACAGCATCACATTCTTGGCTCACTTTCAAATTATGATCCATTACAACTGTCAGATCCTTTTCAGCAGTACTACTCCCTACCCAGTTATTCCCCAATTATTTGTTGTGCATTTGATTTTTCCTTCCTAACTACAGTATTTGTACTTGTCTTTATTGAATTTAATCTTGTTTATTTCAGATCAATTCTCCAATTTATCAAGGTCCTTTTGAATTCTAATCCCATCCTCCAAACCCTCTCAGCATGGTGTCATTCATAAATGTTATAACCATACTCTCCATTCCATTATCCATGTTATTAATGAAAATACTGATTAGTACCAGACCCAGAATTTGTAACAAGACTGCTGAAGAGAGATGCTGTTGAGAGCTGGCCCTCAAGAGTCAGCCATTCAGATATTTCTCAGCATCTGAAGTGAACAGCAATCACCATGCAATACCTGATGAAGACTCACAGTGCTGAGGACAAGTCAAAATTAAGATTCTAAATTGGTAGTGTCTTGTACCCACATAGAACTTCAAGTACTCAATGTATGTTTGATTGCCAAATGAAAGTAGACATGCTTAAGTAAAGAGTCGAATACCAAACTCCCCAGACTAAGGAAGGGACAATGTCCCCTCGAGCAAGCATCTTGAGTTTCAATATTCTTATGTACCTGTTGAGATTTCTGAGGTCCCGAATGGGTCTCAGATCTTTGCCCTGCTTGGAATCAGGAAATAGCAGGAACAAAACCTTTTCTCTCAGTGTTCTTCTGGAACCTCCTTTATAGCTCCCTTCCAGAAAAGGGAATCCAATACTTCCAACAAGACATTCTCCCAAGATGGGTCCTTGAAGAGGGAAGAAGACAGCAAAGGATAGTAATGTGGCCTGGTGCAGAACCAGATGGAATATGTCACAGGCTGTGTCCAGCAACCAGTGATCAGAGGTAACTGCATCAAGCTCTGTAGGAGGAAGAGGGACAAGGTCAAAAGAGTGGGGATGGGAAAAAGGCCTGGAGAACTGGTGCAAGTCAGTGCATAGCTCTTGACTGGATCTTCAAAACCGTTTTTTGGAGGCTGATGTTGAGGGCTGTGAGGTATGAGATTAGGAATCCTGCTTCGATAATACTGAGGTTGTTTTCCATTAGTAGGTTAAAGGGGTGGCTAGTTTCACCTGTGGGAGTGTATCCCTTGGTATTGTGAAGAAGCCTGTCTTTTGGAAGTGGAATGACAGATAGGAAAACCTCTTCTGTGCTTAGGAAGAGGACTGGGTTAGTCCCAGGGAAAGTGCAGCAGCCATAATCTTTTCCAGGGCTTCATTGATTTCATTACTAAAAAAGGCCCATATGCTCCAAAAGGGAGGTTTTCTATTTTCCTCAGGATCCAGCTGAAAGACCAAAAGGATCTCAGCCAGGAGTACCTCCTAAGAACCACTCCTGTGGTCATGTTCTTGCACTGACATCTAAGTCATTGTGTGCTGCTCACAGTGCTGCAGCATGAGTGTACAATCCTCAGTGACCAGAGTCTTAACCACTCCCTTCTCTTCCTCAGGAAAGGAGTCCAGCATGGGGCTCATGGCATCCCACAGAGCATAACTGTAGCAGAACACAGTGACTTGACAGTCAGCACCGGAAGGCCTAGTGAGCCATAGAAATAGGCTCCCCTGCCAAAAGCACACAGTTTACATTCTTCTCTCCTGGCAGAATAAGATGGCTTTCTACCCCTTCCCCCTATCTGTGCTGCAGATAGTACCAAAGAATTTACCAGAGCAGTGGTCCCCAACCTTTTTGGGCTGGCGGGTACCAGCCTAAGGACCACTGCGGCGAAGCACCCATTGAAATGCCACCGAATTTCGGAGGCGACGCCTCTCAATGACGTCGCTTGCATCGACAAGCGACGTCATCGAGAGGCGTCCCTGCCAAATTCGGGAGCGACGTCTCTCGATGATGTCACTTGTCAACGGCAGGCAGTGTCATCGAGAGGCATCGCTGCCGAAATTCAGGAGCGACGGCTCTCGATGACATCACTTGTCAGCGACAAGTGTCGTCATTGAGAGACATCCCTGTCAAAATGCCGCTGCGGCATTTCGGTGGGTGCTCTCCCGGGCCAGGACGTGGGCGCATTAAGATGCCCCCGCTGGTGCCATGGCGCCCGCGGGCACCGCGTTGGGGACCCCTGTACCAGAGGATGTTGTAGTAAAGACTGATGTCCTTCAACTGGTACAGGATACACTGCCTCTGTTCTCTTGCATACAGGTGAGAACACCAGATAATCTTCGCTCTGGCTCTCTCAACCTGACTCACAGGTAGGGACGGCTTCTCTTTTGTCTGCATCAGTAGATGTTAAACAGGGATCGGACATTTCTGATGCAGTCACCCCTGCTGATGTAGTGTGCTTACAACTTCTCTTTCAAATATCTTCTCAAAACACTGGGCCGATTCTTTACAATGGAAAGCTACATCCTGACTTCAATAGGTTATGGATTAGGCCATAAGGGACACTGTGACAGGTACCATGTATTAATAAAAAAAAATAAAATACAGTAACTATGGCTCCCCTAATTTGGTTGCATCATAAATGTAACGGCACACAATTTGGCCTCATTTCTATTAGAGCTGAGAAGCAAGAAACTGGAGTACCAAGGATGTTGTTTAGGTCAGAATTCAGGTGCATTAGAAGAGCTGTTGGGGAAGGTTTAGTAAGGCCTGCCTTTCACCTCACCATATTAAAGAAGTATCTTCCATTGTCAATCAAGAGCTAAAAAGACAGCATTCGTTCCAGATAAGCAACTGTGAAAATATTGGAGAGACAGAGCCAAGATAAAGAAGGTCAGAGATTGCAGATGCGTCTTCATTGGCCAAACAACATAGTAAGAATAATTTATAATGTACATATCCTTTTCTTGCAGACATGTTAGTTCTGCCCGTCATTCACAGTAATCATTATTTTTTATTCTTGAGAATTTACTGCATGCTCTGCAGAGCACAACTGTAACAGAAAATAGAAGAGAATAGGTCCTTGCATTGAACTTACAATCTAGAGAGACCAAACACTTCCACATATATTATAATTATTTAAATATACTTGAGTAATACTAAAAACTATCAAGTGGATTAAAACAGGCTGCTTAGTAGAAATGTTTAGTACTATAAATTTTTTATTAGGCACACAGAAGACACACATCAAGTTAATGATGATAAGAACAAATCTCTTCAACAATAATTCTGACTGTATTTAGAGAAGGTATTTGAAAGAAGATGGAAGCACACTATATCAAGTTAAAGCAAGTGATAGGAGTGTTTTAAAAAAAAAAGAAAGGAGGAGGTTACATCAAGATTAAATTCCACCCATGGACATACAACAGAAGACAGCCCAAACTACATGTTTCCTACCGATAAGATGACGTGCCAGAACATAACTAGGATCCAGTTCTGAGACACTGATTTAAACAAACAAATGCCATTCTACGAAACACATGTTGAAATGTGGTAAGACATGACATTTAAGAAAAATAGTTTACTTCTCTAGAGACTTCTCCAAATTACAGATAATTAAGATACACATTTAAACAGACTAATCATTTGCTAGGTGTTTCCTAGGGAAATTTAACAATTATAAGCTATAGAAATTAACTGAACAACTATTACAGCTAACATACTCCATCATTTGATGAGTAAAGCTACTACTGAGTGAAAAGTTTTGTCCGATTAGAAGATACTTGTTTAGGGGATCTTCTTTTATGTATGTTCCTAATATATTTTTAAAAAGAATGCTCAGTAAGGCTGCAGACATTAAAAAATAATGGCAACTAGAGTCCTTTTAATTCAATATTCTGAAGATCTGGTTGAATTAATGAACATCCTTTATACTAATTTTATTTATTTTAATAGCTGCAATGATTCAAAGTTAACAAGACAACTAGCCCATTATCTCCAATGCCATACTTGTCGTAATAGGTAATATTAGGGGCTTTTTTTGTTTGCTTGCTGTTTGGTAGCATAACATAAGAATCAAAAGAACTATTAAACAGGAAGCCATTTAAAATTATATTATAGAGTGAATGAGGTTATAGTAGAATTTTTTTTCCAAAAATTAACTGCATACGTTCATTATGGAATTTCTCGGTAAAAATACAATCAAATGTAAATTTTCAACTGCAGACTAAAATTTATTTGGCTACATTTCTATATGGATGTAAACATATGTCATTCACTTTTCCCAAAGGGAAAGATAGCACTACAGCTCAGAATGCTCAGTCACATATTAATGCAAAATTGGCAGCTTTCCCCCTACACAAACTATCATTCCCTTCACTAGCAAAACAGTCACATACTGTAAGATGGCAAGTAGACAGTGCTTGAATGACATTAATACAGACAGATAACCTATATTGTATTTAAAACACACTGATCAAGCTATATGGGGGAATAGGGACAGAAAACCAGAACTGTTTTTACTATTAGCAAAAGTTTAAATTAATTTATTCTAGAAGTACATACAGGGTGAACTTATTTTATATATCACAATGGGGTGCATTTTAGAAGCTTTTCAAAAGCTACAGGGTACTCGCTTGATTACTGAAGATAACCGTTCATTTAAAAATAAAAATTATGTCTGATTTGCTTTCAATGCAACCTAAATGTCTTAGACAGGCCATGTGAATTCAAACAAATCTGCACAACACCTTCAAAAGACAAGCCTGGGAACTTAAAATTCATAACTCTGCTAGACATCAAAAAGCATGGACTTTAAGAGGCTTTGTCTACACTAGCACTTTTGTTGGCAAAACTTCTGTTGGTCAGGGGTGTGAGAAAAACACCACTCTGACAGACAAGTTTTACCAACAAAAGCACCGGTGTGGACAGTGCTATGTTGGCTGAAGACGCTCTCCTGCCAACATAGCTACCGTCGCTCATTGAGGGTGGTTTAATTATGCCAGCAAGAGAACTCTCTCCTACCAGCATAGAGCAGCTACAAAGGAGACCTTACATCAGTGCAGTTGCAGCGATACAGCTGTGCTGCTGTAAGGTGTGTCGTGTAGACACAGCCAAAGACACCGGGTTTATGGCTGATTATAACAATCTGTAATGCACTAACCGACCTATGTCCTATGACTGTAGACTAGAGATATTAACTGCCTACTTCATCTTGAATATTCTCTTGCAACATGTTAACTCTTTATCTGTTCCACTATTGTATTGAACTATGACACTGTGAAGGCTTGACTGCACTTACAGCACTGCAGCTGCACCAGTAGTGAAAACATTACCTACTCTAATGGAAGAGTGTCTTCCGTCAGTGTAGGTACTCCACCTCCCTGAGAGGCAGTAGCTATGCTGATGGAAAAAGCCCTCACATTGACATACTGCTATCTACACCAGGGGGTAGGTTAGTATAAGTATGTCACTCAGGGCTGTGGATTTTCCACACCCCTGAGCGACATAGTTATACTAGCATACGCTGGTAGTGTAGATCAAGTTTGAGTACTTTTCTCAGACCAAAATGGCATGTGAGTCTACCCCACACTAGCCTGCTGCGCACTAATTGTCTGGATGGCCCCTGCTGATGTGCATTAACAGTTCCTTAGTGCACGTTGATCTACTCTCTACTCCCCACCATTTCAAAGTGGGGTAGATCAAAGCACACTAAAGAACAGTTAAAAGCAACAAAGAGTCCGACGAAGTGGGTAAAAGCTCATGCTCCAATATGTCTGTTAGTCTATAAGGTCTATAACACTGAGACTGCTGGGCTGAAATCAGAGGCAGGGTCAACAAAATCAGCAACAATACTGTTGCAAAACACAGGGCATTAGTCAAAAAGAGACATATGATTATCCTTCTTGCAGCACATATTAGCAAGTGCAATAAATTTGCTCTCAGATATTATTCTAACAGAAAACCGTGAACACTGCTCTTGTTGTCTGAGGCATGATTTGTTCAAATCTTATTTTTTCAAACAAATAAAAGTTTCCAAGAAATGCTAATATTAAGACTGGACACTAGGATATTCACTTCCATTTTTCTTTACAAAGTTAACAAAAGGTTCTAAAAAGTGTTAGCACCAAAAACTAACAAACACAAATCCTAACCACCATCTGTTAGTTCAAGGCAACTGCACCTGCTTCCCCTTCCCATCCCCTAAGGTCTCAAGTATCCAGGTCCCCAGCCATTGGTTGTGACCTATGTCTCACTCCCTTCTTACAGGTGTATTTTCAGGCTGCACAGTTCCCTGCCTTCACTGTGTTATTCCCAACTGAGGCAGGCTACCCAAGGATAGCTGACTGCTTTCTCTTCAGAGACAGTGTAATTGCAACAGTTTCATGGTACCACTTCCTATGCAAGTCTACTTTATGCTTAATGTAAAAATCATTATAGAGAAAACATTAAAAACAATAAAAGAATGTACATGCATGCTAGTCAGCTTACCAGAGTTAACCCCACCTAACCTGTATTCTGAGAGGAGCAGCTCTTTAAACCCCCACCCAAGGATGATGCCCTGTGGCTACAAGTTCATCACAGCTTCAGCTCAGAAGAAGCTCTCAGTCACAAGACACTTGGGAGACCCTGGCTAAGCAGTCTTGCAAGAGGTGGCGTCTTCTCAGATGGGGCAGGTAGTGAAGCATGTCACAGTACACCAATTATGTTTCATATCTACCTCCTGCTCGTAGGTTTAGCATTCCAGCCAAACATATCTTGTAAGGTTTTCACACCCTGAACATGATAAAGGGAGTGGAGGATGGCATACAGAATTCAAACAATGACAAAATGTCAGCTAAAATCAATAAAGAAGATAAATGACAGCAGCAGAAAAATATTGGTCAGTAAATAAATGTCAGTCAGATCAATAACGCAGAATGAGTAGATTGCAAAAACAGTAAAATAATGGCAATTAGTGTCAATCAATGGCAATAAACCAGGGCATCAGTAGTTAGTAAATAGTAACTGAAAGGCAATAGATGTCTCTAAAATTTATTAGTAGGACTACTTAAAACCAGTAATAGGACACAGGTAAGATTATGGTGACTAATGGTAAACAGAGATTAGTGATGATGTACATAGGCTCCAGAACTTCTGTACACAAAGCAGTTACAAAGGAGAGTGATAGTTCTTCTGGGATCCTTTTTACAGGCCACTGCCAAAAGCCAATGGAAGCCAGCCATTCTGGGGCTGCACAGTGGGACATGGAGAAGACTGCTTGGACCTAATGTCCCTTAATTGCTCTAAGAGAGGCAAGCCCAGAACTGCTTCCCTGGTGGCAAACAGTGAATTTTCTGGGGTAGCTGGGTATTTTTATCAGCCACTTCTGGAAGGGAGATGAAGGCAGCATAGTTGGTCTCATATGGTGTGTAGCCATTGGGGAGCAGTGTCCCCAAGCAGCTGACAACTGGTTCAATGCGGGCAGGGCTAGTGTTCTCCCATTTCCCCAGCAGAGTCAAGAAATGAAATTCTATTTGCTCGTTGTTTGTAAAGTTACTTCTTTTGAATTAATAATGCTCTCTTTCTTATATTACTAAAACTTATTCCTTACACCATCTCATTCTGCCAAGAGCAAGCAAGGAGTGCAATACCTTCCACTACAAAGTACTTACCTTTCTGAATCATGATTTATTTCAGAGTTTGATGTGTACTACTGTTGTCAGTGACCTAGATACTAGTATCAAACTAAGACCTGGCTTGCTAAGATTTTACAAGGATATTATTTTGAATTTTATTTTTCACATTATAAAAAAATAAGTATTTAACATGTCAGTTAAATCACTCTGGTGAGGAAACAAATGTCTACGGTAATCTAGCAGACAAACCCTACCCATATTATCTGAAAGACACTGGACAGATTTTTTTTAAAGTAATGGAGAACAATAAATCAATGATTATTGCCTCTCTCTCTAATTTCTAACTACATGCAACAAATTGGGAATAATCTTTATTATTATATTTCCAAGAAGCTAAATACAACTATTTAACTTTAAAAAGTAAGTTACAGTTTCATTTTAAAAAATCTTAAATCTCAGAGCTGTGTGTGTGTATTTACCATTTTTTGTTAATTCTATCATTTTAAATCATAATGAATATTTGTTTTCATGAATCGTGACCAACTATATTTCATTCACTAATTAAAATTTTGATTTATTGAAATAAACCTTCCTGGATTACATTTGTCTGAACCAGGTGACATATATTGCTAATACTGAATGGATTATGCAAATATCTTTCAATATCTAGAAAGCAAATATACTTTCATATCAATATGCCTTGCAAAGATTTGACTCTCTAACCCTGTTATCAGAAAAGCAAGCAAGCATTCCGGACCAGGTTGAAGTGTTGCGGTGAAATTCTGGTGCTAATGAAGTCAACGGGCATTTTGTGGTTGATTTCAATGAAGACACAATCTCCAACTCTACTACTAAGTCCCTGAAAGGTTATGAGCAAGTCACTGAAAATCTTGATGCCTTATCTGCTGCATCTGTATATAGGGCAATACTACCACCTATCTCACTAAATCTCGCAAGATCCTTCAATTTGAGTGTTACAACAATGTAAAATATTATTATGGACCTAAATATTTAATCCTGAAAAAACTGTAATTATAGCATTCAAAATCAATGATGGTCATATCAATAAGTGGCATATACCGTTACTTACAACAAAATAATTAAAATGTGTAGCCATGACTGGTGGAATCTGAGTTCTCAATTAACAGGAAGCAGGCATATTTTTCAGTTAGGAGGAACACATGAGTTCTGTATCTGTTTTTATTGTTGGCATCTTCCCCTGCTAAAATTACTTCAGTAGTTGGCTGTAGTGAAGTTATTCTGTTACTGTTCTTTAACAAAAGGAGGCAGGGATGCTGGAACAATTTGTACAGTGGGGGTGTTGAGAGCCATTAAACCAAATTTTAAACCCTGTGTATAAATGGAAACCACCTCAAGTCAGGGGATGCTGCAGCCTCCCAGTCGCCTAGTTTCAGCACTTATGAAAGGAGGAGAGAAGTATTTTTTTAAAATGCCAAAAAAAAAAAAATCTAGAACTATGAAACAGGAATACACTTTCTCAAGTGCAGCACCGCATATATATGTATCTACTATGGAAAATCCAATATAAAAACTTTGAATTTCACATCATCTTCCCCCTGCATCACCGTACTAAGAAGTTAGATAATTATAAGAAATACTGGACATTACTACTAAGAGGAAATTCAAACAAATTTGAAAACTGATTCACCAATAGCCGTTAGAAACTTATGAATCTCACAAGACCTCAGGAAGGATTTAGACATAGTCACGGAGATGCTCTTATAAAAAGTATTGAGGAATCATAGACCTACAAAGGCAGTTTTAATAGTTTTCTGAGTGGTAGCCGTGTTAGTCTGTATCAGCAAAAACAACGAGGAGTCCTTGTGGCACTTTAGAGACTAACAAATTTATTTGGGCATAAGCTTCCATGGGCTAAAACCCACTTCATCAGACGCATGGACTGGAACATACAATAGGGAGGTATAAATATACAGCATATGAAAAGATGGGAGTTGCCTTACCAAGTGGGGGTGGGTGGGTCAGTGCTAACGAGCCAATTCAATTTAAGTTGGAAGTAGGCAATTCTCACCTGTTGACAAGGAGTGGAAAACGTTTTGTAGTGTTAAAGACGCCAATGTAAACAAAGTGGCCCATTTCAAACAGTTGACAAGAAGGTGTGAATATTGAGCAAGGGGAAATTAGTTTCTGTACAAACAACGAGTAGTATTTGTGGCACCTTAGAGACTAACAAACTGATTTAGTATCTATAGTGACCCATCCACTCCCAGTCTCTATTCAGGCCTAATTTGATGGTATCCAGTTTGCAAATTAATTCCAATTCTGCAGGGTTAGGGTTAGGGTTAGAGACTGGGAGTGGATGGGTCACTACAGATATTAAATCTAAGGCAACTCTCATCTTTTCATATGCTGTGTATTTATACCTCCCTACTGTATGTTTCACTCCATGCATCTGATGAAGTAGGTTTTAGCCCATGGAAGCTTATGTCCAAATAAATTTGTTAGTCTCTGAAGTGCCACAAAGACTCCTTGTAGTTTTAATAGTATGTAATGTTTTGAGGAGTTTACTTAAGCCTTTTCTAAGGGAAAAAAATTAATTTGTTCTAACGCAATATTATTTATTCTGATTATACTCCTATTTTTAAAAAGGTATTTTGACAGTATTCAAAGGTCATAGATTTAAAAAGTGACTAATCTATGATTTACCTAAGGCTTGTCTACATGGAGCAGCAATGTGCTCTGCAGAGGAGTGATTTCTGAAGCACAGTAACATGTTACACATTAATTGGTCTGTGTAGACCTTGCTGGTGCACATTAAAGATTCCCTGGCACTTAACATAGCACTGTTTGAAAAAGTATGATGTTACAGTGCACTAGGGAACTTTCAGTGCACACCAGCAGGGTCTATACAGCTCAATGAATTAATGTACTTTAGAAATTACACTCCTTAGGGCACAATACCCCATTATGTAGAATCATAGAATATCAAGGTTGGAAGGGACCTCAGGATGTCATCTAGTCCAACCCCCTGCTCAAAGCAGGACCAATCCCCAGACAGATTTTTTTTACCCCAGTATCCTAAATGGCCCCCTCAAGGATTGAACTCACAACCCTGGTTCAGCAGCCCAATGCTCAAACCACTGAGCTATCCCTCTCCCCGTGTTTCAGACTGGTTTAAGGGACAAGCCCCTTGTTTCAGACTGGTTTAAGGGAAAATGTGCATCTTCACTACACTAGCAGAAGTATTAACATTACTTAATACTTACATATTGTTTATTGACTGTTTGTTCTAACCTTCCCTTGTCACCCCCAGCACATTCTCTCTGGTGCTAGCCTCATTCTCCCTACCTTCGGGCCATAATTTTGGCTACTCCCTGACATCTGTCCTCTAGGTCCTGATTTCTTATCCTACTCCCAAGTTGCTACTATCTCACCCCTTCTGCCTTCCCTGTGCCATTCCTAGTTCAATGTTGTTAGGTCAGTTTTGGTTTTGTGTTATACTAAGTGTATCTAACATGAAGTTTGCCCAGTAATTTGTGTTGCATCCCCTTCTCCCACCCTTAGTCTGCTTGTTTCTTAGGCCCCAATCCTGCATGCTAATCCAGGTAGCTGGACAGCTGAATCCACATGCAACCCCATTTTTCACTTGTGCACTATAGACTGATGAATCAGGGCCTTAGACTGCAAAACCATCTTGTCAGGGACCATTCCATCTGTGCATTAAAGGAACACCTAGCACAGTAAGACCTTAATCCTGATTAAGAACTTTGGTTGCTTCTGTAATTAAAAATAAATTATGAATTAATAGAACACTTCACTTTCGAACAATTCTACAAATATTAATTACTTCTCAAAGCAAACAAATGCAATCCACACGTGGTAGCAACCTATTGTTATTGCATTACAGCATCACTACAGTTAAAGATGAAGTAAAGTTTCCATTCTTAAAATGTATGTTTAGGTGACTCGTACATTTTAATTCAAGTTACCTTTGAGGTTGATTGTTCCTAACTTCAGAAGTAAATTCAATTTTTACTATATATTTAATCTAAAAAAAAGGGGTTGTATGGTGCATAAGAAGGGTGACCATTTCCATCAGTTGTTACCACTGTTACACAATTTCCATAAATCTCGTACAAAGTATGTCTCATAAGGTATCATTAGAAAAGTTATGAATTGCTAAATATGATTATCCTGTTTATATGCATGTTCCATCTTTGTATCTGAAGTTATGAATATTGGCTATGTACTTGTATCTTAAATATGTGTTGCATTCCTGGGTGAAATCCCCCCCGCCCCCGACAAATTTACTTTAGGGCTAGGCTGCTATTTGATGGCCCATTAAGGACACTCAGTTCTCACAATGGGCCACTGAAAAAATACATCCCACTCTCTTTCCTGTAGACACATCAGAAAGAATATGGACAATGGCTGCCCCTGTGAGTCAGCAAAGCATGTAACGACACATGATAAGGACATGTGATCCTGGATTTCATTTTTGGCCAGTAACTTGCCATGCACCTGGGCTGTGGGCTTTGTTTGAGACAGTAAATTTCCATGCATATGGAAAAGGATATAAAAGACACCTGAGACAACTCCTTTTTGCCTCTTTCCTGCTCCAAATTCTCTGGACTGTGGATTTACAAGTAAAAGGAGTATCATGAACCTATGGATTGAGGACTTTCCAATCTTTCGGAAGCTACCAGAGACTTTTGCAAGCCAGCAATCCATTCCATCACTGCTACAAACCTAATACAAGGACATTGCAATCATTTGTATGTATATTATTATCTATTAACCATTTATAACTCTCTCTCCTCTTATTAATAAATCTTCAGTTAGTTTACTAATGATTGGCTGATGGTGTGATATTTGGGTAAGCTATGAAATGCATATTGATCTGGAGGTAAATGTCTGATCCTTTGGGATTAGTAAGAATCTCACATATGGGGAATTGGGTTTTCAGTAACCTATCACTATATCAGACTTGTTTGTCTGGATGGAAGCCAAGGGCTGGGATGCCTAAGAGGGACTAAATTTGGCTTCTGGTTAACCAGTATGGTAATACAGAGGCTCTTTTTGTTACTGACTTCGTAAATCTAATTACAGAATAAACCACCAGTTTGGGGGGATTGTCTGACCTATTTCTTGCAGTTTGCCCTGAGTGTGGCATTCTCAAAGTGGTCCATCCCAGGAACTGGTAGCCACAGTTGACTTTTTAAAAAAAAAAAACTGGATCTGAAATTTTGTAAGAATACTGTGCTAATCAAGCAATACAAACGTCAGGAAAAAATAATAACGTCTGGTAATCCTAACAGTATATATTGGAAGACCTTGAAATTTTGAGTGGAAAGGTATGTTAATAAATCAGAGGACAAAGGCTTCCTACTATATTCCATGGCTAAAAACCTGTGTCATCTCCCTGGTGACTCATGCCAAAACTTAAGCATGACTCAAATTTACAGCGTCTCCCTCTCCCCATTTTACTGGAGAAATCCTTTTCAACAGGAAAACGCTCACAATTGTGGAAAGGAAGGTTTTAGTAGGATTGTCTCAAGCACTACTATATTTCATTACAGAAGTACTTGTAACACCTCCTTAAATGTAAACAAGCTGTTGAAATAGTAGCTCACTTGTGACTTGAATCTTGGAAAAGTCTTTAGATAAAGATGTCTTGGACAGAGCAGAGCTCAAACTGCAGAGGAGTGAAGCAATGAAAAGGCATTAATGCTAGGCCTTCCATGGGACACTGTATCTGTGGGGAATGGGGGTGGGGGGTAACAGAGGTCCCACACAACCTCCCACATTTTAGCCTCCACGGACTAATCTGAGGCTACCCGATTGGCATAGTGCAAAGATTTCCAAAAGGGTCCACACTTCCATGTGAAATTTTTTAAGAGTCTGCAAATGAAAAAAGGTTGAAAACCACTGCCATAGTGCTGGAGCAGAAGGAACAAACTCAGCAAGACTTAAACACAGGAAAATGACAATCAGACACCTGCTGAGAAGAAGCCCCTAAAATGATGTTGTGGAGGCTGAGGGGTGTGGGTTGCCAGCACACAGAGCTGACTGCAGGTAAGGGAGCACTTTAATGTTGTCAGCTGGACCCTGCTGAACTCCTGAGATCTACTTGAAGAAGGCTAGGACTCCCCTTGCCCTTCCAAGTGCTCCCCTGAACACCCGTTCCCTATCAGACAAAGACCAAGAAGGAAGGAGAGGTAGAAGACAGCAAAAAAATATTGGAAAAGGAGCTACTGATTAAATCTGTCTCAGAACACAGAGGCAGAAGATTGTGAAGTAACATTGGTGCAGTTTACCCAACATGTGTAGAGGGTGCAGACTTGTACATTGGTCAGGAAGAAAGACAGAAAAAAATTAAGAGGAACTTCTTGCCTGCCTCCAACACTTGGAAAATGTGAAAAAAGCCAGTATTTCCAAACCTGAGATAGCTCTAATCTTTTTAAGATGCTGCTATACAGCACTGCCACCAGAGTAACAGTTCAGTCCCATTAACTGATTTCTCACAGAAGTATTCCCTTAATGAGAAGCTTCTCCATTTAAGAGTTTTACAGATCAAAGTAGTTGGAATTGTAGACTTCCCATTTCCTCTCGACATTATAATTTATTAAGAAAAGGATATGACTGTGGCATGGCCCACAGACTCAGCTTGATGCAGGATGCAATACTGTTGTTTTAGGGATTGACCTTCTGTGCCAGAGAGCTGCTACTTATATCTGCAGTTGTAATGATCCCCACCTGACAGAGACCAATGCACCCATCCAAATATTAGGAAAGATTACTAGTTAAGACAGTAACTGGATTGCAGTGGAGAAGCTTTTCTCTGACATGACTCAAATCATAAAGACAGGAGCAACAACACTGAACAGCTCCATCCTGAAGAACACCCCTCTGTGGCACACCTCTCTGTGGCCCACCATGGCCCAGCAGGCACAATGACTTCAGTTCCTCTTGCTTCTCCTAAATAACTTGTTTGCAGCCTAAAATATTTAGAGTAATATTCTCCTTCCTGGGATCCAATTTATTAAGTCTATAAAAACACATTCGACTTTGGCTTCAAGCCCAAACCTCTTTCCCAATTAAGGGATTCCTTAGCACTCCTTCCTGGACCTGTGCAATGCTTCCCTTAGGGTAAGAGATTCTTTTTGGCACCAGATTAACACCTGACCCCGCATTCCCCAGTTTGTCTGCCGCTCCCTTAAACACCTATATCTTTCATGTGGCCATGTCCTGGAACAGGGTTGGCAGCCTCTGAGTCCCACTGCTCCTTAAAGGGGCCAGATCACCCTATTACAAGAAAGAAACATAAGGTAGAAATAACCAACCTTTACATTTGTTTGTTGAGGGATTCCTTTCACAACAGGTAGCTCTTTGTTAAAACTATGGCAAGTTAATCAGTAGCAAAGAGTACTGGTATGTCCTCAATGTAAACAGAAATATAAAGAAATCTAATTGCGGATTTAAACTACTTGCTTGTGTATTTTAATAGTCTTGTAGTTTCATAGCTGAAGCCACTTCCATTCTGGTTTACTATGCAACCATTAAGCAGTTTCAAATTAAGAAACAGGCAGAGATGTCTCACTATTCTCAAGATCGTTAAATACAGGCAATATGCTTATTGAGATTGTTCCTGAAGGAACTTAGTGAAGTTGTCTTTACAGCAAGAATGTAGAAGATTTGCTTTTATGCTAATGTTTTCATTACACTGAAGAAATGGCGAAACCCTATAAGAAAAAAATTTGAGAATTCCAATTTTAAATATTAAGTTACTCCATAAAGATAGCCTTTAAAAATAATACAACACAGCATTCAGACTACAACCAGCACATCAGACTACTTCATCCAGTTTAGCACTGGATCCAGTTATTAAATACTGCACATAAAATGTTTCCTAACTGCCCATGAGTAAATTACCACAGTGTTAACTATAATGCCTGAGGAGTCTATCCTGATTAATTGCCAAAGAGATGTTGATGGTAATAACCATCTTGTGGCTTACAAAGTTTTCCTGAGTAATAAAATATCTATTATTAAGCAGAAATTCACACTGATTTCAGTGAGAAGTAATGCTTAAAGATGTATGGTATAATACGATCTCTGATGGGAAAACTGCTCCATAGAAGTACCTTTTGGTGTTTAATGTTAAGCTTGTGCGTCTTCGGTACCAAAGGAGGCAATGATTTTCTATCATCCAGTGGCATTTCCCCAAAAAGTCTGAACACAGTTCTCCAGGTGCCCCAGATGGAAATTAGTCATCAGTTCTGTCATCACATCCCCATCCCACCCCCCTTTTTGTTTGAGGACAAAAGAAAGTGAAATGTGAAATGAACAGTAGCCTGCAGTTGCTTTAATTTGCATTCTAATTCCTTCACTCAATTGTCCATCTTATTCAAACATGTTTCAAGTATACTACATTTCAGTGGGAAAACTGAATTCTATCTTGGATTCAAGGAAAGGCAGAATACTTTACGATCCTTGAGTCAAGGGTGCTCTAGTATGTGTGCTGCACAATAAGCTCTGAACTACTGGCAGTCTTTTGGCTATGTTTCAGTGGCGGTATACATGTATGTCAATTGTGAAATATGCTGTGATCCTTTTGTTATGAAGTGTCTATAAAAATACAAATTACCATATAAGAGAGTGTATCATTTTAGAAAGTTTTTAAAGTCATACACGAAACCAACTGCTTCACAGAAGGCAAAAGGGCAGGCGACTGATCCACTTGCTTTAAAATACCCTGGTGGTGGGGTACTACTTTTCCAGAATATTTTCACCATTCACATGTTGAATTAGTTATTTCTGGAACAGCCAAAAGTATTTGAAAAGTAACTGAAACAACAGCTGTGTTGAAAAACAAACCGTATATCCTAGCACTCCTAAGAAAAAGGCCCACTTAGTGGTCTTCCGCAAGCCCTGACCCTTTACCCTTTGAGATTACAGATAGCATCTATTTGCCTTTGTAACTCTTTTCTTTATCTCCAAGGTTGAAATTCAACATACCAGAGCAAGATTTTCAGAAATAGGGAGCAAAGAAACAAAGCTCCAGGTGGTAACAAAAAAGTTCAAAGAACATTCCCTTTCAAATGAGCTGCTAGATGAGGGGTACTGCTGATAAATTCACATACTAATTTTGAATTCTTATGCCCTGATAACCTAATTCTTACAACATATATGTTCATCCTGACAGACTGAATCCAGAGCAAGAGGAGAATTATAGGAACCAAAGGTTAATTCCTTTGTGGGTCCCTCCCAGTTTTCTACTAGCACCGACCACATGAGCTGTTCTTCCTACATAGATTAAGCAGGATTAGACATTCTTATTTTGGTGTCCCTCATGTACCTAAGAACCACCCACTTCCACTGCTCTTTCCTCAGTCAGATTACATCTTCACTGCCAAAAAGGGTTGGAGTGTTCTTTTGATTGTTTGTTTACAGTAAGGTAACTAACATGTACTAGTTATCTCACTTCAAAACCCTTGTGAAAACAAGATGTAGTTAGACTTCGCCTAGCTACATCACAGTAAAAACTGAAGTGCCTCAGCTCCACTAGGATTTTGTAGCCTCAGAGTACTTCAAGTTGAAAAAATTTGCTTTGATAATTAACCAATATAAAAAAGAAACCTAAACACTCCTGCACAACTATGAAAAATAAAGAGCCAACAGAGTGGGATCTATCAGCCACTGAAGGGCAGTAGTTCTAAATAGATATTCCTTTCTCGGATTCAATTCCACCTACAAAGAAAAGATTAAATCTATTTAGCATTCCTCACATCAGGAAAGACAAGAGTTGCCATAGATGATATCCAATAGCCTAAAGCAAACACTTCCCCAATCAAAATTGAACAGGAAACTAACAAATCATGAGAAACTGCTAGAGTACCAAACAGATAATCAAACTTTGGCTTGCTGGATTAGGGAAGATCAAGCTAATGACTGCACACAAAACGTGTATCTGAAAGTATGCGATTGCCAAAGAAAGACTCCTTCAAATAATCTGGTCAACCTGTGCAAGAAGTGTCATGTAGCAGCTCTGAACAATTCCCATATTGTAATGTTACCTCTCTCAGTCCAAGAGAAGGCAGTACTTCATATAGTGAGAGTATGACAGGTTCAGTCACAGAGACCCCCCCTTGAGACTGTCAGCCAATGTGCTGAAATTACCTGAGTGTCTATCTTCCCTGCCAGCCTGGGACTTCCAGAACCCTGTCTTGTTGAGCCAGACATGCTAGCCTGCTGAAACACAGATCCAGGGTCTGGTCCACGCCCCCGAAGTTGCAGACTTAACTGAAGACAGCTCAGCAGGTTACCTGTCTCCAGCACCCAGACACTCAGTTCCCAATGGAATCCAAACCCCAAATAAATCCATTTGACCCTGCAGAAAGCTTATACAGAGTAAACTCAAACTGCCCACCCTCTATATCACTGATAGAGAGATATGCACAGCTGTTTGCTCCCTCAGGTATTAATCACGTACTCGGGGTTTACTAATAAACAAGAGTGATTTTATTAAGTATAAAAGGTAGGATTTAAGTGGTTTCAAGTACTAACAGACAGAACAAAGTAAGTCACCAAGAAAAATAAAGCAAAAACATGCAAGTCTAAGCCTAATACATTAAGAAACTGATTACAGGTAACATCTCACCCTCCGAGATGTTCCAATAAGCTTCTTTTACAGACTAGACTCCTTCCTAGTCTGGGTTCAATCCTTTCCCCTGTGCAGTCCTTGTTAGTTCCAGCAGACATCTCAGTTGGTGAGCAGACGTTCTCTCATGACTGGTAGACTTTTTTGTCCTGTTCCACCCACTTTTATAGGTTTGGCACAAGGCAGGAATCTTTTGTGTGTTTGCCCCACCCCCCCCTTCACTATTCATCAATGGAAAAGTACAAGGATTAAGATGGATTCCAGTATAATGTGACATGGTCTCTTGCATAAAGCATAATCCAGTTACATCGTATTCACACTCATAAGCATATTTCCATAAAATATATGGAGTGCAACGTCACAGTGAGACTTAATGGAAGGACAACAGAAGGGAAGTTAGTGACTCTACAGTCTTCCCAAATACAAAAGCAAAGGTATCTGACATTTACACTGGGAAGGAAGGAAGCCCTTTGAAGGACACAGTGGTGTTAGACTCGACTGCGTCATAACCTCTTTCTTTGATTTAGGGTTAGGGAAGAAATTAGGCAAGACAATTAAGTAAAATAAGGATAAAACCTTGCAAAGGAAGGAATGTGTACAGGGCTGCCATGTTGTATTGCAAAACTTTAGAGAGATGAATGTGCACTAAAAAGGGCAGCTAACTCCTCCAGCCTCCTAGTCAAGTCACATACTCTAAAAACTACACCTTACGTAGATAGGGAAAGGGCAACAGAACGGAGACATTCAAAGGGAGAGATACAATGAGAGATCTACAAGTGGGCCACAGCTGTGAGAAATCAGAAAAACCAATGGGAATCCACAGGAAACTAAATCCCACTCTTCCTTGCACAGAGTATAAAGCACATGCTTGCACCCACAGAGAACTTAAAGACAAGTCTTTTTCAAAATGTTCCAGAAGAACACAAAATATAGAGAAGATGCCAGATTTCTTAATCTTTCCTCTGCACACCATCAGAAAGCTGACGTCCATACAATGTAGATCCTATTGAGGTGGACTGTTTTCTGAACATTAACATGACCTTCCTAACTTTCTTGGGGATGTCCAGGCCTTCTGCGCAACACTCTCTGAGTCAGATCAAAAGCAAAAGCAGATTTTGGTCAGGATACAAGAAGGGTCCTTGGGCCAGCAGATCCTTCTACAGAAGGAAAAGCAGCTTGTGATTTTGATATTTTAAAAGTGGTCTGTATACCAAGCCCTTTGAGCCAGTCAGGGCTATTAACATGACAATTGCCAAATCCTACTTTGTGTCCGTTAGCATCCTCCAAAATACCAGTAGAGATAGGAAGGCTCATATCAGTCTGAACTTCCACAGAATTGAAATAATTATTTATGAGCAGTTTGGACACTTGCTGCAAGATTCTTGTGTTTTATGACAATCACTATCTGGGGAAGGCCCCACTGAGTAACCAGAAGTAGAAATATGTTTTCTTTGAGGGTCCATTCCATTGGGATAACCTTTCGCTGGCTTAGATAGTCCACTTGCATGCTCTCTTCCCTAAGACACGCAGACATGTAATGGATTTTAGACTTCCTTCTTAACAGTACAGCAGGATGGCTTCTAAAAGGGATGACTGTTGATGCCTCTCTGACAATTTATGTTGGATGCTACTGCTGTTTTATCCATCATTAGGAAAACATAATGAACAAACGTATTTCTAATGATCAGAGCCAATCTCACTGTCCAAGAGTTGATGCACATGTAGTTCTCTCTTCATCTGCAACAAGCTTCTCTGAACAGTTTCCTGGCCATGTCCCTGCCCCCACAACCTAAGAGGCTAGAATCTACAGTAGAACCTCAGAGTTATGGACATCTCAGGAATGGAGGTTGTCTGTAACTCTGAAACATTCGTAACTCTGAACAAAGTGCAGTTCAAGCTCCAGTTCCAGCAGCTGACACTGCAGACCAGGTTCCAACAGCAGCTGAACTCCCTACTCAGCACTGGCAGCTTCCTTGCAGGCAGCTTCTTTGCCTGAGTCGGACTGCAAGCTTGTCCCGCTCCTGGCTGAGGAAAAGGAGGTGAAAACCGCACCCCCAACCTCACGGACAGCACAGACCCTAGCGCTGCTCCTACTCTGCTGGCTACCTTGGGCTGGCAGCCGCAGCATCTTCACTCCTAGCTGTAAGTGGTTGCCCCACATGTGGGGGTGGGACAGGCAGCCCAGATGTGTCTACCTTTAAGATGCAATACAGGCAGAGTACAGCACAGTACAGGCTGGGTTTTTTGGTCTCTGCTGCTGCCTGATTGGTTACTTCTGGTTTCACATGGTGTCCGGTAGACTGGTCAGTCCGTAACTCTGGTGTTCGTAGCTTTTAAATGCTATTGTAGCCATCTAAAATGCCAGTGGGGTTCCATAGCAGTCTCCTTTTTAGGCTATTTGGTCAATTCTTTAACCACAGGAGCTTGAACTTTAATCCTCAAAGAAATGGAATCCCTTAAAAGGAATGGTCATCAATCTAACCTTGTCAGTAAATTATACTGTCTAGGGCTAAAGACAGATTGCCTGATGAATGATTAAGGATTCAACGTTTGCTTCAGTGGTGTACTATCCCTGTAACTATCATGGAGAGAGTCATTACTGCTGAATTATTAATAACATTTATAGGAAGCTGAGAGGGGACCAGTGGGTCTGCCTGCATCTGAGAAAACCACTCAATACAGGATCTAAATACAAAGGAACCATAAACAGCTATGCCTAACAGTGCTCCAGCCAACTTAAAATTACCACGAAAGGAGTCCCTAAATCTATATAAAATATCCACACGAGTAATGTTTCTCTGTAGGGAGCCAGAAGATTTCGTATGGGCTGATACAAAAGGTCGACGCACGGAGGAATCAACTAGAGTTCCCAAGTCTTATTCGCCCAGTTCATACTGTTTGCTAACTGATTTGGCCATAATTACCTTCACAACTGTGGCTTTAGAGAAGCCTGGATAGTTTGTTACTCTGAACAGGATAGAGACAAAGATGTCTCCCTCTTAAAATAACTCAGAAATAGGAGGAAAAAGGAATCCTCTTCCTTTTCTTTCACAGACTGGGTCCTAAAGCATCTGGGTCACAAGTTTAATAAGAATTTTCCATTTTTTCTGGAGATATTCTGGAGGAATCTGGAGACTCAGAAGCAGAGGACAGCACCTTCCACTTCTCTGTGCCCACACTGAGAGCGAGGAGAAGGAAAGAAGCAGGCATAGGCTTGTTGAAGATGAAGGAAAACCAGTTCCTGCTGTGACGGAACCTTGTCTTGTTGAGCCAGACACGCTAGCCTGCTGCAACACAGACTCAGGTCTGGTCCATGCCCCAAAGCTGCAGGCTGTAAGTGAAAACAGCTCTGCAGGTTACCGGACTCCAGCTCCCAGTGGGATCCAAACCCCAAATAAATCCGTTTTACTCTGTATAAAGCTTATACAGGGTAAACTCAAACTGTCTGCCTTCTAAATGGAAAAGTACCAGATTTAAGATTAATTTCATTACTTGGTAACACGTCACTTTAAAACCTCATTCTTCATTACCCACAGGTTGGCCCCACAGGTACACAGGAAGGCTTGCAGGTAAATAAACCATTTACAACCAATTATCCTAGTCAATGGGAGCCATCAAGATTCTAAACCACCATTAATGGCACACACTTTGCATAATTACAATAGTACCTCAGATTTATACTCCAGATTTCTAGCTTCAGATACAAGAATGATACATGCATACAAAGAGGATGAATGCACTCAGTAAATTATAAGCTTTGTAATGATACCTTACTAGAGACCCTTTGCATAAAGCATATTCCAGTTACATTATATTCACATTTATAAGCATATTTTCATAAAACATATGGAGTCCAATGTCACACCTGCTCAAAGAAAATAAGCAATCTTTTGGAAGGCAAGCAGTGCAATAGAGTCCACTTTTCAGGGTTTCATGTCAGAGGGCTTCCTGGAAAGGAGAGGAAATATGTCTCCTCATATCTAGCCTGTGATCTGTATGAGGCCTTGTTCAATTAAGCAGCCATGCCACGGGACTAGGACTACTTACCCCAAGGCTACGTGCATAGCAGCAATTAGGGACTGGAGCCCACCTTTAGGTACTGGGGTCGTCTTCCATATCTACAGAGGAGGAGCCTATTACAAGTTAGTCACTCATAAAGCTGACTTTCCTCTCCAAAGACTGTGATTTGGCAGGCTATGCCACCAGGAACTGCCTAAGTAATGGACCTGAGGCCACACTGCAGTAAGAGAAATAGAAGCCTGCCCATGGGGATTAAATAATGTCACCACAAACAGTTCACTTTCTGCCCTCCCTTTATTTTTGTCCTCCGAAGACATGCTGAAAGTGAGAGCTCTGGCCAAAAAAATACCCCCAAAACGTAAGAAAGACAAAAACAGAAGAGACAGACAGACAGAAAGACAGACAAGATTACTACCCATAATAAAGGGTAGAATGCTTCCTTCCAGCAAGGCAGTGAATGGTAATAGTGCTCAGAGAATTGAAGAGCACCAACATGAGAGCTTCTCACTGGGGGCTACCCAAAGAGAAGCAATTCATTTATCCTGAACCAGTGGAGTCAAGACCCAGAAACAGAGGGTGATGAATCAGTGCAACCAATGAACAGGAAGTAAAACTAAGGGGTTCACTAGGATGAGATGCAAAACATTGTTTGAACAGGAAAAGATCTCTTATTGGTTCATCCATTTTGTTAAGCATATAAGCATGTGAAAATTCAATTACTGTTAGTGCATCTGATAAGCATTGTCTTCCCTCCAACTAAAATAAGAGTAAAAATGTGCTGTTTTCACTATAACGTCTCAAAACATCTCCAGTATAAACTATAACAACTATAAATGAATTCTCTAAATTAATTAGGCAATTATTAAACCCATTTTAATTTCTACAGAGAGAGTCAGTAACAACACAAAGTACCCTGATCAGTTATTGAAGCCTTACCAAGTATGAAAGAGCCTTGATAATTTACATTAGGGAATTTCAATGCAAATTAATGGCTGCTTGCAGTTTTCAAGTGAACAAAACTGCACAGATTATTCATGAGCAAAATGTCCACTGTCATTTTTATTCTGACAATTACAGTTCAATTTAACTAGTTAGAGACTGTCCTAATCTGCACTGATTGATCCATATACATCTCTGCCCCAATATAACGCTGTCTTTGGGAGCCAAAAAATCTTACCGCGCTATAGGTGAAACTTCATTATATCGAACTTGCTTTGATCCGCCAGAGTGCACAGCCCCCCCTGCCCCCCCCCGGAGCACTGCTTTACCGTGTTATATCCAAATTCATGTTCTATTGGGTTGCGTTATATTGGGGTAGAGGTGTATGTTATAATTCATGCAATAACATCTCAAATTTTTATTGTATTTGAGAGACCGATAAATTATGCAGCTCATAACACATAAGTAAGGCTGCAGGTTTGTCATGGAAGTCATCGGCCGCAGCTGGAGCAATCTTGGGCCACCGCACCCCCCAACCCACTCCAGCAGCAGAGTCTGGGTGTGGGAAGGGCAGGGGCACGGGGCAGGGTGAGAGGTGCTTTGAGCGGCGCTTACCGGGGGAGCTCCCTGTAGCAGCGACATCCCCTTCGATCAGCTGCTAGGGCTCCCATTGGCAAGGGGAGATGTCACCACTTCCCTGGAGTCCTCCAGGTAAGCGCCGCCCAGAGCCCACTTCACCCCGTTTCATGCCCCATCCCCCTGCCCCCTCCCACACGCAAACTCAGCTGCTGGGGGAGGCAGGGGGAGGTGTGGAGCCAGGCACGGAGCCTGCTGGCCCCACCCCAATGGGTGTCCCGAGTTGCGCACCGCCACCCGTCCCCTCCTCGCCAGCACCTGGGCTGCTCTTCCCCAACCCCCTCTCCCAAGTTTTAGTCAGGGATATATAGTAAAAGTCATAGACAGGTCACAGGCTGTGAATTTTGTTTACTGTTCATGACCTGTCTGTGACTTTTACTAAAAATATCCGTGACTAAAATGTAGCCTTACACACAAGTGCTAGGGAATTTCAAATCAGCACAGTTCTGATGTAATAATGAACTAGAGAAAAAACATACTGTATTAGCTATTAAATAATCTGTATGTTATTAATATTTCAGTCCCTATAAAAACACAGTAGTTTATAATTATAGCAGTTAACATGACTACATTTTAGAAGGAATATATGACAATCTGCTTCTATTTAGAAATACAAACTATGTCAACAAAAATGAGTATCACAGCACAACTGCCTATAAGGAGAAGCAGAAAGGAACTGATAGGGGGGTGAAGGTGTCCCAGTAGAGATTGAGGTACAGTAGGCAGTTGGAATGGGAGGAGGGTCAGGACTAGCTCGTGCTCAACTGCCATGCACCTACTCAAAGCCTAAAACCTGCAGCCCCCAAAACACCTTACGCTGGGCACATAATACTCAAGAATGAAAGAATATCTTCAAAGAAACAGAATTACAGGTAAATACTTTTTCTTTAAAAAAAAATATGTTCAGAGAAGTCCTTTTCCCCATATCTAGTTTCAGTAATTAAAAAAATATAAAAATATATTTTAAGGTGCAATTTTCAAAAGCACCTAGTGTTGACCTATCGTCTCCTTGAAGTCAATGATGAAACTCCAATTGACTTCAATGGGAGTAGAGTTAGGCCAACATTAGGAGTTTTGGAAATCCCACCATTGCAACTCTTCATTTACCAAATTGAAACTAAATTAAATAAAATACATACATTAAAATACTGCATGATCAAAACAAATTAAAGATTTTTATATACTTGAGTTGCTGCTTTAAATGATTTATCTTATGTCCCTGCTATCAGCAAAAACCTAAGATCCCATTCTTTCCTTTCATTTCAATGTCAACATTCTGTACTATGTTCTTTCTTAAATAAGTCTTATTTCTGACAATATTAGAGATATCTGCAAAGTGTTCAGTCTTCAAACAAGATTATTCTTCTTGAAAAGATTCCTAAGGAGACAAGCATGTGAGAGTAAAGGAAACAGCACAAGTTGATCTAGTCTGTAGTTATAAAGGTCTTTCCACCACCATTCCCAAAAGATCTTCAGCAGTAGGAATTCCACTGTCCTCTCTCTGAGACAGGATCTTCTTCCAGCAGAAGGCCTATAGTTCACTTGTTCCCCCCAACTTTCTCATGCAGGTAACGAGAAGAGGATCTTCATGGGGAGGACATACAACCCCAGTAAGTATCTTCAGAGGGAGTTGAGAGCCTCCTAATTCCCCACTCCTTTTCACCCCAGACAGCAGCAACTAATTGAATCATGAGATTTTGTACCTTTTCTGCTCTATCATTAAATATGGCATTGCTCTTTGGCTCCCCAATTAGCAAGACCTGGAATGATAACCCCCAGAAGGCACGAAACTTTGATGGCTCAGAGACTGGTGTTGTCCTTTGGTGAACCACTTACAAGGAAGCCAAAACTCAGCATAACTTGTGGTCTGAAAAGGATTCCACAGAGTGTGCCCTGACACCCAGACATTTGTCCAGAGGAACAGTGCCCTTCGAGGGCCTTAGGGCTGACCTGCTTCCTCCCAGACACATGTCTGGCCCACCAGCTCTCCATCTCAGAACACTGCAGTACTCAGTTACCCAATCTTCAAGAAGGTAGAAAGTGGACAAGGCAGGCACTGGGACCAGATGGTAAGAAACTAGGCAATGGGCAGAATCTGGTTTAACTCAGTGATGAGCTGAAGTTTAGTGCAGCTCTTTAACTAACTGATTTGCTCATTCCCAGTGGGCAAATCATCAATTTCATTTCTATAGTTTTCAGCAGCTGTAAGAAAGCCAAATGCAATGATTCATGTGCGCGTGGTTAGCACAAAACAAATGAAAAACACTTGCACAGAATGAATGTCGATTCCATGCATGCTGTTCACTGATGTAATGTGACTGTACCATTTCCAAAATTGGTCCGCACTTCACTGAAAAAATACTCCTTTACTCGATCAATCTGTATTTTATCAGCTAAAATTAGCCTCAAAGATAAGTCAGATGATCTATAAATTAGCAATTCAGTTCTGCCTGCTTAGGAAAACTTAAGGGAAATCTGAATCATGTATCAGCCTATGTATTTTTAATTATTTGTTTCCTTCATCCACAACATGTGGGTGGTCCCTTAGGCTATTAGGTAGCCATTATCTGTCATCTATTTTCAGCCCCTTAATCTGAAATGGCCAATTTAAAATTTCATACAGCTTACATTATTCAAGCTAAAATAGACAGGCCTGGTATTATTTCCAATTATTTTGTATTCTCCCTAACAGTTTCTTTAAGTAAAGAATAGTTTTGTGGGGAAAGCTGAGCAAAACAAAATGACTCAGGCAGGTTTATAAGATATGTTAAAATGTCAGACTTTCCATCATTCAGAGCACTGATCACACACACTCATTTTTGCTTACAGAGAAATTGCATATAACAGTTCAAATACTTTTTAAAATATTAATAAAAATCTGTTAAAAATGTCAGTATCAGGTTTCAGAAATATGGTAACCATTGCACAATATAGGTACTTAACCTTTTAAGAACTAGTTGTAGAATTTTAGGAAACAGGAAGGATTTTTGTTTATTATGTATACATTGTGATTTTCAGTTAAAAGCTATATAATTTCTCTTTGGATCATTTTCTCAGTGTTTAACCCATGATAAGAACATAAGAACAACCATACTGGGTCAGACCAATGGTCCTTCTAGCCCAGCATACTGTCTTCCGAAAGTGGCCAATGCCAGATGCTAGAGAGGGAATGAACAGAATGAGGCAATTATTGAATGAACTATTTCCCCTGTCATGCAGTCCCAGCATCTGGCAGTCATAGCCTTAGGGACATCCAGAGCATAGGGTTGCATCGCTGACCATCTTGGCTTATAGCCATGGACGGAACAATCCTCCATGAACTTACCTAATTCTTTTTCTAATCCAGTTACACTTTTTAAAAAGTTTAAAGCTATCTCAGGGCTAGTCTATACTAGAAGTGCTACATCAGTGCAACTGTGCTACTGTAGCACGTCTGGGGAAGACACTCTATGACTATGCCGACAGGAGAGAGCACTCCCATCAGCATAATAAATCCCCCTCCATAAGAGGCAGTAGCTTTGTTGGCAGGAGAAGCTCTCCTCTGGACTTTCTCCAATTTGTCCACATCTTTCCTAAAATATGGCACCCAGAACTGGATACAATATTCCTCAGCCTAATCAGCATGGAGTAGAGTGAAAGAATGCTTCTTGTGCCTTGCACACAACACTACTGCTAATACATCCCAGAATGATATTCGGTTTTTTTGCAACACTGTTATACTGTTGACTCATATTTAGCGTGTGGTCCATTATGACCCCCAGATCCCTTTCCGCAGTGCTCCTTCATAGGCAGTCATTTCCCTTTTTGTACGTGTGCAACTGATTATGCCTTCCTAAGTGGAGTACTTTGCATTTGTCCTTATTGAATTTCATCCTATTTACTTCAGACCACTTCTCCAGTTTGTCCAGATTATTTTGAATTTTAATCCTATCCTCCAAAGCACTTGTGATCCCTCCCAGCTTGATATCATCCGCAAACTTTACAAGTGTCCTCTGTATGCCATTATCTAAAGCAGGGGTCAGCAACCTTTCAGAAGTGATGTACCGAGTCTTCATTTATTCACTCTAATTTAAGGTTTCGCATGCCAGTAATACATTTTAACATTTTTTAGAAGGTCTCTCTCTGTCTATATTATATAACTAAACTATTGTCGTATGTAAAGTAAACAAGGTTTTCAAAATGTTTAAGAAGCTTCATTTAAAATTAAATTAAAATGCTGATCTTACACCGCCAGCCCGCTCAGTCTGCTGCCGCCCTGGGGTTCTGTTCACGTAGGCCAGCAGCAGGCTGAGTGGGACCGGCAGCTGGGACCCCGGCTGGCAAGCGGCCGGCAGCCAGAACCCTAGACCGGCAGTGGGCTGAGCGGGGCCAGTGGCCAGAACCCCAGACCAGAAGTGAGCTGAGCAACTCAGCCTGCTGCCGCTCAGGCCACTGCCAGTCTGAGGTCCCGGCCCTGCTCACATAGAGTGGACCCAGGACCCTTTCCCACTTACAGGCCTCACGGGAGCTGCAACTCCGGTGGGGTCGGGTCACTCTTCCTGCTCCTGCCGGCAGGGCCACTTCCAGGGCTGCTCACCAGGTAGTGGTATGGACATGCTAACCCGGAAACACAACCTCCCACTGGAAGTGATGGAGGTCAGGAAAGCATGTGAAAATGCCAGCAGGAGAGGCAGAGAAGCTTTACTAAAGTCAAGATATACCATATCTACCAATTCCCCAATTTGCCTGGTTATCTTGAAAGTTTTATAAATTTAGAAGCCATCCCATCATGGAACAAAATGATTAGTTTGGTTTAGGTGATCAATCACACAGTACACACATTAGGAATAATAGTTGGGATGAAGACTTTTCACACAATTCAAATATGAAATCTGTTCACAAACTATTTGGCAAATAATTTCAAATAATGAAGAAACTAAATCTGAGCATGTCAATAATTCAAGAATAGAGAAATGTATTAACTGAATAAATCATTTTTTCTGTATAGTTTGCCTAGCTTTAATTTCAGCAAAAACACTGGTACTAAGCAGTAGGAGAGGGAACTGCCTCCAACATCCCTTTTCCTACCCAATTTCCACGATCAAATCTATTATGATTCATTTTTCTAACAATCTTAGAAGTTAACAGAAGATTTTTAAGATTAAACTAATGTCCAGGTGGTTTACATGTTGCTGTTATGACAAACTAAGACCACGTCTAGACTACGCGCCGGATCGGCGCGTTAAAATCGATTGCTCAGGGATCGAAATATCGCGTCTGGTCTGGATGCAATATCTCGATCCCAGAGCGTGCTTAGATCGATTCCGGAACTCCAGCTAGACGACCGGACTTCCGGATTCGACACGGCAAGCTGCGCGGATCGATCCCGCGCGGTGAAGACGGGTGAGTAAATCGATTTTAGATATTCGATTTCAGCTACGCTATTCTCGTAGCTGAAATTGCGTATCTAAAATCGATTTAATCTCGTAGTGTAGACCTGGCCTAAGAAAGGCACTTTAAAAGTAATTAACATGTGGCCTGATCCAAAGCCCACTTCAAGACAACAGGAATCTTTTAATTGACTTCAATGGATTAAGAACCATGATGCAGGGAAGCATGTATTTAAGTGCTTTGCTGAACAGAAATTGATTTAAGCAGGTACTTAAGTGTACTGCTGAATCGGGGTCTGGAGCCTGCCATAAAAGCAACACCTCTCTATACAAAGAATTAGAGTAGCCCAATGCAGTATAGGCAGTGACAAGCTGCAAGTTCTCTCATCAAGTTGCAAACAATTTGAATCTTGGTTCCATAAAGAAACAAAAAACGTCCAAAATGCTTAAAAATAAAATAAACAATTAGTGGCTGCATTAGACTCATTTAGTCTATCTTTATTTTAATTATTTATTTAAGAGATCATGGAATGAGTTGAGTCTCTCATGCACATAACAACAGAGGCGGATTACACTTTTTGGGGGCCCTGGGCCAGAGCAAATGAGGGCCCCTCCCCACTCCTTCCACCTGCAGTCTCTCCCCATTCCTCCTCCCCCCCAGTACTCCTGCTGGAGAGTGGGGTCAGGATACAGGGGCTTGCCCCACTCTGCCCGCCCACTGCTCCTGTCGGGGAACGGGTCAGAGGGAGGGGGCTTGTCCCATTCTGCCCACTGCTCCAGCTGGGGAGCGGGTTCAAGGTGTGGGGGGTTTGCCCAGTCCCCACTCTCTGGGAGGAGCGCCGGGCAGAGCAGGTCGGGATGTGGGACACCCATTTTTCCGAGGGCCTCCAATTCCCTGGGGTCCCTGGACAAGGGCTTCATTGGCCCAGTAGCTAATCCGCCACTGCATGGCAAGATCAGTAGGACAGCCATTCTATGCAGCATGATAAATAGCTTAGATCCACAGCACCATAAAAGTGTCCTTATGTATCGCATATCACTTAGGTTTGAGGGCACATGATTTATGGTGAGATTATTTAACGGTATTATACTACCATGGAAAGGTACCATAAACAGAAAAGATTCTCAGAAAGAAAGAATCTACGTTCCACAAGTCGAGTGCTACATATTGGATGTTTTCCAGATTTTTTTTTTACAAAATTATAAACTAGAATTCATCTGCTTCTTCCAGAAAGATACAAATTCTTAGAAAAAACAATCTTCATATCAAAAAGTCTAAGCTACTATAAACTTGCTGATTTTCAGATCAAATCAAGCAGTCTCAATCCAGCATAGTACCATACTTAATACAGCTATTGTACACATACATTACATTGTATCTAAATAAGTACTTTTACTCACTTAACCCAAGTGAAAAGTGTGCAAGCACCTGTCTAGAAGCATGTTACCTTCACCCAGGGTAAGTGTAAAAAATACATGTCATACTATGAAGACAGTAAGCAGGACAACAATAAACATTTAAAAATTAAATCTAAAACATTTAAATAAAACAGAAATTTATTTTGAATCCCACTAAAAAGCGTATGAAAAGTTTTTGCTGTACAATTTTAGGAGTCCAAATTATTCCAATCATATTTTTGATTTTCTCCACTTCTAGCCTTGATTCAAATCTCGTTGTAAATTATACTAACGGTTTGTTGAAATATCAGCTATGAATTTATTTAGAAACTAAACCAACATTCAAAAAGAAAAAAGTTTACAATTGAGAGTTTTTCCCCCCTAAAAAAGGAACAGATCCTTATGAAAGTCTATTTTTAACTTCAACAGCTGCACTGTGAAGTGAATAAGGAAGCTGTTAATTTTATGAAGTTCTGGGGCTTAACTCAAGTCATAGTTTGAAGCAAAATTGCATAAGGATCAAAGTAAAAATATTTACAGTCAAATCCTTTAAAAGCAATGTTCTCATTTTCTTTGGCGTTTCCTGATAATTTGTGTTACTTGAATAAAAAAAAAAATAATCTGAACTATTATATCAATCCTCAGTTTATTAATGGGTATGCTCAACCCTACCGCAGCGCGCGCGCGCGCGCACACACACACACACACACACACACACACACTGAAGTCACAATAGAACCAATTCAGTTTTATGCAATCAAATACAAATAGCTGTGAAGCTGAGTTAAACCTTATATCTAAAAATACTGGTTAATTTAGGCTCAGACTGCAAAAACAATCTGTACCCCTGCATCTCCCCAGTGAATTTAATGCCTCTGAAAGGTATTCATCTAATTCTTCTTGTGATTAAAGTTTTCCATTCAGATACTTTCTATTTATCTACTCAATTACAATACAGACATTGGGAGAACAAATTTCTCCATATTGTCTTGCACCACATTAGACCCCAAACATGGAGGCATCAAATTGAAGGGTAATATTATTTTCAACTTCACTACCATTTAATAATCCTTTGTCTTGCAACTGAGACTGCCAACAGAGGGTCAATGACTGTCAACTATAATAGCCTTTTTTTGTGATGTGGACACCCATTTCTCTAGAAAATGGACAGAAAGAATCAATTTATTACACACAGCCACTGAACAGAAAAGTTAGGTAACAACGTTTAGACTCAAATGACTTGTCAGAAACAGTAGCCTGGCCATCAAGTCCCTCAGAAAGAGAAAGGTATCTTAGGTTACAGGTAAGAAAGTTTTTAACAATTTGATTGTTCAGTTGTATATAACTATCTGTCAGTGATGCCATACTCTCTGTTTTACAACAAAAGTCCCCTGATGAGATTCTGACCATCTAAGTTTACATTCTTCTCTTAGCTGACAGGGAAGATACAGGCCTTCCACCCACAGAAGGAATAAAGCTATTGGTATCATATGATGTAGGAAATGGGGTAGAACAAAAAGGTCTTCAAACATTACATTCTTCCCAATCAAATATTCTAGGTTAACAGAAAAAAGAAAAACAGTTTACGTATTGCCTTTATAACTATTCAAAAAAAGAAGTCTATGTTAATTCTTAAACCTAACATATTATTGTGATAAAGGAAAACAATTCTGCAAAACCAAATATCACATATACTTAGAACAAATGGCTTCAATATAAATGACCTCAGCAAAGTGGAACGAAGAAACTACATACCAGCCAAGAGTCTGAACTACAGTGGCAAGTGTAGTGTTTCTACTTAATATAATTATGGTAGCAGCCTTTCTGTGAGGAGCTTAGTATTATATGTGGAACACTCTTTATAGTCTTTTTTTTTTTTTTTTTTTAATAAAAGAGACTACAAGATTATAAAACTCATGTAATTAACTTGACCAAGACATTTACTGTAATCCTTGAATACTAAGGTTAACAGTTATTTTGAATATGTCGTCACATAAATAAGTTGTGTTTTGCAGGACTTTGTTTTTTCCATAAAACTTTATATATGCTTTGTAACATACCTGTGACTAACTTCAACAAGCAGTGAAATATTTGTGTTAACAAATATTACTCAAGAACCTTTTAATACCTACTAGCAAGAAGGATACAGGAATATCTCAACAGTGGTATATATATTTGGGGCTCACCAAAGAATGTCATGTGAGGTCTTAAATGAAAGCTGGGGTCATCAATATCATTGTGAAATGCATGTAAAGATACTATGTAAGGAGTTACGTATATATACTGAAAATATGTATTTAAAGTCTATATCAAGGCATTAGTCACCAACAGACAAGAAAAACAGATTTTCCTTCAGACAGGCAATAAGAAATGTATCTCTCTGTTGGCATGCAAATTAAGCATTTCAAAGTAATTCAGTGAATGCCCATTCATACACAAAGTCAAATGTTAACAAAGAGATGTGAAGTCAAAAGGGAAGCAGTACACAGGAAAAACAACCCCTGGGTGGTTATCCTGTCTCTGAGTACAGACAATGATCTTAGGAGTATATGTAGGAGGTATGTCCTGCACCTGGGAAGGAAATGGACAACATATTTACATTAATGAAAATTGAATCTCAGACAAGCTCTGTTGAAAACACTGCAAAAACTTTGAGTGAGAAACTTCTTTAGAGGTTAACCTGATAGTTTAAATTTAGTCTCTAGAAAGCACGTTACGATTTTGTTTACATATAACCATTTTTTCTAGTATTCTTACTCATTATCTCCTAAATCTCTAAGACTTTGTTAATAAACTTATTCTTGATTTCACTATAAACTTATCTCAGTGCTGTGGAATTAAGCAAAGTGCTGGTCCTGAGCTGAATGTTACAAGCTGGCATGTACACTGTTCCTCTGGGGACAGCACATCTGTATTTCCGTGAGTAGTCAGTGTCAGCAGCTGGATATCACAGGGGAACACTGCAAAGGGACTCAGGGACTGAACTGCATCTATTGTTAACCTATAAATCAAAGTAATGGCTGGCATAACCCAGAAGAAAGTGCTTAAGTATCTAAACAGGCTGGGGGTACAAGAAAGCTGACACTCAACTAAGCACAAGAAGGACTCCCTGACACACTAGTGGCAAGGGGTAGTGAGATGACAAGTCCGGGTAGGTGAAGAACCACCACACCATGCAAACATGAGGGAGAAGGTGACTAAGGTATGTAAGAAGACACTGCATTCAAGTGTTATCGACTTGTTATCCAAGGCAGATAAGACATGGGTAACCACATTTAAGATTTCCCAACAGTGCCCTAGTAATGTGTCTTTGCAAAGAGCAGGAAAAACTCTCTTATGTTTTAGAGGTTAATTTATATTCAAGATTTGATCAATTCTTTACCTTTCTAATAAGACTGCGAACAAAGGTGGCAACTGACACTGTGGTTTCTGAAATGTAGACCCTTTCCTACTTATAACTGCTTTATTTCACATAAGCTGTCGAATGGAAAAAAAAATTGCTAGTCATTGTCAACTTACTCCTAATCCATGCAAATATCCTACAGGCCAGGAATACGTCCACTTCATCAATCACCTACTGTACCATTCAGTCACCTTAAGATACTATCTTTGGACCTTGGCTCTGAAGACTGTTAGTATCAGACTCTACTTTGGAAAAACAAGTGAGGGTCCTGTTGAGTAAGAGACCAACTCTGGCATATATTATTTGTATTTGTTTTCGGCTACCATCTAATTTACTTCTTTTCTTCGTAGATGGAGGAGGAAATCCCATTCCCTGCTGACAGAAGAAGTGGCAGAAGGCAGCAATTAGTGTTAATATAGTAAGACAGCTCCTTCCTTCCAAAAGCAGCAATTTAACATAATCTGGAAGTCAGAGCAAAGAAAATTGCTCTTTGAGAATCATCACCTCCATTCTCCTATTCAACAAGAGGAATACAAGCAGGGCAATAAGTTGAGGAAAGCATCCACATCCCTGTAACCCAATAAAGAGAAGAAGCAACAAGGAGGAGCAACACCTTCCCAAGCAAGCAGCTCCATCTCTCCCTTTTATTGGTTAGATTTTTTTACACTGTGGGACGCAGGATAATTGGACAGGTTCTGTAACTCTACAATTTGACAAGGAAGGGGTATGGGGGGTTATAGGGTTATCAACTCCCTCAATTTTATTACCAATCTTGCAATATTTGGAGCTTTTCTTAAAGCCTCAGATCTTGAAGCCTTGTAATTATGTGAAAATTGCAGCTTATGGGAGAGGGGTAAAAAAGTAAATTTTCTCTGAACTCGTGAGGGTCTGAAGATTTGAAAATTTGAATCCCAAAGGCTCAAAAACCAGAAGACGTAAGAACCACACAAAATTTATTTGTAAAAAAGTCTCATGATTTTTAAGCCCCTCATTTTTTGGGGAGGTTAACTTGTGGGTTCTGAACTGCTAGGATTGGCAGCCTCTGTGCTTGGATTTACATCCTCAAGATACATAAGGTTAAATATTTTCACCGCAGGAGAGAGCAAATAGAGTATTATGAGAATTAAAAATAAGCATGGAAGAGAAATCCTAGGTTTCACACCACCAAGATTTACCAATTTTTCTGTCTAAAGAAAGGAAGGGGTCCAAATTTAAAATATCATGTTGCTCTCCTCCTGAGAGAGGTTTAAGCTTTTCTTGTCTAGTTTCATCATCAAAGTGTCAGCAAATCAGATTGTAAATTAGTGTTGCCAACTTTCTACTCACACAAAACCGAACACTCTTGCCCCGTCCCCTACCCCATCCCTTCTCCGAGACCCTGCTCACTCCATCCTCTCCCACTCCTCGTCACTCGCTCTCCCCACCCTCACTCACTCATTTTCACCGGGCTGGCTCAGAGGGCTGGGGTGCAGGAGGAGTTGAGGGCCCCATCTGGGGGTGCAGGCTGTGTGCTGCAGCCAGAAAGGAGGAGTTCAGAGAGCAAGAGGGGGCTCCAGGCTGAGGCAGTGTGTTGGAATGCAAGAGGGGGTGAGGGCTCTGGGGTAGGGCTGGGGATGAGGGATTTGGGGTGCAGGAGGTGCTCCAGGCTGAGATTGAGGGGTTCAGAGGGTGGGAGAGGGATCAGGGTTGGGGCAGGGGGGGTTGGGCATGGGGGGGAGTGAGGGTTCTGGTTGTGGGTGCAGACTCTGAGGTGGGGCTTGGGATGGGGGGTTTGGGGAGCAGGAGGATGCTATGGGCTGGAATCAAGGGGTTCAGAGGGCAGGAGGAGGATTAGGGCTGGGGTAAGGGGTTGGTGCGCAAAGGAGAAGTAGGGGCTCAGGGGTGCAGGCTCCAGGCAGCGCTTACCTCAAGCACCTCCCAGAACTAGCAGCATGTCCTCCCTCTGGTTCCTATGCAGAGGCGCAGCCAGGCAGCTCTGCACGTTGCCCCGTCCACATGTGCCGAGCCTGCAGCGCCCACTGGCCATAGTTCCTGGCCACTGGGAGCTACGGGGGCAGCATTTGGGGCAGGGACAGCGTGCAGAGCCCCCTGGCTGCCACTACGCATAGGACCTGGAGAGGAGACAAGTCGGCTGCTTCTGGGAGCCATACAACATGAAGGCTAGCAGGGAGCCTGCCAGTCCCACTGCACAGCACTGCCAACTGGACAGTCAACAGCTCGGTCAGCAGTGTTGACTGGAGCCACCAGGATTCCTTTTTGACCAGGTATTCTGGTCGAAAACCAGACATCTGGTCACTCTATTGTAAATTCCTGTGATCCAATGTTCCCCACTAGGAATAAAGAACTAAATAATGTATTTATGTAAATTACACTAAACAGTTCAATATTTATGAAACTTTAATATTACTGAAAATTATTTTTAGAAAAGCTGGCTATGATTTGTTAGCATTACTTAAAAACAGTCCGATATTTCCAAATACTCAGCAATACTATTTGTTCCACAACTTTTACAGAATTAATGAGCATGTTCATTTAATGATTTGATTATTAGAGTAGTCATTTCAAAAGTCAAGATGTTTTAATGCTGCACTGCCCTAATTCCCACTAAGTCCAAATCATGGTGTAGACGAGCGAACTCACCCCTGCGGCGCCTCCTGCTGGTGACTTCTGGGAATTAGCTCAGTCCCAGCCCGGAGCGCCCTCTGCAGGCCGGTGACCCACCTGTCCTCAGCTGGCCCTGTGTCCCTCCCTGGACCCCGGTGCCCCTTTAACTGGGTCTCCCCCCTCCCAGGGGAACCCCCACCCCACTATCCCCACTTTGCCTCAGTATTGGCTACTGCCCAGTCATTGTCTAGCCCCCACACCCTGGGGCAGACTGCAGCATCAGCCACTCATGCTGCCCCTCTGCAAGCCCAGCTTACTCGGAGCACTAGAATTAGGCCCTGCAGCCTGCTAGGGCTTCCCAGCTCCTAAGGCCTTTCCCCAGCCCTGCCTTCCTCTAGGTCCCCTGGGTGAGTTCCCGAGCAGCCAGGCCTGTCTCCCTCTCCAGTCAGAGAGAGACCTTCCTGGCCTTCTGGCTTCACTGCCTCTTAAAGTGGCCTGCTGGGCCTGACTGGAGCATGGCCACAGCTGAGCCTACTTTCCCCAATCAGCCCAGGCTTCGGGCCCCAGCCTACAGGCTGCTTTCTCCAGGCCCAGCCCCCTTCCCAGGGCTGCTTTTAACCCCTGCAGGGCAGGAGCGGGGATCCACCCTGCTACACATAGTAATAAAGGGCAGAATTTAAGATAAAGGCTGTTATAAATTAGACTCGACATGATTTATCTGATAATTTATTATATTATATTACTATAATTTGTCTCCAGGGAAATTATTTTACCGCATGTGGAAAATTATTTTATGTGAATAATCTAATTTTAATCATCAAGTAAAATAAGAGCTACCCCTCCCATCTAAATACGGCACAGATTTTGCAAAAAATATTTCTCAGAGCACTTCACTCAAGGGATCTGTCCCGCTGAAAACGTGTGCCTTCTGGAGCACATATGCTGAATGAACAGCAGGCCAATCTATTAAGAAGGGATGTCAGCCAGCTGCCTATGGTAGAGAGCTATACAGGCAACAGTGGGGAGAAGACCACCAGACAGCTTATAAAAAAAGAGTGTTCTGCCTTCCATGTATTGCTATCATGGACATTACCTAAGCCATAGCGCCGAGATAATTACACTGCACAAGCTACAACTGGGAATGGGACAAGTACCCTAAGAAAGGAGGGGTATTCTACCCTCATGTTGCAGTTCTCTCATGTTGCAGGTGCTCCCTGGAATAACTCTTTCTCCACTTCATTCTTATGACCAGCATTTTGGGGAATGAGCGGGGGAACAGCATTATGTATGTGACATTCTGTACCTTGGGGGAACACTCTGTACCCCCATGTTTATCCTTATGATTGTGTGGTATCCAATGCAAAGTTTAGTCATGTCGTGCGTCTTCGGAAGGCTCATGATGCACTTAGCATTTTTGTTATAGTAATGTTATAATGTTATAGTAATGTTATAAGTTGTAATTTCATGTATATAGTTATGAGGCTGAGAATGTGTCCTCATGGCTTAAAGCGAGCCCAGGCAAAAAACACTCCAAGAGCAGAGGGGCAGTTCACACCTCATCAGGACATGTATGGGACAAACTCAGCCCAGCCTCACAGAAACAAAGGACACTGGCCTAGGCAGCAACAAAGGTTTTGTTGGACTCTTGAGTGAGTCATCCTCCTTCCTTTGGTCAATTTAGGACTGCAATGAGGTAATGCTCCCCTGACTCTGAAGGGGTGAGGGGCAAAGCCAAGAGGGAAGAAAGAGCATGATAAAAGGGAGAGACATTTGCCAGGCTCTTCCTCTCTCTTCCACCTCCATTTACAGACATTATCACCAAGCGACTGAAGCTCTGATCAAAGGGGAGAGCCTGGCTGAAGGGCAACCAGACAGCCTGTGGTGAGTAGCATCTAAGTTTGTAAGGGCACTGGAAGTGTTAAAATCAGATTAGAATGTGTTTTATTTCATTTGACCACATCCAATTTATTGTGCTTTGACTTATAATCACTTAAAATCTATCCTTCATAATTAATAAATTTTTGTTTATTTTACCTGAACCAGTGTTTGGTTTGAAGCGTGTCAGAGATTCCCCTTGGGTACACATCCATTTCTTTGTTAAATTGACAAACTAATATAAGCTTGCAGAGTCCAGACGACATAACTGGACACTGCAAGACGGAGGTTTCTAGGGTTGTGTCTGGGACCGGAGATACTGGCTAGTGTCATTCGATTGCACAATCCAAGGAGCAGCATACATGCCAGAGGCTGTGCATGAACAGCCCAGGAGTGGGGGTTTTCGCAGCAGAGCAGAGTAAGGCTGGCTCCCAGAATCAAAGATTGGAGTGACCTAGCAGATCACTGGTCCGGGTAACACAAGGGGAACGTCACAGTATGGCCACTTGCTAATTTACTTCTCTGCACCTTTCCTTTTATTTATTGTAAATTTCATGCACAATGGCCACTTCAGACAGTTTTCACTGTGTGGCAAAACAAAGCAAAATGCATTCCTCTAACTATAGCCAATATAATTTTCTTGCCAATAGAGCCAAGAAATGTTCAATCTGGGTACTCCTTACTTCAAAAGAACTAATAGTTTCTGAAGCTGATTCAGTTCCAAAAACAGTGTGGTACTGAGAAACACAAATCTATTCTGACTTGGTACAAAAAGATTTGCCAGTGCCACCAGGGCTGGCTTATAAATGAGTTTTCCCATTGACTTGCAGAAAAAGGAAGGGAGCGGGGAGGGAGGGGAACCACACTGCCAGGCACAAATCTTCAGTCCAAGAATGTTGTTTAGCAGACTCGCTCTAAAAGACAGAGCCTTGACTAAACAAGTTAAATCAACCCTTTCAATTTTCAGTAATCATGCTGCAAATCATACTGCATACTAAGCAGTGAACTGAAAATTACACTCTGATGGATTAAAACTATCTACAGAAGGATGTATATAAAGGGGACAGATCGTTATACTGGACTGCACAGGCTGAAGATGCATAAGAACACTGAGTTTTTTAAAGAAACAAGGAATTATTTCAATCTCATTTACTAAACTGATCAGATGTGATTATTTTAATTTCACAGATGGACATCCTGCATATCTTTAATGTCAAAAGTGAGGCCACCACTATTCCATACTACATCAAATTAATTTTCTTCATGCACTGTCTCTCTCTGTGCCTTCATCAGCAAAAGAATATTTAGCTTTCTAAGCCTCATTTCAATAGCAGATATGAACGTTTAATTAAGGAAATATTTATCCCATATCCTAAAAAGGTATTTTATACCCCTATTGTTATATAGAAGGTCAGTGATTTCTCAAATATTTTTGCACATGAAACAAAAATAATCAAATTATGCTCTATAACAGTAAAGAAAAAATTATAAAAGTATATTTTTGAGTTTGTAACATTTTTTGGATTGTTATTGGCAGAATTAAATGTATGACAGATAAAGGAGTTAATGAAGAATGGATATATTCATTCTTCATACATATTACATTAGCAAAATAAAAAAAAATTACTTTTTCACCTACTCTACTTTATAGTCCTTAGCTAGTTGCCTCACTTGCAGATTTTTAACAAAAAATAAAGGTTGTTTCTGAAAACTCAGATATTTTTTAAATCCAAACATGCTGCCTAAACAGATTTACTTACATATATGAAAGTACTTTCAATATCCCCAAGCTATTTTGCTATTTCACTAACCCATCCCAGATATTAGAAGCTTACTGCCTCAAAACACTGCAAAAAATGTTAGACTACACCTGATGAATTTTAAATGTTCAAATTTGATACTCAAAGAATAAAAGTGGAAATATATTTTCCTCTGTGCATAAATTAAAGCACAATTTTAAATATTGTGCAAGACATTCATTTAAAAAAATTCTACTAGAACATTAACACTGAATATTTTGAGAGAAAATGGCTAGATTTGTTAAAAACATTTTAAATATCTAAAATACACATGTAATACTACACCAATTTAAATATTTATATTACATTTCTGGTTTAATTCTAACAAAATCTTTGGATTGGAAATTACTAAAATCAGAAGATTCTTTATTCACACGGCAGATTTATTATTTCAAAAAGCAAGCAGTCCAAATGCAGCCTTTGGTGCAGACAGCATTAATGAGGAGATACTGCTGACGACAGCAATTAGGTCTTTAGGGGATTGGCTTCCTTTCTCAAGTGCTGCCAGAAGATTCTGTGTAATGAGCAGTGAAAATACTGAATAAAGTATTTATGATTTACATAGCATAAATCATAGGCTGATATTCTGAACATGCACTCATAACACGCCCAATGTGCACTAACTAAGCATGAAGAAGTGTGCCATGCAAATAATTGCAGAAATAGCTTGGAGAATGAGCTCCTGCATGTGGTAAAAAATGCAAAATTACATTTCCTTACCTTTTATTTGTTATATATAAGCTTTGCTGTGCTATTTAAATAATGTATGTATCTAAAGTAACCCCAAACAACAGGTAAATTACAAACTCCGAAAACTTCTACTTGTGTTCTGTATACAGTATAGTATGAGCTGTAAAGGCTGGATCTTAGGGTACATCTACACTGCAACCAGGGTGTATATCTACACTGCAGCCAGTGATTTGCAGTTTGTACAGACATACCCATGCTAGCTGTACTCTAGCTAGTTCACTAAAAATTGCAGTCAGGACGCGATGGTGTGCGCTTCAGAGTAGGCTGCATAAGATCAGAGCCGGTGCAACCATTTAGGCGACTGCGGTGCTAGGATTGTGGGGGCGGCATTTTGTTTGGCAGCCACCGCGGCAGCTGGATCTTCGGCTGCCCCGGTCGCCACCGGCATTTAGGCGGAGGGAGCTGGGGCAGGGGAGCACAGGGAGGGCCGCCTGCAGCAAGTGGGGGGGGGGTGGCACGCAGGGGAACTCCCTGCCCCGCCTCCTCCCCGAGCACACCATGGCTGCTTCACTTCTCCCGCTTTCCAGGCTTGCAGCACCTAAGCTGATTGGCACCGCAAGTCTGGAAGGCAGGAGAATTGAAGCAGCGACGGTGTGCTCGGGGAGGAGGCAGGGCAGGGGTGAGCTGCTTCATTTCTCCCGCCTCCCAGGCTTGTGGTGCCAATGAGCTTAGGCGCCACAAGCCTGGGAGGCGGGAGAAGTGAAGCAGCAACGGCGTGCTAGGGGTGCTCATCCACAGAGCAGGAGTGAGTTGGGGCAGGGGGGGTGCCTCAGGGCGGAGGGAGGGAACTGCTGCGGGGGCGCAAGGTGGAAGTTTCGCCGAGGGCATGAAACATCCTTGCACCAGCCTGGCCTTCTGCTCTCTTCTCTCCACTGCCAGGTGCTGAGGATGCACCCTCTGGCAGACCTCCCAGTTCCTGCAGGCTNGGGGGGGGGTGCGACTCAGGGTAGGGGCTTGGGGACAGGGGATGGCACAAGGTGGAAGTTTCGCCTAGGGCAAAAAACATCCTTGCACGGGCCCTGCATGAGTTCACCTGAGCCCTTTGGGTATGCACTCTCTTGTGCAGCCTGCACTTGAAGCCCATGCCACAGCGTCCTCACTGCAATTTTTAGCAAACTAGCTAAAGTCAGAACAGGAGAAAAAATATAAATGTATAACAGTAAATAAGCCAACAACTTTTGAAAACAACACTATAGTACTGTGGTGTATGGCATTTGACAAATGGACAGTTTAGCTTCAATTCAGTTTCCGTAATTATATTATTTCTGAGGATACAAAATTTGGGATGAGAAAGTTGAATAGCAGCACCTGGTATCTAATGTTTCTAACCTTATTAAATCTTTAGAATCCTATAGTATTGCACAACTTCAATAAATTTATTGTGTGTGTCACTGAAATAATCACTTTGGCCCACTGAACTGAAGGACATTGTGCATTCTTTGTGAAATGCATTATGGCCATATACTATGAATAAATGTTTGATTATGAAAAGCCACTGATGAAACAAAAAAGCAGGACAATTAACTTGGCTCTCAACTGAATTTAATTTTAGTAGACTTGACATGTCAAAGGTTACAACACTAAGTATTAAAGATAGGAGGAACCATAATACATACAGTTCAATCAAAAAACATCACAGGATTTACACACAATACCCTCTCCTTTTCTTTTTCTGAGGTTTTCTATATTAAATACCATTTTTGTCATATTAGTTGATACAGCTGTTAATTTACTTTACACTCATAAAACTTGTCTACATTGCTTTCAGTTATTCCTTTCCAATTATTACAAATGTCAAATACAATGGAGTAAAACAAAGGAAATCACTTTTCTATAAGATTATTTGATTAAATATTGTCAACAACTGCCTCATAATTCTGGTATACAAATATGTAGTTTCAAGGCAATGTGCTATGTAGGCCCCTCAGAGTCTCTCAGGCAACAAACGGCCTGTTAAATCTATTTTTTTTTTTTTTACTTAGGGAAAAAGGTTGTGTGTGATTCAGCACAACGTACTGCTAGAGCAGACCTCAGTGGTTCAGGAACCAAATAAGCAATCAACATTAAATCATAATGGTGTTTTAATATCATGTGCTGCAAAGAGACACAGGAGACACATTCAAGAACCACTTCCAGCTGGTGAGCCTCAATCTGAGTATCACTGTGCTAAGAGAATTTATTCCAACAGAATCATCTATATAATACCATCACTGCTATGTTTTTGTTTAAATTGTTGTTTACACCTATGCTAAAGTAAGTATTTCTATTTTTTGCTGATAACAGCATAGAAAATAAAAGGTATATTTAAAATAAAAACTCTCCTAATTGCTTTATTTTATTTAATGATTTCGAAGGGTTCATTTCATTAAGTGTTTTATAATGAGGATTTTTAGGTTTTAAATCCAACAAGATTATAAAAATCTGTTAAAAAAATTACAGACATTCTTGTGTTTTGTTCCTACTGTATGTTCCTTCTAGATATACCTGCTTTGGACTTCAATACCACTAAATTCTTTGAAGTGTATAATTTTTTTAAAATAGGAATATGTGATGATAAAACCATTTTTAAAATGGCAAATAGATTGAAGGGCCAAGTATAGTACCTAACATTACTTTAAACTCATTTTTTACTGACTAGATTTCAAATTCTTGATACCTTCTAGCAAAAGTTTGATTGATATCTTCTAAAAAAAATATTTAAACAATAACGCAACTCACAATGAGTAATATCCCAACATAAAATTACACACACACGAGAGAGATTTAAATACAATATTATAACAAATATCAGAGGTTTCATTTAATTTTTACATGGTGGGAAACCCTCTTCACGGCATTTGTTGAAATAGAAGAAGGGAAATCCCAGTTTCAAGGAAATAGATTTTGCATTATTGTCAGGAAGACTAACTAGATATTCAAACTCCTAATCAGTGATACAAAATATGTACCCGAACCATAAGAAAAAGCACTCTGGCCCCAGTCTTGCAACCGACTGCAAAAGCACAAGGGTGCTCCCACACACAACCAACTACAGCATCAGGACCTATGTGAGGTGCGGGCTCATTCCTAAATTCACCTAACACAGTAAAGGCCACCACTGACTTCAACAGGAACTAGATTGGGCTCCATATAATTATTCTACTGTATCCCATACTTGGGAGCTTAAGTAAGATACAGCGGCTAAAAAGTGCCATGTTCAGTATACAGCTGGCCAAAATGCCACGTCCTACCCTAACAGACTGTGATTAGGTCATAGTAATGCATATATTTGTGAAATCTCAATTTGATTACTTAAAATTCATAATGCCTGGGAATGAAACTGCCAAGATTCAAAAAGACCTGGTTGGTTTAGAATGCAGCAGCACACCTATTCAGTAACAAGCTGCCAGAAAACACTTCACTCCTACACTCTTCTCTTGGTACCAATTTCCCAGAAAATACAAAATCAAATTCAAGTTTTTGTTCCCAGTAATAAAAGCTCTCTATGTATTTGGATGGGTTAAATGAGGAACTACCTCCACCTAACTGGTCATGAATACCTAGGATAGCTATGCTCCACTCAATACAAGCATCAACCACAAGAAGTGAGACTTGTGCATACAGGGAACAGGGCTAAGAAGCAAGAAGATATCAGAATGATCATAAACTTCTCCACCTTCAGAAACAAAATGAAATACTCACTTATATAGTTTCCTGGCAAAAATATTAAAAAGACCTCTACACTGGAAAGAGCAATGGAGAGAAAATTAAAATATGAGATACTTACTTAAAAAAACCCCAATAAACTGGTAAGACAGATAACCTGGCAATTATATTAAATTAACTTCAAGGACACTTTAAAAAATTCCACAATCTTGTATTCACTTTAAATCTCTGAAGAAAAAAAAATGTGTGCTACATACACTACCTTAAGGTGCGGTTCTTCTCACAAATGTGACTATGTAACAATGGAATTTTCTTAGTTAACAGTTTTCTTTCCTGTGCCTAGTCACAATCATAAGTGCTTTGTTAGTGACAAAGGTTTCTAACCCTGTATCCCGCAGCCCTGCAAAGCCAACACAGCACAGAGAGAATACATTTGATTCCATTCCTTTGTCAACAGAACTACTTACGTTTATTTTTCAAAGTTTTTTTGAAGTAAGGCCAGTTACATCTGTGCAACCACTTTGATGGCATTAAGGTTGCACAGGCACCACTTAGGCCTGGTCTACACTTCAAAGTGTTACCAGTATAATTATTTTGGCTATAGTATGATTTTTATTTTAAACTAAAGGAGTCACAACAGTAAAAGCCTTAGCATGGACAGTTATGCCAGTATAAAGGTGACATAACAGTATAGTTATTCCCCATCCCTATAGGAATAAAGTATCTGCATCTACCTTAGGGAGGTAATACCGCTTTAACTATACAACCTTCTGGGGTAGACAAGACCTAAGGGCCAAATCTGAATTGCACAATTTCTCTTACTGAAGATGATGCACAATAAGAATTCAGATGGGCTCCCAGAGTCAGTTTCCAGAACTGGCATTTAGAAAAAACATCTTTTTACTTATACATATTTGATCCAGAGCCATTATGACACAAACATGGAATACCAGGGTATTTCCAATCATTTCTCAGAGTACAGCTGATTTTTTTTAACCCTCTTACTTAGGAAGTTTAGACTTGAAATTAGACGAAGGTTTCTAACCGTTAGGGGAGTGAAGTTCTGGAACAGCCTTCCGAGGGAAGTAGTGGGGGCAAAAGACTTATCTGGCTTTAAGA
>NC_133769.1:89387163-89472144 GCF_003597395.2 Chelonoidis abingdonii
GGAGTATTGATTCTTCCTTGTCTCATAACATGAAAACAAGGGATATTCAATGTAATAAATTTAAAACCAATAAAATAAATTAATGTTTTTTTTCCATACAATACATAACTAAAATTAATGTGAAACTCATTGCCACAGAAATGTTGCAGCTAAAAACCTTGCAAGATTCTAAAAAAGATCGAATGTTTTATATGGATAGCAAAAATATCAAAAGTTACAATAATTAATGATAAATGAAGAGTATTAGGGAGAGAAGATCTAGTGCTTCAGAGGGTTTAGGCCAGTGGTTTTCAACCCACAAGCCATTTGCAGCCCAGTCAGCACACAGCTGTAGCCCATGTGCCATCCTCAGAGCCATACGGGTAGTACATCTGTTGTGTGAATGCAGCCCATGTAATACAGAGAGAGCTGCATATATGGCCCACAATGGAAAACAGATTGAGAACCACTGGTTTAGGCTAATTTCAGTTATTGGAGATTAGGAGGTGAGCTAAAAAGGGGGTCAGGTTATTCCACATCTTTTCTGCTGTGGGGTGTCTTGAACCTTCCTCAGAAGAATTTGGTGCTGAGCACTGTTGGAGACAGGACACCAGACTAGATGATCTGCAGCTCTGATTCAGTATGGCAATTCCCGTGTTCTGATACACTAAGTATAATTGCCTGTATAGCTTCCGATTCATTTAAATCAAAAAACAAGCGCCATTCTTTCTGCAGACTTGCCTGTTTTGATAAGGTTCTTAAATTCTAATTGTATGTTGTCACTGCAGAGAGTCCTGGACAACAGCTCTGCAAACTGTTCAGTATCTGAAAGACTTCTCTTGTAATAAAGCTATAATGGCATGCCAAAACTTAAAAGTAATACTAGAAACCCATTACATTTCATTGGCCCTTTCTCATTCCAAGGTACAGTGTTGAATTTAATCTTTGTCGTGTTAGGAATTATAAGTAAAGTGTTGATAGCTAGGATGCATCATATGTGGTGCAGGCTGTACCACCTTAATTAAGATTATGTCATGATTAAGACCTCTCTTCAGTTGCTTATAACTTTGCCAGACTGTAACTGTTAGGGTGAAATTTTCCATGTCGGGTGTCTGCCACGGGCTGAATACTTTTGGAAAGTTTCAGATAAAATTGTTCAGCTGTTTCAGAGAATGATTAGGAGAAAATACACTGCTTTGCCCATGCTTGAAACTAAAAATCTCCTGAGCAGGAGTGTGCACAGGAATAAAAATTTGCCTGCTTTTGGAGGGTTACTTTCTGTGTCCCCCAGGACCAGAGGAGCTGGCTCTGCTCCCTTCCCCTATGGTCTCAGGGCTGGTTGGTGGAGATCGCTCTTTCCTGGCAGGTGGAGAGCTGGATCTCCCTGCCTTGGAGGATTTCTGTGCCCCTGCTGATTTGGGCGGGGGGCATGCCCCTGCTTGCCCACTCTTGCACTGCTCCTGCTCCTGTGACTTCGTACTGTCTCATTGAAAAGCTCTTGTACCTCTGTGCTTTGGAGCAGGAACTTGAACTTTGACTTGGGGGGGGAGGTCACACTAGTGTCAGGGATGTGTCTTTTGCTGTTTGAAGGAAAACTTGTCCAGATTAGAGCTTCTAAAAAATATGAGTTCACACATGCTTAGAGACTTGTTGGTATCTTTGGCCAATTTAACTGCCTAACTATGCCTGCATTAAATATGCTTGAGCCCAAGGCTGTAGGGGCTAAGCAGAACTTCCCTGTAATTGCTCCTCTTGGCTGCTGTGAGGCCAGGAGACAGGCCTGTCTATGCTTTCCCTGCTAGTGCCTAAGCAGGAAGCTGCCTAACTCAGGCCTAGTCTACACTACGCATTTAAACTGAATTTAGCAGCGTTAAACTGATTTAACCCTGCACCCGTCCACACAACGAGGCCTTTAATATCGATATAAAGGGCTTTTTAAACCGGTTTCTGTACTCCTCCCCGATGAGAGGAGTAGCACTGAAATCGTAGTTGCCTGTCAGATTAGGGTAGAGTGGCCGCAATCGACAGTATGTTGGCCTCTGGGCGTCAATCCCCGTGACCACCGTGACGCTCTGGGAAAGCAATCTGAAATCGATGCACTGGCCAGGTAGACAGGAAAGCCCCACGACTTTGAATTTCATTTCCTGTTGCCACCCAGCGTGGAGCTCTGATCAGCACGGGTGGCGATGCGTCCAAAGCAAAAGAGCTCCAGCATCGGACCGTCGGGAGATACTGGCTCTGATCTGGCTGTACGGGGAGACAAAGCTGTTCATCAGAGCTCCCGTCCAGATAGACAAATGCAAGCATTGGAAAATCTCCAGGCTATGAACAGAGTCCACAGCACAGTGCTGTGGACAAGCATAAGGAAAGCCAAGAATCAATGGAACGCTCAGGAGGAAGGAAGGGGAGACCGAGGACGCAGCCTATCCCACATACCAGCATCTCCAAAAAGTATTTGATTCTTGGCTGAGCTCCCAATGCCTTGTAGGGGAACACATTGGTGCCGGGAAGTGGTCGGGTATATTCTTGTCAATTGACCCCCCCTTCGCCCCGTGAAAGAAAAAGAAATGGGGAAAAAAAATAGTTTCTTGACTTTTTCAGTGTCAGCCTATTCTAACTGCCATGCTGCTGGTAATGGGGTGCTGCGGCAACTGAGAGCCGCATTCCTCCTCCCTTCCTGCTCCCCTCCCCGGTGGCAGAGAACGGTAAACAGTAACAAAAGGACTGATAGCGTCCTGGTCGTCAAATCCCGTGAGTGCTCCTGGCCCGCCTCAGGTGAGGTCGGCCAGGTCGCCTGGGTCAAAATAGGAGTGAGCTCCCGTTTATTCCCTGGCAGATGTGGTACAGAAACGGCCTGGTAACCGTACCTCATGAGACGCAACTAAGGGCTGAGCTTCACAATCAGCGCCCCGCCCCCCTTCATGTCTAAAGAAAAGATTCTGTACTGGCTGGACTATCATAAGCAGCTGAGGCTGCTCCTCCTCAGTTTATCTCACTAAAGAGTCAGTGTTTTCTTATTCCTGCATTCTTTATAACTCATCACACAAAAATGGGGACACTGGCCACGGTATGACCCATGAGGGTTGAGGGAAGCAACGGAATGGGGTTGTTACAGCGGCACCCCCTAGATATGGCATCAGCTTCATCATTTTCTGCTGATCTCTGGGCGTGACTACGAGAGCGGCTGGGCTCTCTGTCTGTGATTGCACTGCTCTCTAGTACATTGCCCCATATTCTACAGGACTGACTCTATTTTAGATAAAACATAAAGGAGGGAATGACCCGGGAGTCATTCCCATTTTTGTCTTTGCGCCCCGGCCGACTCAGCGAGGCCAGCAGGAGCACCCATAACAGCAGCAGAGGTACAGAACGACTGATTAACCGCATCTCGTTGCTAACTTACAAGTCATGGCAGACGGCTGCAATAGGGATGGTAACTGTCTCTGCTACCTTGCAAAGGCAAATGAATGCTGCTGTGTAGGACTGCAGTACCGCATCTGTCAGCGGCATCCAGTACACATAAGGACAGTGACAAAAGGCAAACGGGCTCCATGGTTGCCATGCTATGGCGTCTGCCAGGGCAATCACGGAAAAGGGTGTGAAATATTGTCTGCTGTGGCTTTCTCAGAGGAAGGAATGAATGACTACATTTACCCAGAATCACCCACGACACTGTTTTTGCACCATCATGCATTGGGATCTCAACCCAGAATTCCAATGGGCGGGGGAGACTGCGGGAACTATGGGATAGCTACGGGATAGCTACCCACAGTGCAATGCTCTAGAAATCGACACTTGCCTCAGTACATGGACACACACCGCCGAATTATTGTGCTTTGTGTGGCCATGTGCACTCGACTTTATACAATCTGTTTTACAAAACCGGTTTATGTAAAATCGGAATAATCCTGTAGTGTAGACATACCCTTAATAGCAAATGGGTGAGGAACAAAAGGAGGGGGAAGAGTTGTACTGAGGAGGGAGGGTGGAAGGATAGGAGCAGGAGGGGAGAGGGACAGGAGCAGAATGAAACAGAAGATGAGGGGAGATGAATTGTGCAAAGGTAGAGGATAGAAATGGGGGAAGGATGAACATGGGCAGGAGCATAGGGGTGTGGGGGCAGGCGCTGGAGAGGGAGGGATAAGAGCAGAAGGGGCTGGAGGGATGGGGCAGAATGGTCTAATCACTAGAACACCCTTCCCTACAGAACCTAGAATGGATCATAGTATGTTTGAGTCCCACATTCCTTTGTTGTCTAGCAAATAGCTGTGAATCCCACTGGCAAAGTGTCTCACCCCATCCCTGTGTTGTGGCCGGTCAACACAGATGATAACCCAAGGCTCTGTGTGGCCCTGCTACCACTAGAGGGGCACAGAGCACCACATGAGTCACTGTGAATTATACACTTCTCCCCAGAGCACTCGAATCCCAAGCTTTGTTTCCATAAGAAAGACACACTCTGAATGTGACTTCTGCATCTGAACACAAAATGGCAACTGTTTTGCAGCAGTGAAGTGAGTTCTCTTGATTTTAAAGAGAGAGTACTCAGAAAGCTGATGGAAGTCACATTCATTACTCACTTCAGAGCAAAGACTTAAAATCATGCAGTAACTCATCTATCTATGAGGTCACTGGGTGTGTGCGCGGGGGAACTTAGCATGCAAAATTAAAAGACAAAGAGGATATGCCTTGGTCAACTTAATTTCCTCAGTTACTGTATTTACACTAATGTATAGTGCCCACATTGTGTCCTTGGACATCAATAGTAAAAATATGCAGCCAAGTCTTCTCCTCCTAGGTTACAAATGCTGTATCACTTGCTAGTTATAACTTCCTCCTCCTTCATGTTTTACCAAATTACGTTCACATCACTGTGGTGTATTTAAAAAAGTTCTGCACTCTTGGTAAGTTAGCAATTAGTAAAATTATAATATTGCTTTTCACTTGTCTAGACACGGGCTCCATAGACCAACTGATGCCTTATAGTTAACTTTATGATACAGGCATTTTTTAAAGTTTCCTTTAGTTATAAGAGATATTGGCATAAAATCAGGAAATTTTTCTCAGGAATTTCTGTTGCTGCTTCCTTAACCCTCGCTTTTTGACTGTGGTGTAAGCTGAGCGGCATAGGGGTCAGGAAGGAATTTTCACTTCACAAATACTGCATTAAGATACCGGCCAAATGCATAATGAGTGTTTTTTTTTGTTTGGTTTTGTTTTTTTTAAGCCACCTTCCTCTGAAGCATGATTTCTAAGAAACATGATGTCAATCTATTGACTTATGGCCTGTTGAATTATGTCAGCTTTTGCGATTCTAATTCAGATTACTTTTTTTGGTCTGAATGTTTTAGACTCGTTTAACCTTAACTTTATATACAGATATATTGTATGCATTTAATTTTGTAATAATTTTTAAGTTAATAGTGCATTATGCATGTTTGGTTTATTTTACAGCCTATTCGACACTTGAAATATTCTTCCTTTAAGAAGTCTCTATTGGGCAGTGTGTCTGACAGTGGAACTGTAACGCTGTGGGATGTAAATAGTCAAAATCCATACCATAATTTTGAAAATGCTCACAAAGCTCCAGCCTCAGAAATCTGCTTTTCTCCTGTCAATGAGTTGCTACTTGTCACCATAGGTTTGGATAAAAGGATCATTCTCTATGACACGTCAAGTAAAAAGTAAGGATTATGTAACTTTTGGTAAGCATTATCTATCAGTGGATTGTATGGGAATTTGACTCAATTCTTGTAACTCCAAGAAGTACATTTATCTGTGATTAGAGGTTGTTAGTGTTTGTTTTAAAGTCAGACCACATTAAGAATGATAACTTCTAGATTGAATTCTCTAGAAAATAGTGGTTGTGCTCCAGTTAAATCCCTTTTTAGGGTGTGTTTATAATATTTTGTTAATGTGTAAGTGTACAAGCTTCACTAAAGGCTTGATCCAGTGCCCACTGAAGTCAGTGGGAGCCTTTCCACTGACTTAAGTAGGTATTTATCAGTCCTTAGAAGAATAAATATATTGCAAATCTGTAGCTGAATTACAAAAATCTGTATTATATAGTTTGCTGTAATTCTTCAGTGCTGTTGGGAAAGTCTAATTAAAAGTACTTTATTTTTATTTTTAATTATAACACCTTCCTATATTTCTCCTGTCTGAAGACTACTGAGAACTCTGGTAGCTGAATCTCCTCTGACAGCAGTAGATTTTATGCCCGATGGCACTACCCTGGCTATTGGCTCTTCCCGTGGAAAAATTTACCATTATGATCTAAGAAAGCTGACATCACCAGTAAAAACAGTCAGTGCTCACAAAACCTCTGTGAAGTGTATACGTCTTCAGTACAGTAGCACTTGTTCAAAGGTAAAACATTTTCCTTCTTTATTACTCACTTAGGTTAATAGAAGGAAAACATTAACTTTAAGTCTTCTAAAGAAATGTGTATGCTGAACTGTCAGTGTATCACAGGTGTCAACATAAAGGAGAATCAGATTTGTCAACACACCAAGAGAAATTGTATAGAAAACAAACATTAATTGTAGACATTTATCCATTTAATTTTCTTCTCATGAGCAAAGTTTAGTCTTAAACTCTTTGTGTGTGTGGCTATAGTGCTGTTCTGGGCCTCCACTTCACCCAAGGGGGAGTCTTGTGACACATCAATGTCTCTCTTAGTATGTCTACACTTGGAATGGGATGTGTGATTTCCATCTTGCATAGACATAGCATGTTAGCTCTCACTGAGGTGGCATACTGAAAATAAAAGTGTAGTTGTGATAGCATGGTTAGTGGTTGCACGGGTTAGCCATCTTGAGTTCAGACCCCACTGAATCCCATGGGTACATACATGGCATGCTTAGCCCATGCCACCAATCACTGCTGCCCATGTTACCATGGCTACACGACTACTTTTAGTGCTCTAGGATGATGAGAGCTAGCGCAAGTATGTCTACATGACATGGGAATCACTCCCCCAGCTCCTAGTGTAAACATACCCTTAGACTGAGTCTCCACGCTTCAGCATCCCAGTTTCTCACTGTGACTCTTCTAGCAGGGCCTGTTCAGTTTGCTCCCTGCAGAAGTTTTCTCTCCAGGGAGCTTTATAATCAGAAAATGTTTGCAGCAACGCAAGTCAACCTTTACCAAACAAAGTGGTGTTTATTAGTCAACGGGAACAGTGTATTGGGGAAATAAGGTAAATTAACAGAGAATGCCTAGTCTCATGAATCTAACCTAAACCTTATTCTCTCCTTGGAAGTTTTGGTTAAGTTCCACACAGGCCAGATTTCTCTGTTCCTGGCCTGGCAGAGACAGTCAGCCCCTGCAACATTTTTCTCTTTTGTACCTCAGTCTGAGACTTACTTCCAGCTGCTCCTGCCCACTTACCCCAGCCCGCTCTCTCTGCTGGGGTCTTTAATGGTTTTGTGTTCTTTTGAGTCTAGTCTTAGGCCTTGGAAAAATAAACTCACTACTCTGACTGGAGCTAGGCTGTGGGCATTTCCCTATTTAAATGGCTTCTCCCTTTCCTTAAGGACCCTCAGTATTCTCTCTGGAGGTATTTTATCTCTACTACTGTTCTATTTCGTTAGTGGGAAACGAACAAACAGTCTCCTTTGATTTAACTCCATGCAGTCAAGCAGAGTAATAGCAAGCAGGTAAAATAAGGCACACACGATATTAATAGAAATAGTACAAAATCTCTCACATTTGCTTGAAGACATCTGATTCCATACTTGTAATCAGAAACTGAGAGGTTGTATTTGTTTAGACCAATTTCTTGCAATTTAAACATTTTGTGAAACTTGTCCATGTTTTGAACAGGAAAAAAGAATTTGCGTATTTTTTTTTCCTTTAAGTTGGAGCACCAATAACTTCTTAAATTTGCTATTTCTCTTCAGTCCAGCTTTAATAAATGTTCTTCAAATAAACCAGCATCCAAAAGAACAGATGTTAAAGCGAGTAGTAATGTTGGAGGAATTCAGAATACTGGCATAATCAAAAATCTTACCTCTAACACACCAATTACAGTTTCACCCCAGCCCATGTCAACAATTGAGAGTAAAGGAGCAGATGTTGTTCAGGACAAAACAGGTAAGGAATCTGGTTTTTAGGATAGGAAATTATCTGAGTTTGTGAGAAAAGATTTGGGAGCTATACTTCACATGCTTTGGCCAGCCTTGCAGAATATCATTATGTCACCGTGAAATATTTGTATATGTTTGTGTATATAATTGGATTCAGCTGCCTTAACCATGAGACTATCCTTTCTCTTCCCACAGTTCCCTACCTCATTCACCACAGGCCTTCAAACTGCTGCAACAAATCAGGAAGGTATTGACCAACAATAGCCCCATTGCTAGATAACCTTAATTCAATCCCAGACTGGGTCCGTCCTGTGCACTGAATGGGGCAGGCGTCCTGTGGGGAAAAAAAACAGTATGAGATCGTGTAATTAAAGGCTGTACCTTATTGCATACACACAAGGGGGCCGAATTAAAGCCACAGGCAACATTAATTCTAACATTTTGTAAGTTTTTGACTTCACAACCTTAATTTTCTTCTTAATGTAGGGTTTTTTTATTTTATTTATAGCTTAGTACAGGAAGTGGCCGTTTTGCTCATTTACATTGTTAGTGATACAGGCAGTGTCAAACCTCAAAACAAAAGAATGTAAAAGTTTCTAGCCTACTTAGGGCTTGTCTAGACTAACAGTTAGTCCATGGCAATCTGGGTTGTAAATCTACCTCTCACTGTCTATGTAAACCCTGCTGCTGCTCACTAAAAGTTCCCTTGTGCACTTTGATGTATATCTCCTTGAAATGAGAATAGATCAAAGCAAGCTAGGGAATTTTTAATGTACAGCAGAAGGGTCCCTGTGGACAATTAGCACTAACAGCTATCTAGATAAACCTGCAGTGTAGTAGGTATGGCGCTATTTGTTTTTTCCATAAAATTGGGAGCAGTCACAATTTAATCACCATTGTGTCAATCTTGCACCCTAAAACTGCATGTGCTTATGATAGAATAGCTATGTATGAGCTGAAGGAACTGAGAAAGTCACTGGGTCCATGTGACATTACCCAAGATACAATCTGGACAGTTGAACAGCTGTGTCCCCTTAATTCTCTAGCCAGGGCTGCCTTTTACACTGCTTTGCTGTTAGAACATCCACTCCTTCCCCGTTCTCACAGTTTTTAGCATGCAAATTCACTCCCAGCTAAAATACATGAGCACTCTGACCAGTCACTCATGAATTACATACAGTGCAACATCCGCAAATTCTTAGTCCTAGCTTTGTCACCCCAGAAATGTGTGTCTTGTATTATCCAGGACACTACTGAACAATGCAAGCTCATAAAAAGTCCCCATCATTTCATCAAAGGAAAATGCTATATGTACTAGTTTTATCCCAAATCCAAACACACTGGTTAAGATAAAACAATAATATAAGTTTATTAACTACAAGATTTTAAGTGATTGCAAGTGATGATGCATGAAAGTCTGGAGTGATTACAAAATAAAAAAGTATTACGCAAGCTAATACCTAACTTAGCTTGTTAAGTGAACTTAAGATCAAAGATTTTTTTTGTCTCACTATATACTTCTATAAATTTCACAGGCTGGGTCTCCTTTCAGCCTGAGACCACTCCCCCTTAGCTGAGCTCTTCGAGAGTGGTTGATGTCAAGGCAGAGAGCTGGGAGGAGGAGAGGTGCAATCAAGTGTTTTCCTTCCTCTTCAGAATTCAGTTTCTTCAGCTAGAAACCTCCTTGCTGAGTCATGGTGACATGCAGTTCTCTGTGAATGTGAGGTTGAAATCATCCCTGGGGTGAAATGTAAACTTCTTGTTTACACCTTCCCCCCCCTGCTGGAGGATGGCCGCTAAAGTAGGTGATGGCCCTTTAACACCTGTCTAGGGTGATAGTGTGTCTTTTTGTCTCTGAAAAACTGATTTGTGATGTTACCCCAAATTACAACATATTTCAGTAACAATCATACAGTAGAATCTTATAACTTTGCATTTAGGGTCGCTACACATATTTTATCAGGGTAATGATATTCAGCAGATTATGACTTTTCAAATGATACCTCACAAGACATACTTTGTGCAAAATTTATAATTAGTCTTATAAAAGTGGTGACCATAATAGTAACCTGTCACAGTCCATTTTATATAATTAATCTTGTTGAGTTTAATTGGGGTAGAGTGATATAAAAGATTTAGATTACCTGTAGACTGTTTTGGTTCTGCATGAAATTATAAAATCATAAGAATGGCCATACCGGATCAGACTAATGGTTCATCTAGCCCAGTATCCTGTTTTCCAACAGTGGCTTGTGCCAGATGCTTTGGAAGAAACGAACAGAACAGAGCAGTTATCAAATGGTCCAATCCCTGTTGTCCAGTCCCAGCTTCTGGCAGTGAGCTATTTAGGGACACCCAGAGCATGGAGTTGAGTCCCTGACTATCTTGGCAAATAGACATTGATGAATTTATCCTCCATTAACTTATCTAATTCTTTTTTGAACACAGTTATGCTTTTGGCCTTCACAACATCCCCTGGCAATGAGTTCCACGGGTTGACTGTGTTTTTGTGAAGAAGTACTTCCTTATGTTTGTCTATTGTGTATTAATTTCATTGAGTGACCCCTAGTTCTTGTGTTATGTGAAGGAATAAAATAACATTTCTTTATTCTCTTTCTCCAGTCCATTCATGATTTTATACACCTTTATCATATCTATCTGTCCCTTGTCCATCCCTCCATCACCATTAGCCATCTCTTCTCTAAGCCTAGCTTAGAGGGCTCCGTGGAAAGACATTCCTCTGAGCTTTTTATTGTTAGCAGGGTTTTGTTCTAGGTGCAGTTTTTGTCCAAGCGGCTTAAAACATGGAATGCTTTGCAGGTTAGTTTTTGGGTTTTTTTTGTCCCCTGACCCCCCTTTCTAGCTCTCACTAGAAAGATAGCTGGGGACTATAGGATGAGAGTTAGGTTAGTTAAATCTACCAGGGAAGAAAATTATGGTGCAGCATATTTTGTGACATTTGTTTTAAAGGTATGCTCCAGTTTTTTTGGTTTTTTTGTTTTGTTTTTTAACTTTTGCATGAATACTGTTAAGCAGTTCCAAGTCTATCTTGCTTTTCATGCCACAGTATTTGTAGTGAAGAGAAGACTGAATTGGTTTTCTCATTCCTCTGGAGTTTATGCATCATACTTTGGCTGTGAGAAGTACTTACAGCTAGCGCTAAAGGTGCAGGAAGTTCTCTACATTTTTTTTCTTTTAAAATAAAGCTCACCACAAAGGCAGTTAATTCATGTGCCCTTATTGCATTTTTTTTTTAACGTTGTGCATTGATTTGACAGAGGAGATGACGCTAACTAAACACAGCACTTTTAATTAGCAGCTGTTTTGTAGGAGTTCTGGCCCTTACTCTGCAAGGAGGTAAATGCCATTGCCGTCTGAGGTATAACTTATTGAAATTTAACTTGAGCAAATTCAGTTCTGAAAAAATATTCTCAAGTCTGTTGAGCAAGTCTTTGAGGGGTTTCAAGATTCAGAAGAAATTTTTAATGATTTTTTTTTATGCTGCTAAACTTTCCCTCTTTTTAAATTAGAAGTATGTTTAATAACATTTATTAAGCAATAAGCCACTGCAGTCTATAGGAACACTGATTAATTAACCCTCTTGGGCATGCAGTGCAGTATGAGGTGAAGTAGAATTCTTCCTGTGTACCCAAGAAATGTCACTAACATTACTGCACCATCTGGAGAGTCTTCCTTCAGTTACAGCATGCACTTATTAAAGCATTTATCTTTCCTATTTAAAAACAATTACTTTTTTTTATGATTGAGTCCTAGCATACAAACAAGACCAGTTAAAAATTTAAAGAGTGCATGCTTGAAATTGGCATCTGGGTAATGCTATAAAATAACATATTTTCTTGTATATGAGCCCAAAACCCTGTGCTTAAGTTTTATGGAGTCTCCTTTGGGTGTTGGTGAGAGTAAACCTAGTAGGTGAAATAGTACACTGTTATCGCAGTATTAGATACAGGATAGAGCGGAAAGGAACCTAAGCGCAGAGAGAACACTGTATGTCAAAATATATCAAACTGACATTCAGAATGTAATCCAAATTACAAGTTTATGGATCTGATTATGCAAATATACAAGCGTATGAGTAACTTCACACACATGCATAGTTACACTGAGTTTAGTTGGACCACTTGCATGATTAAAGTTACTAGTGCGTAAATGTTTGCAGGACTAGGCCCTGTGAATGGATTTCACCCTGATCTGTGATAGATTCATAGGCATATGCATTGTTGTAGTCATGTTGGTCCCAGGATATTAGAGACACAATGTGGGTGAGTTGCCTTATTTCAACTGTGATACTCAGACCTGAAGAAGAGCGCTATGTGAGCTCAAAAGCTTATTTCTAACCAAGAAAAGTTGGTCCAATAAAAGATACTACATCATTCACCTTGTCTCATAGACTTTAAGGCCAGAAAGAACCATCATGATCATGTAGTCTGACCTCCTGCACATTGCAGAACCTCACCCACCTGCTTAACCTCTGGCTGAGTTACTGAATTCAAACCATTAAGTGACCTGTGCCCTATGCTGCAGAGGGGCACAACCACCACCACTCCCAGCATCTCTGTCAATCTGCCACGTTTAGGGTTGAGAAGGAATTTCCCCTCAGGTCCATCAGTTAGATGCTAAGCATCTTGGTGAGATCCACCAGCTAGACAGCTGGAAAAGAATTCTCTGTAGTACCTTAGAGTCCTTCTCATCTAGTGTCCAGTCTCTGGCCATTGGAAATATTTGCTACTAGCAGTCGCAGATGGGTCACCATGCCATTGTATCAAGTATCAGAGGGGTAGCCATGTTAGTCTGGATCTGTAAAAGCAGCAAAGAGTCACCCAAGAAAGCTCATGCTCCAATATGTCTGTTAGTCTGTAACATGCCATTGTAGGCAGTCTCATCATACCATCCCCTCCATAAATTTATCAAGGTCAATCTTGAAACTAGTTAGATTTTTTTGCCCCCACTGCTCCACTTGGAACACTGTTCCAGAACCTTATTCCTCTGACAGTTAGAAACAGTCATCTAATTTCAAGCCTAACCTTGTTGGTGACCAGTTTATATCTACTTGTCCTTAATTTAAATAACTCCTCTGCTTCCTTGACATTTGTCCCTGTCCTCTGTTCTTTCTCAATTCCTCTTGACCTGAGATGGATTATCTAGTGTGTCTGCATCTTGCTTAGTCTCTAGTTTTGCATTACTGTTTTTGTTTTAACCCGTTAGTTTTAGTATATTTCAGTTTTTTTGGTATGGTAGTTATTACACAGAACTCCTCTGTAAAATATTTCCTCCCTCACCAGCGGAGCCTCGGTGGCGGGGTGAGATTTGTTTTTTTGTTGTTGTTTTTTTTGTTGGGGTGTTCTGGGATCCTCATGATTAAAATGTTGGCTCTTCTGTGGAAATCCATCCTGGTTAGTGACAGACACTGTTGGTGAATCCACTCTTTAGGAGATACTCACATAATCGGCTGAGTGCAAGATCTGCACCTCTTCTAACACTAGATTAAATCAAGTTTCAGCTCCTAATGATGGAAATAGGCTTTGTGACCACCCTCAGGCCCAGGGAATCTCTCTGTACATTGGCATCTGAGTACTCTTGACTGGCCTGTTGACCTCCATTTCTTGGTCAATCCTTGACAGAAAAGACTGCAGAAGGTATCCCCCAGGCTCCTAAGAAAAGAAGTTCTTGTTCTCCTAGTAGAGAGCCTTCATCGAAAGGAGTCCGGTCGTCTCAGAGACTGTTTGCCCCAGAGACCTCCGGTTCCAAAAGGTGTTCCATGAAGGCTCCAAACTACTCCTGTATTGGAAATTCTTTGAAGACTTCCAGTTCTTCAAAACACCATGGTACCAGTCATACCTTGGTACTGAAACCAACTCAGGTACTATTAAAGCATGATAGATTTGGCAGAGGCTCCAAGCACTCTACTTCACAGAAGCCTGTGCCATCTTCAGACTCTTCAGTGCTGGTATCTGAGTATCTCAGATGTTGATACCCGTAGAAGAGAGGCTATCTTCATCCTTGATACCAGTCTCATCTAACAGGAATGTGTCTCAAATGTCAATGCCGTCAGTATCTGCCCCATCTTCCAAGCTGGGATCACAGAAGCAGGTAATTCTCTTGGTACCAACACCAATTTCTGCAGAGCCTTTATCTATTTTGGCTCATTTACACTTGGTACTGCAAGAATTTAGATATTCTAGAGCCTTGGTCATATAAGACGAGCCATAATCCTTCTTGTTAATGGGTTCCAAGTGTTTGTCTGCACCAAGATCCACTTGATCTCCAAGACAATATCTTTCACCGGTATCTCATAAATCTCCAGTACTGATTGCAACAGACAGGCAGTTGCATTTGCTTCAGGGGTCCTCTCCACCTTTGGACTAAATCAAGGATGATTCCTCAGACTCCCCAGTCTCTGTATAGGGGATCCCCAGTCTCTGTATAGGGGATCCCCAGTCTCTGTATAGGGGATCCTCTGACTGTTCTACAAGAGACATTCCTCCATCTTTCTATCCTGCAGGGAAATCTCAGAGGACAAATAATCTTATGCCCCTCTTTACCTGCACCACCAACATGTATCCTCCCTCCTTTGCCTTATGATCAACCTCAGTGGCCATACTGGAACCTCCGGGCTGTCTGCTATCACCAGTTCTTGAAGCCTCCCAGCTTCTCCCATGGAGATGGTTTAGGGACACTCTGCCCTATCCTCACTCCCTCCTTAAAAGCCTCGGGAGAAGTTTTTTGAAGACCATGAAGCTAGAGCAGACAAGGAGATGACATCACAAACTAATATTTCATCAACCTCATCAAACAAGGCCATAGTGCCACTTCCACCATCTCTTGCTGAATACTTTAAGCAGTTTTAGGAATTGATTAAATGTATTTCTCAATCATTATAGATTCTGCCAGAAGAGGTTCAGGAGTCCCAACATAAGTTTTTTGACTTTTTATGTACATCAACTTCTGGCAGAGAGGCTCTACCAGTGAATGAAACAAAACTGGACCCTAACAAAACCATCTGGCAAACTCCCGCCACTGCATACCTGCTTGCAAATGGGAGGACAAAAAATATTGCATACTGGTGAAAAATTCAGAATTCGTATTCATTCACCTAGTCAGTGAGCATAACACACAACATCAGATGAAGTCAACACACTGTGTCAAGGAACAAAAGCATCTTGACCTATCTGGACTTGAGCTACTTGTCAGTGACTCTACAATTACCAAGCCCTGATGGCAAAATACAACTACATCAATTATGATAAATTCAACAATTGTATTGATCACATCCCAGTAGAACACACTCACTCCATCTCTACTGCAGTCGTTATGCATAGAACACTGGGCTACAACTGTTTTAGCTTTTCTAGGGAGGTCCAAAATACTGTAGTGGATCTTCCTTTCTGTGAGCTTAAGCTCTTTTCTCAAATGAACCTCTTCTCACTTGAAAAGATTCCAGGGCCATGCTCAGTAAGTAAGAGAAATTTAGTAAGTTGTACTCGGCATAGAGAGCTTATTTGGTTTAATACTCTTTCTCCCATAGATCCACTGAGCCACCTAAAAGAAACCTAGCTATCAAAAGAAAACTATCCACTGTGACTATTGTAACCTTCACTGCCTAGCAGTCCTTGTCCTCCAAACGTCAATGTTGATGATTTGGTTAAGGGTACAGAACATCCCCCCACAATAGAATGGTGCAGCTGAAAATTCCGATCTGCCTCCCTCCCTTTGAAAACTGGTCTCCCATTTCCAACCAAATCATATCCAGCAAGTGGGTTTTGGAAGCCATAACACAGAGTTATTTCATTCAGTTCACCTCCATCTTCACCTTCCCCATCCCTTTTCAGGGACCCTTCTCACAAGCACCTGTTGAGACAGGAAGTCAACTCTCTCCTACGTATAGGGGCCATAGAAACAGTTTCAGCTAAACACAGAGGGAAAAGTTTGAATTCCAAGTTTGTATTCTGGTCCCATAAAAGAACAGAGGATGGAGACCAATATTAGCTTTTTGGATCCTAAACACCTTCATGAAATCACATACATTCAGGCTGCATACCCTCAGCTATAATTCCATTGTTAGATTCTGGGAATTGATTCTTAGCCCTCAATCTTCAGGATGTGTACTTCCATGTTTCAATTCACCCCTCTGATAGGAGGCTTCTTTGCTTTCTAGTCAGCGAGTCTCTTTCAGTATGAAGTATTCCCTTTTGATCTTTCCTCTGTTCCAAAAGTGTCCTCAAACATCATAGCAGTGGTAGCTGGTTGTTTGTGTTATCTGGGAATAATAGTCTTCCTTTACTTTGGTTGGTTGGTGAAGGGAGAGTCGTACAACAAAACTCAATGTCTCTGCCATCCATCTGATAATGTCTGTCTTCCATAGATTAGGATTTCAACTCAGGCTATGTCTTCACTACCCGCTGTATCAGCAGGTAGTAATTGATTTCTCAGGGATCGATATATCATGTCTCATCTAGACACAATATATCGATCCTCGAACGAGCTCCTATCGATCCTGGAACTCCACCAACCCGAACGGCAGTAGCGGAGTCGACATGGGGAGCCGCGGACATCGATCCCGCGCCGTGAGGGTGGTAGGTAATTCGATCTAAGATACTTCGACTTCAGCTACGTTATTCACGTAGCTGAAGTTGCGTATCGTAGATCGATTTCCCCCCCATAGTGTAGACCAGCCCATAGTATTGACAAGTCCACCTTGACTCTGGTTTAGCAAATAGATTTCATAGGGGCTTCTTTGAATTACATAACAGCCAGAGCTTATCTTATGAGGGACAGATTTATAACTCTAACAAACCTAATTTCCAAGCTACAAGTAGGTTCCCCAGACTTCAGCAAGAAATTGTCTTCCTGTGTTAGTTCTTATGGCTGCATGTATTTTTTGTAATAGACTACACCAGATTATGCCTTCGCTCCTTTCAAGGATGGCTCAAACAGTCTATATTCTGAACATACAGTCTAGACAAGCTCCTATGATTCCCTCACAATGAATTGGACTGACTCAGTGGATGGAAGGACTCCTCTAAAATCTGTGCAGGAGTCCCATTCTTCCCATTTCCTCCCACTGTCAGTATAACATCAGATGCATCCCTTCTGGGTTGTGTAGTGCACCTAGGGGATCTTACTAAGTGAGGGCAAGTGGTCTGCCCAAGAATCTTTTCTACACATTAACATTCTGGAACTGAGAGTAGTCAGGAATGCCTATATCTGCTTCCTTCCTTTAATCAGGCACAAGTCTATCAAAATCATAACTATATGCCCTGCTTGTTTTACATGAGTGGGGAAGTGAGATCTCCTTTTCTTTGGGCTGAAGCCATAAAGCTATGGAACTGGCACACAGGCAGTCACATCCTGATGTCAACATCTTACCTACTAGGCATACTGAACACCAGAGCTGACAGTCTCAGCAGGCATTTCTCCCAAGATTACAAGATGGAACTGGACTTGAGAACTTTCTAACATGCCATGTCCGAGAAGTGGATCTCTTTTCTACCACTCTCAACAACAAGGGCAGGAACTTTTGTTTGAAAGGAAGTCTGGGTCCCCTTTTTTTAAATGATGTCATCCTTATTCTGTGAACGACTGCACAGATCCTTCAATACCATTGCTTCTGAGAGTGCTCATAGAGCAAGAAAAAGCCAGAGTCATTTTAGTTGTACCAACTTGGCCCAGACAGGTCTGGTACCCTTACCTGATTTGCCTCTCTTCTTGTTCACCTGTTCCCTATGTGCTGTGCCAGGACCCTGGCTGCTCTCTTCAGCCCAGTTCCTCAGTGATTCTTAGGGATAGAGACTTCTACAGAAGTACAGCAGAAAGACATCTATGAAAAATGCTTACCTTCCGAAGTGGAAGAGATTTCACCATTCCTGTGTCTGATGACAGACTTTTTCTGTTTACTCTTCCCTTTCTGTTGTCCTTGACTATCTGTTGGAATAAAATAAATCAGATCTTGTCATGGTTCCGTCACGGTTCACTTGGTGGCTATGACAGCCTTTCATTTGTACATGGAGGTTTTTCAGTTTTTGCTCACTTCACGATGACAACATTTCTCGAAGGACTGATGATTTTTTTTTATGCAGATTAAGGAACCCACCCCAGTATGGGATGGGAATTTGGTCCTTAACTGTCTAATGAAGCCCTCTTTTGCACTTCTTCTGGCTACCTGTGCACTACTCCACCTGTCTATGAAGTCAGCCTTCCTGGTAGCCATCACTTTTGCCTGAAGGGTTGAATAAATGGGTGTTCGAAAGGCAGACCCCCACTTACTCACCATGTTCAGTCTCCTTCTAGGGTGATAGCCCATTCCACAAGGTCCCAGTCTACTTCTGTGGCTTTCATTTAACGACATTCTGGTCATTGACGTTTCAGAGCCATAACTTGGACCTCAGTACCTACCTTTTTCCAAACATTATGCTCTGATTCATTCTTCTAAAGCAAATGCTGTGGTTGGCAATGCAGTCTTCAGCGTTACATTCATCTCCATCATGGGATACTGCTTGGGAGTTACCTGAAGTGGAGCACACATAGGCCTGGTCTACGCTGCTGGTAGGGGGACTGAGTTAAGATACGTCAACGTCAGCTATGCTATTCTTGTAGGTGAAGTTGTGTATCTTAGATCGACTTAATCACTTTTTTTTACATCCTTGCGGCACAGGATCGACGGCCACCGCTCCCCCTGTCGACCCCGCTTCCGCCTATCGCCGTAGTGAAGTTCCTGAGTCGACGGCAGAGCGATTGGGGATTGATTTCTCTGCGTCTACACTAGACGTGATAAATCGATCCCCAATAGATCAATCACTATCCGCCGATCAGGCGGGTAGAGTAGATGTACTCTTAGGGACACTACTTGTAGAAGAAGTTTCCTTGTGCAGTAACTGGAATTTTTAAGATGTGTATCCCTGTGGGTGCTCCTCAGTGAGCTAGAGATCAACAAACATCTGTTCTCAAGCCATTATGGACAGACAACCTTTATACTACTGCAAGTGATCTAAAGTTATATTTAGCTTTGTTTTTCTATGCTGCTTTTCTAGGTTTAAAAGAGATGTAGAGGCTGACAGGCTTAGCCCATCCGTAACTATAAAGTCTGAGTTGGATCGATCTTGGAATATCCACCTTTTTGCTTCCAGTGAAAAATGACCACCTTTGGAATAGAGGAAACTTCAAGAATAGTTATCCTTTCTTTTATGTCTGTATCTTTCATTTCTTCTTCATTCTTGTAGAATTTTCAATTGAGACTCTTTTTTGGTTAAACTTTAAGATGACATAAGAATGGCTATACTGGGTCAGACCAGTGGTCTATCTAGCCCTGTATCCTGTCTTCCAACAGTGATCAATGCCAGGTGCCCCAGAGGGAATGAACAGAACAGGTAATCATCAAGTGATCCGTCCCCTGTGCCCATTCCCAGCTTCTGGCAAACAAAGGCTAGGGACACCTAGCTAACTGCTTATTTTCTAAACACTAGTTTTAGAGCTGGGGGTGGGGAGCAGCTTGAAGATGCACACGCATATATTTGTATATAATTTTAAATTGAACATTTAACAACTGTATATTTAAGCAGAGACTGCTTTTATTGCTGGATAATGTTGATAGGTGACTTTTCTCCTCCAAGCTTATAAAAGTACTTTACTTTTTGGGGAGTGAGGTGGGTTTTTTTGTTCTTTTTTTTTGTTTTTTGTTTTACTAATTTCCATTAATCCTGACTGCATCCATCAAGTAAACAATACATTTTGTGGTATTACCTGTAAAACTTAGTTTGAGCATTTGTCTCCATTAACAAGACTCCTTGTATAAATGGAAAAAGTCAACGTATATTTTTCTTTCACGTGTATGACTGGAGGCTGTTAATGAGGTAACTCTCTCACATGGAGGAATGTACAGACAAAGCTATCAGAGTTGGTTTTCTAATTTAGAATTGCTATAAGATAGCACAATAAAAGTACAGCAAACTTTGTTTTGCCTTTTGTTAGGGAAACTGCTTGGATTGATGTTCAGTTAGAGATTTTGTAAAGCAAGCAGAGTCTTATTTGATGTAATGAAACAGTAAGTCCCTAATAGAATGTTGTTGTTATCTTAAGGTTTTCCTCGTTGCGGCAGCATGAATGTAATTCTATCTAAAGAAACAGATCATGGGAAGAGTGTCAGTATGACTAACTTTGATGATCTGGGACGAGATAGTTTGGGTGACATGTTCTCTCCAGTCAGAGATGGTAAGTTGTTAATATTGAAACTTGTAAGATTAGTTACAATGCAGATGGGGAAAAACAAAACAAAACAAAACAAAAAAAACGAGGAGTCGTTGGGGCACCTTAGAGACTAACAAATGTGTTTGGGCATAAGCTTTCGTGGGCTAGAACCCACGTAATCAGATATATGAAGTAAGAAGCACAGGAGCAGGTATAAATACATGAAAGGATGGGAGTTGCTTTACCAAGTCTTGGGTCAGTCTAACAAGATAAATCAATTAACAGCAGGATACCAAGGGAGGAAAAATAACTTTTGAAGTGGTAGGAGAGTGGCTCATTACAGTTGACAAGAAGGTACCTGCTCCTGTATTTTTTATTTCATACATCTGATGAAGTGAGTTCTAGCCCACGAAAACTTATGCCCAAATAAATTTGTTAGTCTCTAAGGCCAGGTCTACACTGCGACTTTAAATCGGTTTAATGGCCGATATACCGATTTAACGCTGTATCCGTTCACACGACGTCGTCATTAATATCGAGTTAAACGGCTCCTTAAATCGATTTCGGAACTCCTCCCAAACGAGAGGAGTAGCGCTAAATTCGATAGTGATAACTCGGATTAGGGTTCATGTGGACGGAAATCGACGTTATTGGCCTCCGGGCGGCATCCCAGAGTGCAGCACTGACCGCTCTGGACAGCAATCTGAACTCGGATGCAGCGGGCAGGTAAACAGGAAAAGCCCCGCGAACTTTTGAATTACATTTCCTGCTTGTCCAGCGTGGAGCTCTGATCAGCACGGCTGGCGATGCAGTTTGAAATCGAAAAAGAGCTCCAGCATAGACCGTACGGGAGATACTAGGTCTGATCGCTGTATGGGGAGACAAATCTGTTGTATCCAGCTCCGTTACAGAACACGAAATGCCAAAGCGTTTGAATAAAAAACTCCAGGATACACAGCGCTGCGTGACAAGCGTAACGGGAAGCCAGAGACTCAAATGGACGCTCATGAAGGGAGGGAGGGGGTACTGAGGACTCCAGCTATCCCACAGTCCACAGCAGTCTCTGAAAATTATTTGCATTCTTGGCTGAGCTCCCAATGTCTGTAGGTTCAAACACAGTGTCTGGCGTGGTTCAGGGAACAGCTCCTCAGTTTATTTCCCCCCACCACCACGTGAAAAAAAAAAAGGGAAAGATTGCTGTGCTATGGCGTTTGCTCAATGCACTCCGCGAAAAAGGCGCCAAAGGGTTGTCTGCTGCCTTCACAAAGGGAGGGGTGAGGCTGTACCCAGCACCACCCGGGGCAGTGTTTTCTGCCCCATCAGGCACTGTGCTCTCAACACGGAAGTGGGAACTATGGGATAGCTGAGGAACAGCTACCCACAGTGCACCGCTCCTGAAATCGATGGTAGCTTTGGACCATGGACGCAAACAATCGATTTCGGGATCCCACTGTGGACGCGCTAAACCGATTTTATTAGATCTGTTTTGTCATATCGGTTTAAGCTAATTCGAAATAATCGTGCAGTGTAGACGTACCCTAAGATGCCACAAGGGCTTCTCGTTTTTTTTTGCTGACACAGACTAACACGGCTGCCGCTGAAACCTGTCACAGTGCAGATGAATTCTTGCTTGTGTGCTCTGTCTGGCATCATATTGTGCAATACTTCTCCATACAACAAGGCTCAGAGAGCTTAATGCTTTTAGTCTTGCACATATTGCACAGGATCCTATCTTTTTGCAGGCTTTGGAAAACTAGGATTTTTTTTTTTTTTTGAGTAGGCGGACAACAAACTTTTTTTCATAAGAGCATTTGTAAAAATGCAAGAGTTGGCTGTAAGAAAACATCAGTGTCGCGTATCAATAAAAATACTGCCACTGTGGTTATTTGAATACTTATTGTCCGAGATGGGCCTATGGTGCACAGTCCAGATCCAAAGTTATGGGATCCTAGTTGCATCTCAGACTCTTTCTCTGTGATGTATTTTGTAAAACTTATTAGAAACAAAAGTATGAAATAGACTAACATGGTGCTCAAATACCCAGAAGGCAAATTAATAAGAAAACAATCAGAGGCATTATTTTTATTGATTTCTAGGAGCTTATGTTGATGGAGAAGTTAGTGTAGTGCGTCTGCTTTCACCTTTGGGCTCTGATCCTGAAAGCAGATGCACTAGTGTGGATCTCTGCACCTGTATGCAATCCTATTGGAAGTCATGAATCTGTATAAATAGAGCCCTACAAATCTGCGGACCACTTTTGGATCGCAGATCAGATGCGGATACAAATTTTGTATATAGAGCACTGCAAGTCTGCGGATATCTGCTTTTATCTGTGGACCATTTCTGCGGATCGGATGCAGATACAAACTCTATATCCATACAGTGCTCTATCTATGAGTGCAAGAGTTCAGAATATAGAAGCTGTTCCTGTTTCATCATTCAGTTAAGTGCTTATTATTAAAATACTGTGTTGATGTAGAATACTGACACAGATTCAGTCTATGCAAGTTTTAAATTAACCTTTATTTTTGTCAATATTTTGTAGATGTTGCAGTTTACAAAACAAATGAAGATCTTCCAGGAAAAGGAGATGGTAAGTGTTTTTGCAGTGCATTTCTGTTTACTGTCAAGGCTAAAAACAAAACAAGCCTGGTTAGCCAAGGCATTACACCAGTTTTGTGCAGATATGATTCCATTGAAACCAAACCATCCATGCAGTCAAACATCAGTGGAACTGCACTGGTATAAAATGGACATAATAATGTCAGGGCCCATTATGTATAGTATTTGGTGTGCAGTGTAACAGCAAATCATAACTGTTTTAAGAAAAGCATTCCTGTAGGTAATCAGTAGTGCAGGATATGGGTTTTCTCTCCATGTTTGTGTGTTAATGAATACTTCAATGTAAGCCAGAAAAACCTTTTGTTTTCTCTCTCCCTTTCAGGTTTGGATTTTCAGCCCTACTTTCCTGGTTTGGATTTCCTCCCCCAGTTCAACACTGTGTTTCCCATAAAAAGAAACACAGTAGGTGCTTGCATGCAAGGGACACATTCTAGCCCATTACATGCATTTGTGAGCTCTCCTATTAAAGAAGAAGACGAGCATCCAAATCAAGATGCTGAAGCTACAAAAATAAATATTGGAAAACAGGAATCTAGAGAACCCTTGAAACAGGTACTCTATGCTAATTCCTCTCATAAGTGATTGTTTTTTGTTTTGTTAAGTGTCTGCCTGTTGCCTTTTACCTGCAATAAATACTTCTTTGGGAATTTGCCAAAAAAATGTTCCAGGTAAAGTGTACTAAACTGGCTGCAAAATAACCGTTAGATGTCACAATAACCTTGCAGTATCTCTCTTACTCCAGTTTAGACTATTCAGACATTTAAAGAGATCAAGAATCAGACTTAAAATGAATCACTTTTGAGGAGTCTCTTGTGATCTTGAGCAACATGATATGAGTTTACATCATTTTTAAAAAAGTCCTTGACATTATAATACTTCGAATCCAATGAAGACAAGCTATACTACCATGCAGAATATTCTTAATTTCTGGATATTAGGGAGCTATTATTTCTTGACTTAGAAAGCATTTTCCACAAAACTCATAGGACTTAGAAAGGGGAAAGGTGTCCTTTCTTTTGAGGTGGTCTCTGCTTACTCCTCTTTATGAAATACGCTTCCACTTCTGTTGCTGTTGAGATTCAGGAACTCTCTCTAGAAAGCAATGCTTGCAGCACTGAACCTTTACGGATGAATTTACAAAAGGCCCATGTCACTCCAGTTCTTTTCTTTCTGTAGGTAACTCTGAGTATGAGTTGGTTATGAGGCTGATTTTTGAGTCTCAAAAAACTGTTGTTGTTATGGGTCCTCTGTTAGTGCCAGAATCTACCCAGATAATAGAGATGTGGTACTAAGCCAGCACCTGCCAATCATCATCTTCCATTGGCACAAGCCATAGCAAGTTTTCCCTCAATGTCAGGGTTTTCCTTAGCTTTGGAAAAGTCTGTTGCAGCACAAGACTTTTGGGCACAGTCTCCTGAGTTTCAAGCAGGTTCTCTATCTGAGGATATTTCAGGCAAGTCCTCATGAACAAAGGTAAGAAAAACTGAGAGGTCTTCAGTGCCAGAGGTCTTGGCACTATCCCGGAAAGGGAATAAACACATGAGCCCAAGAACTGTGTGACCAAACTACCTCCAAGGGCACTGTTGAGTCTGAAGGTTCTTTTGGCTTTTCTTATATTGCTGACTCCCTGTTTTTCTGCAATTGTGGCTCATGTGGGTCCTGTAGCACTATTACCAGAACATATGGCTTTGCTCCTGGCAAGAGGAGATAGTTCTACTTTCTTAAAAAGAGAAGAGAACTAATTAATCTGCCATATTTTTTCTGCTGAAAAGAAAATACTGCATTAGTCATGAACGGTGTCTATTTCCTTCTACAATGGTAAGTAGATATTGGGTTTTACCATTCTAATGCTAATGCAAAGCCAAGTTTTTGAGGTCAGCTTCAAGAATATGCTGTAAATATTTGTATTTAAATTTTAGTTTGCATTAGTCACTAAAGTTGGTTGGAAATTCTTTGTCTAAACACTTTTTTGTTAAAAAATGCCAACTCAGCAAACCAATCTTTCTCCCCAGAAACTTTGTTAGGAACGTTTCAGAGAGGAGTATCTGCGTAATCTGATGTTTAGGGCACTCCTGATCTGGAGCTGGTCTCCTACATCCCAGGGGAATTCCCTAGCTGTTAGGCTAATGATATTCTGGGATTGGTGCTCTCATTTCTGTGAAAAATGTCAAAAGGTCTCAGTTTTGTTCTGATGTGGAACAAAAGCAAATTCCAAAATCTCAAAATTTTGGGTGAAATGGAATCATTGTTTTCTAGCAGACTTATTTGTTCCAGCTTTCCAAACACAAAAATACATAAAAGAGGCAATGTAGATCTTAAAATGTAAACAGTCATTAAGTACAACAGAAGTGTTAAAATTATTCCTGTTTTTATTTTGACTTACAAGCTTTCAAAATTGAGCTCATCGAATGCTGAATCTGGAAATTCAAATACTCCACCTTTGCCCACTGTAATCAAGACTCCGGAAGCAAATGAGAGACTAGGGAAGAATATTCAAGCACTCTTGATGTCCGATTCACCAGTAAATGGTACTACCTCAGCAAGTAAGTGTGTGGAAGTTGTCTGGTTTGACAAGTGGTTATTGTGTGTTATAATGCTTAATGTGAAAACTGTCACAGAAGTGACTTTAGCATTAAAACTGAATTAAAGGGCAAGTAACTGTGAGTAATTTTTTTTATAGTGTACTAAGTATAACTTGAGCTGCTTATATGTAGGATAAAATAATCAAAAGCATCTAAGGGCTTGTCTACACGAACACTTGGTTTGTGGCAAGCTTAGGTGTAAATATAACCCCCTGAACATTAAGTATCTCTCTGTGGACCCTGCTGCCGTGCACTTAAAGTTCCCTCATGCATTTTGATCTACTCCCTTTGCAAAGTCGGGTACCTGAAAGTGCACTAGGGAACTTTTAGTGTGCGACAGACTTACACTTCAGCTTGCAGCAAACTAAGTGTCTGTGTAAACACTCCCAAATGACTTGGGAGCCTAACGGCCAGATCTACAAAGGTATTTAGCTGGTTAAAGATGCAGGTAGGTACCTAGTAGAATTTTCCAAAGCGCCTGAATTAGACACATATCTCAAGTGGTTTTTTAAATCCCACTAAGCACCTAGCCACATCATTAGTACTTCTGTAATCTAGCCCTTAGGCTCTCAAGTCACTTAATCTTGTCGGTAAAATATTCAAAAATATAGACTCATAGAAATATAGAGCTGGAAGGACCCCCATAGATAATCTAATCCAGTACCCTGCACAGAGGCAGGACTAAGTATTATCTGTTGTTGTCGGTTGGTTGTTTTGTCTAACCTGTTCTTAAAAACCTTCAGTGATGGAGTTTTCACAGCCTTCCTGGGTAATTTGTTCCAATACTTAACTACCCTGACAGTTTTTCTAATGTGTAACCTAAATCTCCCTTCTTGTAATTTAAGACCATTGCTTCCTTTCCTGTCCTCCGTGGATAAGGAGAACAATTTATCACTCTCCTGTATATGACAACCTTATACGTACTTGAAGACTGTTATCATGTCCCTCCTCAGTCTTCTCCAGATTAAACAAACCCAGGGTCTTTCCCCAAAGGTCATGTTTTCTAGACCTTAACTCATTTTTGTTTGCCCCCCTCTGGACTTTTTCCTGTTTATTCACATCTTTCCTGAAGTGTGATGCCCAGCACTGGACACAGTACTCCAGTTGAGACCTTTTCAGTGCTGAGTAAAGTAAAACACCTACTTGTTATGTCTTGCTTACAATACTCCTGCTAATATCTCCCAGAATGATGTTTGCTCTCCCCCACCCCCCAACAGTATTACACTGTTGACTCATTTTAGTTTGTGATCCATCTCTCAAGACAGATGCCTTGTGGAGTAACAGAAGTTTTCTCTTAGTCTCCTCCATATTCACTCTAATACTCTTCATTTTTCTTCTGTAGCTCCAAAGATAACTTCCTCTGTCACTGCAGGAGTTGCCAGTTCATTATCTGAAAAAATAGTGGACACCATTGGAAGTAATAGACCAAATGCACCATTGACATCAGTTCAAATTCATTTCATTCAAAATATGATACAGGAAACACTGGATGATTTCAGGTAAAGTATGTTCAAGCAATGTTCGGAATATTTCATTGACTTGAATTTTTTTCAATTGACTTTTGTAACTTCATATGAAGCATTTAATACAAACTCTGGATGGCAAAACAAATCATTCAGTTTTGTATAATCAGAATTCAGCTTCAACTAAAGTACAGTAAACATGCTGTAGATTTTTTTCATTGGTCATCAACCTGTCTAACTAATATTAGAGTTTCTGTTAGGACTGTCAAGCAATTAAAAAAATTAATTGTGATTAATGGCACTGTTAAACAATAATAGAATACCATTTATTTCAATATTTTTGAATGTTTTCTACATTTTCAAATAGATTGATTTCAATTACAACACAGAATACAACTGCTCACTTTATGTTTATTTTTTATTACAAATATTTGCACTGTAAAAAACCAAAAGAAATAGTATTTTTCAGTTCACCTAATACAAGTACTGTAGTGCAATCTCTTCATCATGAAAATTGAACTTACAAATGCAAAATTATGTACAAAAAACTGCATTCAAAAATAAAACAATGTAAAATTTTAGAGCCTGCAAGTCCATTCAGTCCTCCTCGTTGTTCAGCCAAGTTTGTTTACATTTGCAGGAGATAAGGCTGCCAGCTTCTTGTATACAATGTCATGTGAAAGTAAGCATTCTCGTGGCACTGTTATAGCTGGCGTCACAAGATATTTGCATGCCAGATGGGCTAAAGATTTATATGTTCCTTCATGCTTCAACCACCACTCCAGGGGACATGCACCTAGGGTTGCCAGCTTTCTAATCATGCAAAATCGAACACCCTAGCCCTGCCCCTTCCCTGAGGCCCACCTCTCTGACTACATTCCCCCTCCCTTGGTGGCTCGGTCTCTCCCTCACTCACTTTCACTGGGCAAGGGGGTTGGAGTGCGGGAGGTGGGCCCAGGCTGGGAGGTAGGGTGAGGGATTCAGAGGATGGGAGGGGGCTGTGGTTTGAGCAGGGTGTTGGGGTGCAGGAGGGGGCGAGGGCTCCAGCTGGGGGTGCTGGCTCTGGGATGGGGCTGTGGATCAGGAGTTTGGGGTGCAAGAGGGGGCTCCAGGTTTGGGGGACTTCAGGGCTGGGGCTCGGGCTCGGGCTCGGAGTTGGGATGCGGGCTTACCTCAGGTTGCTCCTGGTCAGTGGCATAGCAAGGCTAAGGCCACTCCCTGCCTGTCCTGGCTCTGCGCTACTCTCTGAAAGCAGCCAGCAGATCCGACTCCTAGGTGGGGGGGTCAGGAGGTGCCGCGTGCTGCTTTTGCCCACAAGCATCACCTCCACAGCTCCCATAGGCTGTGGTTTCTGGCCAGTGAGAGTGCAGAGCTGGTGCTCGGGGCGGGGGCAGCACGCTGAGCCCTCTGGCCCCCCCACCTAGGAGCTGGACCTGCTGGCCGCTTTCAGGGTGCAGCACAGAGCCAGGACAGGTAGAAATTAGCTTGCTTTAGCACCGCCAACCGGACTTTTAATGGCCCAGTTGGCAGTGCTAACTGGAGCTGCTGAGGTCCCTTTTTGACAGAGCGTTCCAGTCGAAAACAAGATGCCCGACAACCCTACAGGCATCCATGTTGATGATGGGTTCTGCTCTATAACAATCCAAAGCAGTATGGACCAATGCAAGTTCATTTTTATTATCTGTGTCAGATGCCGCCAGCAGAAGGTTGATTTTCATTTTTGGTGGTTTGGGTTCTGTAGTTTCCACATCGGAGTGTTGCTCTTTAAGACTTCTGAAAGCATGCTCCACACCCAATCCCTCTCAGATTTTGGAAGGCACTTCTGATTCTTAAACCTTGGGTCGAGTGCTATGGCTATATTTAGAAATCTCACATTGGTGTCTTCTTTGTGTTTTGTGAATTCTGCAGTGAAAATGTTCTTAAAATGAACATGTGCTGGGTCATCATCCAAGACTGCTATAACATGAAATGTATGGCAAAATGCAGGTAACACAGAGCAGGGGACATACAATTCTCCCCCAAGGAGTTAAGTCACAAATTTAATTAACACATTATTTTTTTAACAAGCGTCGTCAGCATGGAAGCATGTCCTTTGAAATGATGGCTAAAGCATGAAAGGACATACAAATGTTTAGCATATATGGCATGTAAATACCTTGCAGTGCTGGCTACAAAAGTGCCATTCAAATACCAGTTCTCACTTTTTGGTGACGTAAATAAGAAGAGGGCAGCATTATCTCTTGTAAATATGAACAAGTTTGTTTGTCTTAGCAATTGGCTGAACAAGAAGTAGGACTGAGTGGACTTTCAGGTTTTGAAGTTTGACATTGTTTTTATATTGTTTTGTTTCTGAGTGCAGTTATGTAACAAAAATCTGTTTTGTAAGTTGCACTTTCATGAGAAAGAGATTGCACTACAGCACTTGTATGAGGTGAATTGAAAAATACTATTTCTTTTGTTTATCATTTTTGCTGTGCAAATATTTTTCTACATTTTCATCTTAATATATGAAAATGTAGGAAAACATCCAAAATATTTAATAAATTTGAAGTGGTATTCTATTGTTTAACAGTGTGATTAAAACTGCTATTAATCACGATATAATTTTTTGAGTTAATTGTGTGAGTTAACTGTGATTAATTGACAGTCCTAGTTTCTGTATCTCCTATCACTGAAGTATCAAGGGTCCCAATACTGCAAGCTTGTAAGCTTGTGCATAACTTTATTCATGTGAGTAGTCCTATTGATTTCAATAGGTTGATGCCTGTGACGTTATTGATATAAACTGGAACCATATAGAACATGGGTTGCAACCAAGGTTCTGTAGTGGCACCAAATCCTATGTAAAGGGGGTCATATAAGGTGTCTAAGACCAGGTTACGGGTTACTGGTTATGATTATGCTATCTGTATGTCTTACATTTGTTTAGTGAGTTATATAAGTATGGCGTACTGCTGTCTGTATTCAAATTGTGCGCCAGTTCTGGAGAACCACCCCAGACAAGCTGGTGTCAGCTCAGCTGTAGCCTGCTTGATGCCCATTCAGGACCATCACCTACACACTGACCAATGAGAGAGCGAATACGCTTGTACTCAGCGGAGTATGCAGAAACGGCCCATCGTGACTGCAAACTCCATTTTGCTGTAACTTTCCACAGTAAGGAAACAAGGAGGTGTTTCTTACACCGAAAAAGTTCATATAAAGGCGAAGGCCTCATCTCCATTTGTCTTCAGTCCTGCTTCTTACTCTGGAGGGACTGCTAAAATCTAATCTCTGCACAAAGGACTGATTATGACCCATCCCAGGGGATGTTCTCCAGAGACTGGATTTAACTGGCAGTTTACTATCATCCACCGCTACATACTGAACTAAGACTTTGCCATACTGATGTAATTGAGATTCGTTAACCAATTCATTGCTTTATCTCTATCTTTTTTCTTTATGAAACCTTAGATTTTAGATTCTAAAGGATGGCAACAGCGGTGGGTAGATCTGAGTGTTATAGCAGGATGTAGCCACTTTTCCTGAGCGGGCTCCCTGGACGTGAATCGGCCGAGAACGGTGGGACATCGCCTCGCTGTGGTCCCGCGCTGACCGCCACGCGCCGGCTAGGGAAGCGTCTGGGCTGCCGCTGGGTATGGAGGCGAGGAGCGGCAGGAGCTGGAGTTCTGGTGCCGCATCGAGACGGAGGGCAGCATCACCACGCCCGGAGCAGAGGCGTGCTAGAGAAGTCCCTGAAGGCTGCCGTCCACGCGCTTTACGTGGACACCTGCGGAAAAACCCGACCAGGGCAAGGCGCTTTGAGGTGACCAGCAAGTGGGACTCCAGCAACCACTTCCTCCCGCGGGCAGCTTCACCCGCTTCGCTGACTGGCGGTTCATACACCGCGCCCCGACTAAACTGCGTCCCGCTCTATGGAGCCATCCGTCAACGGGAACCGGACATTGCAGCAAGGAAGTGCGGGTACACCTGGACACCCTGCCCCACGTCCTGTGCAGCTGCAAGCCCCATGCCAGAGCCTGCAAGCTGCGCGCCACAACGCCGTCCAGGAACCGCCTAGGAAGGCCATCGCCCCACCTCTGTGAGATTTCGCCATCACCAGCACCATCCTGGCACCGACAGCCTGCTGCGCCCAGACATCGTCGTCACGGACACAGAGCGGAAAGATCATCCTCGTCGACGTGGACGATCCATCCTCGAAACAGACCCTGGCTACCGCGAAGCCCGACTGTAAACTCAAAAATATGCCCCTGACTGACACCCTGCGGGCAAAGGGCTACGAGGTTTACACCAACGCCCTGATCGTCGGGCACTAGGCGCCTGGGACCGTGTAACGAATACGTGTACTTAGGGCCTGTGGGTGGGCCTCGCTCATGCCGTGACTCAATGAGACGTTTCGATGTCTCGGAACACTATCCGGTGGTCCAGAACACTACACGTACACATCACCGCCAGCTGCATCTGAGAGGACTGGTGCTCCACGCACGGGGAGGGGAAGGGAAAACCCTTACAACCTCCCTACTAACCTAATCCCTCTAGTCCTGAACCACCGATCTGGATTCCACCTCGAGGGTCACCCACTGTCCCCTACTCGCCTGCTGCTCTATCTGACTATGTGTAACCCATTAGTGATGCGATGTACCCACTGCTACCCCTACTATACTTTGACCCCACCCACCGTACCACCGCATTGGGACATTAACAGAACTGTAAGTACCATATGCTACCTAACAAATACGCCAGCGCCCCATACTCTGTGTGTTGCCTCCGATGACTAATGACTGACATGCCAAACTCTGTGTATACGTCCTTATTTAAATATTCTCTCATAAAAACATATTTGATTGACTGGGTCTGGGCTTGGTCCTTTGATCGAGAGAACCTTGTTCTTAATACTGGGGTTGGTTTATAACCATTCATTCCCAGAACGCGTGGGCAACTGGTGGGTGATACTGAGGAGACTGGAGTGTCTAAGGAAATTGCTTGTGTGACTTACAGTTAGCCAGTGGGGTGAAACTGACGTCTTTTGTCTGGCTGGTTTGGTTTGCCTTAGAGGTGGAAAAACCCCAGCCTTGGGCTGTGACTGCCCTGTTTGAGCAATTGATCCTGATTCGGCACTCTCAGCTGGGTCCCGCCAGAACCACATCGTCACAATGCCATAATGGAGACTACTCATATGAATAAATTTTACATATATTTGCAGGATTGGTAAGCTACATGCTTTTTGGGTAAGTTTAGATCTGCATGATGAGTTCCTTAGTAGATTTTGTGGCGTCTTCTGTTGCTTCTCCCTTCTCTACAAATAGGAGTTTCTGCTTTGGGTACTAACTGTTTTGGGAATTTTTTTTTTCCCCTCCTGGGGCCCAGTCCAACTCATACTCAAATCAATGGAAAGGCTGCTACGGACTTCAGTTGCAGTTAAATCAGGTTTGATATGGCTCAAGTTAGAGTGGAAAAGATTGTTACCATCTTAACATTTTTGAAACAATGCACTCAAATAGAGATCACTAGAGCATTAATTTTAATATAATAGGTCAAGTGTTACAAAAAACTGTTAAATAGGTCTCAGTATCTTATACTTTGCCTTCGCTTCTGCTTTTATCTTTTGGTGGAAATGTATTGAGCCTCTCTCTCTCTCTTTCTCAAATGTTCAAAGCAATGCTTTGGACTTTTCTCAGGATCTAGATAACTGCAAAGCTATTAAATCAATTATGCATTGCAGTATTAAGTGCAGCTCTACGCAAAATGAAGCCCGTATTGTAAATGAAAAACGTTGGTTGGTATCGATTTGGTGTGTGTGTGTGGAGCTGTTACTAAAAGTTTCTCTCACTTTTTGAAAACAAAATGCCTCACTAAAAGCTGAAGGAATGACTTTTTAAACATCTTATCTCAAAATATAGGAACATTCGCCATAAAACTCCTAACTCATTGTATTGTGGATCCATTTGTTGGAATTCTAGATTTTGGAAATGGAGAGGAAAAGAAACTAGATGACATAATGGATTTCCCTGCTGGTAGAAAATTGTTCCCTGCAATTTGTTTTTTAGTGCTGTTTCCAGCTTTGTTTGTATCTGAAGAGGTCGGTCTTCTGTTGGGAAACTGCAGAGTTTTTTTTCTGGTGTGACATTCAGCCTGACCTTTTACTCTTTCTTGCTTTAGGCTTTAACTCAACCAGTTTAGCCCTTGTTAAAGGCAGTTTGCCTTGTCGATACTAGGTTTAAAACCAGTTAGTTAGAATTTGTTAGCTAGCGACACACCTTCAAGTCCTAGCCTAGACAAGGCCAAAATGTGTCTGGTCTGGACAAGTCTAGTCCTAGCCTAGACAAAGCCGACTGTGACTAAGGCAGCAATGTTTGCAAAGAGCCTGTTACAGCTCTGAGGTGCAAACTGCCTGATTCATTTTAGTGGTTGGTAACGCAGATAACAATTGTGATACTTCAAATGTGAGCATTGTTAGGTATTTCACTGCTCATCAAAGCATGTAAGAAAGGAGAAGAAATGCTAGTCTACACTTCAAAGGCTTTGCTGGTACAGCTGTGCCAGGGTAACTATACCAGCAAGGCCTCGTAGATGTAGACTCAACATATGGCAGCAAAAGGAGTTATTTTGTCAGTATACTGAAACCACCTCCTCGAATGACAGAAGCTGTATTGGGTGCCAAAGGACTCTTGGCAGTATAAGCTGTGTAGGGACAGGGTTTTTTGCTGGCATAGCTATGTCAGGAAGGGGTGTGGTTTTTCAAACCCCTAACTCAAATACCTATGCTGGCAAAACTTTGTCGTGTAGACTTGCTCCAGTAACTTTATGAAGTTGTGCAGTTGTGTAGGGTTTTAGCAACACCTCTCTGGGTTAAAAGGGAGAGAAAGTGGTTTTAGATGCCTAAAGGGTCTCAAATTAGCTCTGACAGATAGTTTAGCTAAGGATTTAGCCACACCTGGAAATATTCCAAAATATCTATTCCTGAATAATTATTATAGATTGGTCCTTCAATACTCCAGGTCCGGTTCAACTGTACCTACAGCGTTTGATCACTCATTGCCTGGAGTTCTCAGAGTTCTGGAGGGATTAATTTAGGGCTTGTCTACACCTGAGAATTTACTGAAATAGCTATTTTGGAATAATTATTCAGAAATAGTTATTTTGGTATAAGCTCCCATGGGACTACTTATTCTAGACTGTGAAAGTGCCTATGTAAATTGGAAGACGGCACTTTTATTCCAGAATAAGAGTATCCACATTGGGACTTATCCCAAAATAACTCTTCAATGATTATTCTGAAATAGCTATTTTGGTAAATTCTCAGTGTAGACAAGACCTAATTTAATCCCTCCAGATCTCCAATGGGTTTTTTGTTTTTCTGAGTATCAATGAGTGATCAATGGTAGAGCTGAACCAGACATGTGCAAAGAAGGACTATTGAGGGACCAAACTATGATGTGATGGGTTTTTTTTGTTTTTTTCGGTTTTTAATTTGCATCTCAAAATTTTTGGATTGTTGTTGTGTGTAGTCTCTGTATCCCCCACTTTTTTCTCCCATTTTCTTTTACAAACTTGGTCTAACTTGTGCAGGTATCAAGGTATGAACCCCCACTCTGAACCTTAGCGTCCAAAAGATGGGGTACCTGCATGAACTCCCCTAAGCTTAATTACTAGCTTAGAAATGTTAAAGCTGCCACCACCCAAAAATATAGTGTTTTGGGGCACTTTCTGGCCCCCAAACCCTTCCCTGGGGACCCCAAGACCCAAAGCCCCTTGGGTCTCAAAACAAAGGGAAATAAACCATTCCCCTCCTTTCTTCCTCCCAGTCCTCCCTTCCTGGGTTACACTAGGAGATGTGTATTCCCTCCTTCGAATCTTAAACAGAGAGGAATCCACATGCTCCCACTTCTTCACTCCCCCTCCCAGACCTCTCCTGAGAGAGAGACGTGATACTAACCAGAGAAAAATCAGTTTTTTCCTCCCCCTTCTCTCCTTTCTCCCACAATCCTGTGATACAGAACCTCCCCTGAGTTACACAAGATAACAAAAATCAATCAGGTTCTTAAAACAGGAAAACTTTAATAAAAAAAGAAAAAAGTAAATTGTCTCTGTAAATCAAGATGGAAAATGTTACAGTTTTCAGCTTATAGACACTAGAGAGATCCTCCCCAGCACACAATACAGATTGCAGCAACAGAGATTCAATACTTCACAAAATACACATTGCAATAAAGAAACAAACAAAAAGACTCAAACGCCTTCTAACTGGTACTTACTAAATGAACAGAAGTGCTTTTTCAGAAAGATTGAAGAAATCTGCCTTACATGTCTGGCCCCTCTCAGAACCCAGACGAGAACAGAGCAAAACCCAAAAAACACAAACAAAGGCTTCCCTCCACCGAGATTTGAAAGTATCTTGTCTCCTGATTGGTCCTCTTGTCAGGTGTTCCAGGTTCACTGTTTGTTAACCCTTTACAGGTAGAAGAGACATTAACCCTTAACTATCTGTTTATGACAGCAGGATCACCTCAGGTCTTCTTTATTCTTTTCAGCCAGCACCAGCATTCTTATGTTTGTGTTGGCTTTGGTTTTCTCTCCTCCAGTCCCACTCCTTGGACTGAGTGCCACTTCTTTCCAGCCACCCATCTCTGAAAACGAGCCCTGTCTGGTGTTGTTTTTTATTTTTTTAAACAGATCGTTTCTGTTCAAAATTATTTTTTTTTCCATCGCACTCCCTAACGTCTAAGGTAGGTGTGTGTGTGTGAAATATATATATCTCTCTTCTTCTTCGAGTGATTGCTCATATCCATTCCAGTTAGGTGTATGTGCCGCACGTGCACGTTCGTCGGAAGATTTTTACCCTAACAACTCCGGCGGGCCGGCAGGTCGCCGCCTAGAGTGGCGCCACCATGGCGCCTGATATATATGCCTGCTGGCCCGTCCGCTCCTCAGTTCCTTCTTTTCGCCGTGTTGGTCATTGGAACTGTGGAGCGCGGCATAGCTGTCCTCCACTTCCCTAGCTTCTCCTTGTTCGTTGTTCTACTAGTTGTATATAGTTATAGTTAGAGTATAGAATGTTAGTTTTATAGTTGTTGTTTACTTGTTGTACATAGCGGGCTTGGGCTCTAGTCCTCCCCCGCACCTGGCGCTGGGCTCATGCCCAGTTCGCCAGGGTTCAAACCGTGCTCGGCCTGCAAAAAGCTGATGCCCACGAGCGATCCCCATGACTCCTGCCTGAAGTGCCTCGGGGAATCGCACATTTCCGACAAGTGCCGCATTTGCACTTTAAGCCGCGGACCAAGAAAGAGAGAGACCAGCGCTTAAAGACTCTCCTCATGGAGGTGGCACTTCACCCTTCGTCCTCGGCACCGAGTGCCGACTCCGCTTTGGCACCGGACCACGCCGGCCCCATGAAAACGCCTCGGCACCGGCCTTCCCCGGCACCGGGCCCCGACAGAAGACCTTCGGCGTCTTCCACTCCAGCCAAGCAGACTCGAACGGAGCGCCCGGCACTGACTTCTGCCGCGGCACCGATACAGGTGATTCCGTCGACTCCGGGGCCAAGAGGTCTGTTGAGTCCGGTCTCTAACAGCTCCCCAGTAAGATCCGGGGTCGAGCTGACGGTCCCATCTATGCCAGAGACATTCTCCTCGGCTAGGGACCTCATCGCACTGACCGAGTCTGCGTTGCCTCAACCCCTGGTGCCTCCGGTGCGGGTTCTGCAGTCTAAGGGCAAGCCTGTAGCCATGAGAGCACAGTCTCTGGATTCACCGAGCCAACACCGATCTCCATTGCGGTCCCGACACCATTCCCGGTCCCGTGGGAGGTCTTGATCCAGGCGCCGCTCACGGTCCTGGCACCGCTCACCGTGGCGGTATCGGTCGTACTCACGGCGCAGGTCCTCCTCACGCTGGTCCCGATACTCCCGGCACCGCTCCGGCTCGAGCCATCGCTACCGGCACTGGGACTTGAGAAGCCGTTCCCGCCGTCGGCGTTCCAGATCCTGGTCAACCTCCCGGCACCGAGCTGGTGGCAGGTCCCGGTCTTGATCGCGGCGCCGTTATGACTCCTGGCTCCGATCTTCGGCACCAAGGAGGTCTCCACCATCAGGAGCGAGGGACCCATATCAGTCCCGTTTGGCCCCTCCTTGGCCATCCCGCCAGCCATCTGTCTCCTCGCAGGCGGACAGCGCATACGCCCTGGACACCGATGGGCCTGCTGCTCTTTTCCATGAACCCCAACCTCAGGAACATGTACCGCAGCAGTGGGGATTCTGGACACCTTGGTCGTACCATCAAACCCAAGGCCCTCAGCAGGTTCCCCAGCGTTCCACTGCCTCTGAACACAGGGCTCCGGAGGCCACGGTTTCCCGTCCTCCTCCTCCTCCTCCTCCCTCTACGGAGGAGAGGTTGTCTCAGCCTCAGGAACCTGAACTCCCTCCCGAGTCGGACGCAGTGCTCCAGGCAGAGCCTCCTGCAGATCCACTCCTGCCGGGTCTCTCTTCATCATCCTTCCCGGATGAAGCAGTGGCTGGAACAACATCCACCAGCCCCCCTCTGCTTGATCTCAGGGCGCATCAGGACCTCCTCAGGTACATGGCGCAAAACATGAACCTACAGGCTGAGGAGGTGTCAGAAATTGAGGATCCTGTAGTGAGCATACTGTCTGCAGACACACCCACTCGAGTCGCCCTTCCTTTTATCCGGACCATTCAGGCCAATGCCACTACCATCTGGCAGTCTCCGGCATCCGCTCCCCCCGCTGCACGCGGAGTGGAGCGCAAGTACATGGTACCCTCGAAGGGGTATGAATATCTATATGTTCATCCTCCCCCGTGTTCCCTCGTCGTCCAATCCGTAAACGAGAGGGAGCGCCATGGTCAGCAGGCCCCAGCCCCAAAGTCAAAGGAAGCGAGGCGCATGGACCTGCTCGGCCGAAAGGTCTACTCTGCAGGCGCCCTCCAGCTTCGGGCGTCCAATCAGCAGGCTCTCCTTAGCCGCTACAGTTACAACACCTGGGTGGCAGCAGACAAATTTAGGGAGTTGTTTCCACAAGATGCGCGTCAGGAATTCTCTGCAATCCTTGATGAGGGCACGAAGGTCGCGAGAACTTCCCTGCAGGCCTCTCTGGACGCCGCAGATTCGGCTGCCCGGACTCTAGCTTCTGGCGTTACCATGCGGCACATTTCCTGGCTACAGGTCTCTGGCCTTCCTCCAGAGCTCCAATATACAATCCAGGATCTCCTATTTGAAGGGCAGGGCCTATTCTCTGACAAGACTGACCCTAGGCTGCAAAGCCTAAAAGACAATAGGGTCATTATGCGCGCATTGGGGATGCATACGCCCGTCACCCAGCACAGGCCCTTCCGGCCTCAGCAACAGCACCGGCCCTACCCCCAACCCCGGCAGAGGCAAGACTTCGCCAGATGGCGAAACACAACTGGCCGCCGTAGACAATCAGGCAACCATGGAGGACAGAACCAGAGCTCCTCCAAGCCTTCCTCCGGCCCGAAACCTTCATTTTGAAGGTGCGCCCAAGGGCGATGTACCAGTTTCTCTCGCAGATCAGTCCCTTCCTTTTTCCAACGGTCTTTCGTTTTTCCTCCCTGCGTGGTCCCGGCTAACATCGGACCGCTGGGTCTTACGCACATTGGAACTTGGATACCATCTGAAATTTGTTTCACCCCCTCCCTCGTCCCTCTTCAGGGACCCCTCTCTCGAGCAACTCCTCCTGCAGGAGGTACAAGCGCTCCTCGTCAAAGGAGCCATAGAGGAGGTTCCCGAGAGCGAGCGGGGCAAGGGGTTTTATTCCCGCTATTTCCTGATCTTCAAAGCCAAGGGAGGCCTCAGGCCTATCCTCGACTTGCGGGAACTCAACAGATACCTGGTAAAGTTGAAGTTCCATATGGTATCCTTGGGAACCATTATCCCATTCCTGGATCCTGGAGACTGGTACGCTGCCCTCGACATGCAAGATGCCTACATCCATATAGCCATCTTCCCGCCCCACAGGAGGTTCCTTCGGTTCGTGGTCAACCGCCGACACTTTCAATTTGCGGTCCTCCCGTTTGGCCTCTCCGCGGCCCCGAGAGTGTTCACCAAGTGTATGGCTGTGGTCGTCGCCTACTTTCGCCGCAGTCGCATACACGTATTTCCATACCTCGACGACTGGCTGATCCGGGGATCCTCAGAGACACAAGTCCTCAACCACGTCCGCATGGTCAAAAGCCTTTTCATGAGCCTAGGCCTAATGCTCAATGTGGAAAAGTCAACGCTAATCCCCACTCAGAGGATAGAGTTTATCGGCGCCATCCTGGACTCCACTCTGGCCAGAGCCGTTCTTCCCCTATCGAGGTTCCAAACCATGACGGCCATCATACGAAGGCTGCAGGCAGCGCCCTTGACCTCAGTACGCACTTTCCTGACTCTCTTGGGCCACATGTCGGCCTGCACGTTAGTCACGGGCTATGCACGGCTCCGCCTAAGGCCCCTCCAGTCCTTGCTTATTGCACAGTACCGTCCGGCCACACATCCTTTGGACATGATTGTCACCGTTCCCCAAGACGTCTTGGGCTCCCTACAGTGCTGGCTGGATCAATCCGTGGTGTGTGCGGGGCTCCCGTTCCATCCGCCCCAGCCCTCGGTGTCCCTGACAACGGATGCCTCGGACCTGGGCCGGGGGGCCCATCTCGGGGCCCTGCGGACCCAAGGCTGGTGGTCCCCTCACGAGCTAGCCCTCCACATCAACGTCCAGGAGTTGAGGGCGGTCCGCCTTGCTTGTCAAACGTTCCGTCAACACCTTCAAGGCCGCTGTGTTTCGGTATTCACCGACAGCACAACGACCATGTATTATATAAACAAGCAGGGCGGCACAAGGTCTTCTCCCCTGTGTCAGGAGACCTTGAGACTCTGGGACTTCTGCATAGCCCACTCCATTCACCTCATTGCATCCTTTCTCCTGGGGGCTCGGAACACGCTGGCAGATCATCTGAGCAGATCCTTCCTTTCCCACGAGTGGTCCCTTCGCCCGGACGTCGCTCTTTCGCTCTTCCGGAGGTGAGGATGTCCCCGGTTGGACCTCTTCGCGTCCCGCGGGAACAGGAAATGCCAGATGTTCTGTTCCTTTCAATGTCTCGAACCGGGTTCGGTAGCGGACGCCTTCCTTATCCCGTGGACGATGCAACTGTTCTACGCCTTCCCATCGTTTCTGTGTATCCACAAGGTCCTTCTGAAGGTGTGCAGGGACAGGGCACGCTTGATCATGATAGCTCCAGCGTGGCCCCGACAACATTGGTACTCCATGTTGCTGGGCTTGTCCTTGGCCGACCCTGTCCCCCTGCCTCTTCACCTGGAGCTGATCACTCTGGACCACGGCAGGCTCCGTCACCCAGACCTTCAGTCGCTGCACCTCACGGTGTGGCTCCTGAGTGGCTGACCCGGTCTGAAATGCGTTGCTCTACCCCAGTGTGGCAGGTACTCCTGGGGAGCAGGAAGCCTTCAACTAGAGCGACGTATTCGGCCAAATGGAAGCGTTTTATGTGCTGGTGCGCGGAACGGAACTTCCTTCCCCCTTAGGTCTCCATCTCTAATATCCTTGACTACCTCTGGTCCCTCAAGCAACAGGGCCTGGCAGTGTCATCTCTAAGGGTTCATTTGGCAGCCATCTCCACCCTTCCACCCAGGAGGCGATGGCCGCTCGGTGTTTTCTCATCCAATGGTGACTAGGTTCCTTAAGGGTCTGGAGTGTCTTTACCCCCAGATTCGCTGCCCCGCCCCCACCTGGGACCTGAACCTGGTTCTGGATCGACTCATGTCCCCTCCATTCGAACCGTTGGCAACTTGCTCCCTTCTCTGTCTCTCCTGGAAGACCGCTTTCCTGGTGGCCATCACCTCCGTTAGACGGGTGTCAGAGCTCCGGGCCCTCACGGTGGATCCCCCATATACGGTGTTCCACAGGGACAAAGTACAGCCGAGACCTCACTCAGCCTTTCTCCCCAAGGTGGTCTCGGCCTTCCACATCAACCAGGAGATCTTTCTACCTGTCTTCTTCCCGAAACCCCATTCGTCTCGCAGGGAGCAACAGCTACACTCATTGGACGTCCGTAGGGCGCTCGCCTTTTATATAGAGCGAACCAAGCCATTCCGCAAAACCCCCCAACTCTTTGTTGTGGTAGCTGAACGTGTTAAGGGGTTGCCCATCTCATCTCAGAGAATCTCCTCGTGGGTGACGTCCTGCATCTGGGCCTGTTATGACTTGGCTCAGGCCCCTCCAGGCCACGTGACTGTGCACTCTATCAGGGCTCCAGCCTCATCGGCGGCTTTCCTTGCCCACGTGCCCATCCAGGAAATCTGTCGGGCAGCGACCTGGTCCTCCGTCCATACCTTCGCTTCCCACTATGCCCTGGTCCAGCAGTCCAGAGATGATGCAGCCTTCGGCTCTGCTGTGCTACAAGCTGCAACCTCTCACTCCGACCCCACCGCCTAGGTAAGGCTTGGGAATCACCTACTGGAATGGATATGAGCAATCACTCGAAGAAGAAAAGACGGTTACTCACCTTTGAAACTGTTGTTCTTCGAGATGTGTTGCTCATATCCATTCCACACCCGCCCTCCTTCCCCACTGTCGGAGTAGCCGGCAAGAAGGAACTGAGGAGCGGACAGGCCAGCAGGGGTATATATCAGGCGCCATGGTGGCGCCACTCTAGGGGGCGACCTGCCGGCCCACTGGAGTTGCTAGGGTAAAAATCTTCCGATGAACGTGCACGCGCGGCGCGTACACCTAACTGGAATGGATATGAGCAACACGTCTTGAAGAACAACAGTTAAAAAGGTGAGTAACCATCTTTTCCTACTGTATTTTCCACTGCATGCATCTGATGAAGTGGGTTTCAGCCCATGAAAGCTTATGCCCAAATAAATTTGTTAGTCTCTAAGGTGCCACAAGTACTCTTCGTTCTTTTTGGTGATGCAGACTAACACGGCTACAGCTCTGAAACAGGTTATTTTGTATCTCTTTCAAAAGTCATTGTATATTATTTCTATAGGCTGTTTATACAAACAGAGATGTGGCACTGGTTTCTATTTTCCGTCGCAAAAATTGCAGACCAATTATATAGATGGAAGTTAATAATTTCACACAATTTTACTCTAACTAGAAATGTTGTAAATTGTTTTGGTTCTTGTGATAGTCTTTTTGTCTTTCTCATATGTATACAACATTATATAATAGTTCTCTTTTTTTGTTGTTCAAAACGTGTTCTGGTGTCTCACAATAGCTTTGCTATGATGTGACAGAACTATTGGTATGCTACTAGCAAAAACTATTTATACTATGACACTGATTACTTCTTTGTGTCGTAGTATCATTCCACCTACTCCAGAAGTGCGCCCCTCTCTCTTTTTTTTATAAGTATTTCAAGATAAAATACCATAGCTGCTTATGTTTATAACCTCCAGGATTAAATCAAGAAATATAATAAAAATGTGTATTTTTTTCCCCTCTTGGGAGTCTTCTTGTCTGTCCCTTTCTTGTCTTTCTAAGAACCCCCAGTTCTTAAGAAAAAGATTCAGCTTCCTCTTCTGTGACACTAGGGAAGTCATCCCTAGAATGAAGAAAACCAAAGCACAACCTTTTAGTTCCTTATCAAATAAACCAGTGAGCATGGAAGGAAATTGAGGCCAGGCGGTTAATGGTGGAAGCTCATTGTGTGACAGGAGGAATATGTTTGAGTGAGGAGAGAAAAAGGGGTAGATAGGTATTCCTTGGTGGAGGGAAGGGATGTGGTGTCCCAAAGTGGGGGAAAGAGAGCGTGTCACTGTTTGGGTGGGGAGTACCTGCCACTCTTGTTACAGCCACTAAGTTTTAGCAACAGCACAACCTAATGGTATATATTACCTCCTATGTATCTGAAAGATTTTTATTTCTGCATCTTTTAAAAGGCTCTGAAAGTAGGATCTGTGGAGGGCACTTAGTTTGTGGAAGCCAAGGGTTTGAATCTCCTGCAACTAGCTTTTAATACAATTTTGTTTGAACATTTCATTGCCAAAGGGAAAAAAAATAAAGAAACGGGGGAAAATCAAAGAGAAATAGCAGACCTATAATTGTCTGTGACACAAGTCTAATACATTTGCATGTATATTGCGACTTAGCTCCCACTGAGTTAGTTTTAGATTATTGATATTTGTAGTGGGAGAGAAGCAGTCTTAGGCTATGACCCAAAAGTTTTGTCCCTTTCATTGTACATGTATTCATCGACCTCTTAGAAAGGGTACAGAACTCTTTGTTCAGTTCCTGAGATTGGCATGTGTGCAGTTGTGATCCAAATCTTTGGATCTTTAGAGGACTCTCTGCCTCTAGAGAACACCAGTTAAAACAAAATTCTCTCTTACCATTCATCGAGCCTACACCACTGTATCCTCCTAATGTATTTATAATTGTAATTGAATAAAATATAAGGGCCATATTCTTTTGCACTTTCAGACTTTGAAATGAAATGTGATTAGTTGTTTGTGTAACAGGAAAAAAAACCACCCACAGTAACATCAATTGGAATAGCAGAAGCACATTGTGATGTTGCTTTCCAGGCTCAGGTTTGGAAATGATTTTAGGGATAGCACTCCTCAAACAGGTAGAGATTAGTCAGAATCCCTTTGTACCTTCGTTGGTGATGCTCAAGTCTTGTTGAGTTTATAGAGTTTTTTTGTGTGGAAATATTTGTTGCATACTTATGGCTGTGGAATGTTTTGCACTTAATGTCTTTATTTATGAAAAATACGTAATATCCTTTCCAAAATTACAGCACGTACTGGGTACATGTTTTTTTGAGAATTTATAGATAAAAGATCCATTTAAGTTAAAATTAACTCAAACTAATAGATTTAAGACATTTAGCATTTGATGTCAGACTCTTTTGTCTTTAATGATTTTAATAACTAATGCAGAATCAAGCTTCCTATATAGTTGATTCCTATATGCAGCATTAGAAGACTTTAAAAAAAAAAAAAAAGAATAATGGCCATTTTTGCTGGTTTTCTTTTTTTTATGATTAAGGTTTATTTCAGCAAAGGTTGAGAATTGTTTTACTACAGAGGATCTCACAAATTACTGCTCTCTTTGGAAATGGCTACCATCTCCAATTGTTTTCAATGGAACTAAGGCTGCAGGCTGCCCTTAATAACAATGGCCATTGACTCTATTTACTCGCTTACAGTGCAGATCTTTGCTTTCTGACAGCACAGAGGGTTCTGTGTTGCCAGAGAGCTGCTCGGCATCAGTTCTATTGTGAATAAGAGGAGGTGGCCATTTTAAAAGAGGACAGTTCTTTGAATGATTTCTCCTAACAAGAGGATCATTATTCCTCTGCTCCTGTAATGTGCATTCATGAAAATAGTGGTAAAAATTACAATAATCGTAACTGCCTTTCAGAAGCTACCCATTGATTCATATCCCTTCAACAGAGGGAATACTTGTGTGCATGCAGGGGAATTTTGGGGGATCAGAAGGTGAAATTGGGGGGTGGCGGCATGTGTGCAGGGGACTATGGAGGATGAGGGGTTGGGGAAAATGGGGTGTACATGCTGGCTGTGTGTGCTGCTCTGACAATGCAAAGCATCTGCAAAGTATGTTTAATTGGCCAGTGTGTTCTCGCGGCTTTGAATCTGACTCTAAAAGATACTGCGTATTTTCAAAGCATTAGCAATATTACATGTAACATCCTCTGAGTTGTTTGTTTTGTGTTTTTTTTAATCTATGAATTTTTTAATTAAAGAAAAGAGTTTCTCTGGAAATTTTAAGATGAAGCTCATCAGTTCACTATGAATGGCAGATCCCTTTAAAGAGCCAACATTTAAGGAGTGCCCATTTGTAAAATACATTTTCTTGCATCAAACCTAAGGTTCATCAGCTGGGGCCTTGACTGGGAGACTCTGCTCTGATCCATACTTTATGGAGTAGGCTAAGAGTTTTTAGGACAAATTCTAAGTCAGAATAAATTGTGAGCCCTTACTCAAAATCCCAGACTCTGGATGCCTCAAAGTTTGGTGCCAAGAGATCCTGACTGTTGAGGTGGGTTGAATGATGTGGAAGGCTGTTGCCTCGGACTCTCTTTTGAGTATTCTTCAAGGACTAGAAATTCAGAGAGGAAAGATGATGGAATTACACCAGTCCTCCCCAGAATCCATTTCACCTCCAAGTAAACTAAAAATAGTGGATTCATTATGGTCCCAGTACTGAGATTCTCAGGTTGCCAAGTGCAAAATTCTCATTTGAGGGACTTCTCTGTGCTGGGAGATATTGCCCAATGCCAAAGATTAAGAACCTTTCCAGTTAAAGATCTGTACTGACACTACTCAGAAGGGTTGGGGGGGGCGGGGTTACTTGCCAGTAAAAGACCTTCAAATACGTCATCGGTACAGATTCATATTCCCCACTCTCTTGGACTTTACTGTAGATTCTTAGGAAATGAGAACAAAGAGGTCATGCCTTCTTGCATCACTTGACCTGAAACGTGTTGTGGCAAAGTCTGCATGGCCCATACTAATCACTGTTCCAGACCATAATGCATTGTGGAGGTACCTTCCAAAAGTGTGGACCTGTACTGAAAATCTTCTTCTTTAATCCCAATTATAGGCGAATGACTTTCATTTATTGAGCATCATCATTGTGCGTCATATTGTGTGACTGAAGGAGGCTTTTCTCCTCCAACAAGGTTAACATTCAAATTGAACACTAAAAATACAATACAGATCTAAGATAAACCTATGATAGATGAATCAGATGAAAAAGGTCAATCTTTTTGGATCACTGATTAAAAGTAAAAATGTATTTCTATTGGCATTCCTGGTCCTGTTAGCAAAAAGGGGACAAGCTCTTAATGTTCTGCATTGTTCTGCTCTTAAAATCCTTTTTCAAGGATTCATATAATCACTGGATGAACTGTTCTTGCAGAAACTTGGGAGTAGTAAGAGACATGGGCCATCCTGAATGATTTATTACAATTCTACTTGTCTTTCTGCACCAGTTAGGAGTGGGGATAGTCATTGTCCTTACTCCTGTGTCCAGGATATCCCATAGTGTTAAGAAAGTTGGTTTTGTGTGGGTTTTTTTGTGTGTGTGTTTGTTGGGGGTAGAGGAAAACTAAAGTCTTTATGGAATTGACAAGAAAGGTATCATTTGGGACTTTTTATACTTTATTTCCCCAGAGAAGCATGCCATCGAGACATTGTGAATTTGCAAGTGGAGATGATTAAACAATTTCATATGCAGTTGGTATGTACAAAGAACAGTATGAAAATGTGTATAAGTAATGCTGAAGTGTGCCTGCTGCTTTACAGATAAAACTGAAAGCTAGATGCATGCCTTACAACCTAAACAGAAAACCTACAGAGAAGGGATAGGAAACACCTACATATTAAAATATGTGTTAATCTGTTTCAAGCTGAACAAATGAATTGTTGAAATCTAGTAGACTACCAAGAGGCAAATTAAATTAACCAATATTTTTTTGATAAATGTGATACCAACAAGAGAAATTGACTAGCTTTGGTTTCTCTTCTTTCTCTTTCCTTCCCTTTTATAGGCTCTGCTGAATGCTAGGAGAAGCAGACCTACTTTTATGTTCTCAGCTAGTGCTAACTATACAGTATAACACAGAACATTGCTCCATACGGTGATGGTCTTCCTACTTAATATCCTAAAACATAAAAATCAAGTAATTTGATTTTGTTCTTAAACTATTTATTTCTTACCTTGTCCATATTCATATGGAGAGAGAGCACTGGACTGGGATTCATGAGATTACCATTGACTCTGAACTACTATAGTGCAAACACTAAAAAGAATTCACATTAACTATATTTTTATTGAGTTTACATGGGCTCAACTTGAAATGACTCTCAGACCTCTAGTCTGACTGTCTTGGTTTTGCTGTGAGCAGAGGGGGGAAACAAGTGTTTCCATTAATGAGGGAGGAAGGTAAATCTGAGAGGGAATGTATCTCTGCCTTCACCTCTTATCCAGTGTTTCTTCTCCAATTTGGAGTTTGAAGGAAACTCATCTGTTTAATGGCTCCCTTTTACAGAGGATAGGATGGTCAATCAGACTTTGAGGCCGCCTTTCATGTGGGAGAAGGGAGGATTGAACTTGGAGAAGTCAACGTCTCTCCCCCTTATCTTTTGAAGAAGAAGAAAGAGATTGTTTTTTTTGCCAACACCAGCAATGTTTTGTCTGGTGTTTGGAGTCATGGACAAAAAGAAACTCCCTAGCCATGGGGGAGAGACTCCACTTGTGATCATGTGAGAATGGGTGTCATACAGGAAAACTGTGTGTAGGGGGAACATCTTTATACTGGAGCAGGATGGGAAGACAGAAAGAGCAACTTGGAGTGTGGAGCACATGATGATTATTTTATTTTAAATGCTCAAGGGAGTATTTGTTTGAGGTGTCAGCATAGCCCTGATGATCTTACTCTGTTAGGCTAGATCCAGCTAACGGATTCATGTGAGCAAATATCTGGGCACGTGTGAAGCCCCAGTGACTGCCATGGATCTCGGCACAGGCACAGTAAATTGCAAGATTGGGGCCTTAACACAGATATGACTCCAATAAATGAAAATAAAAAAACCAGACTAGAGGGAGAAGGAGAGAGGAAGGACAAGGGTAAAACTAAATAAATATTGTTAGTTACCTTGGAAACAGAATTTACTTTTAACAACCATTACAGTAGGACACTGTATCTGCATTAGTTGTTGCTGTGATAATTATAGCATCTGAGTGCTGATGAAGATCCTGGAACTTGTAGAACATACTCATTAGAACAAAACTATGATGCAAAATATAATTTGAAATCCAACATTACAAATCTTGGGTTTTATAACAAAAATGAGAAGAAAATTCACTCAGCATCTTTGGGTTTTTTCCTTGTGGTTTGGTAGTTTTAAGCAGAAGAATCAGCTAGCAATTGAATGGGTTGTTTACTTGCTGAAATGGAGTAAGGAAATACCTTACGAAATTGAAAGTCTTTAATCTGTCGTTCTTTTTCAAGTTAAGCTAATCTATAAATTTATTTTAAGATTTTTCTGCTATTTGGCCTACATAAAAGAAATTTTTAGTATCCAGCATTGGTCATTCTTCTTTTAGTGGAAATTGAAAAATATATTCCCCTTCTTAAAACTGGGACAAAAGCGTACTTTGATAAAATATTTATTAAAGAATAAGGAATTAATGACGGAAGTGCTGTATACCAACAAAAAAACCTCATATTAGTAACTTATCAAAAGTTTTTGTTTTTTTTTAAATTTCTTTGTGAAAAAGATACAGTATCTTCTCAGTTTGTTGTCATTTATATTAATTTTCATCTATTCAAACGAGGAAACTGTAGAGAACAAAATTTGAAAAGTAAACTTTAGCTGTTAAGAGGGTTTTTCTCTTTTCTCTAGAATGAAATGCACGCCTTGCTTGGAAGATACTCTGTAAATGAAAGCTTAGTAGCTGAAATTGAGAGACTACGAGAGGAAAACAAAAGACTAAGGACCCACTTCTGAAAGGTCCACACCGAGCTTATTTTCTTGACGTGAACATAATGAATTTTGTACTTTAACTTTCAAGATGTCATCTACCAAACACTGAAGTCGTGTATGAAGAGCAGTATTGTTTTCTTGAACTCGGAAAACCTCTTCTTTTAAATAAATGTTATAAGACACAATACTTAACTGTAAAATTTTTAACAGAGGTATATCTGCACTAATAACCGCTGTAAAGAATGTGTTCATATCTTTATGGTAAACTGACTTGAAATACATGTGTTGTCTAACAGGAAAGCTAACAGGATAAGTATTTTATCAGAGCTTTAACTGTCCATGAAGTGCCTTTTATAAATCAAAAGGAAACAGAACAAATGTATTTTCCATAAGAATTTTTTATATATACCTACTGTCAGAACTATGTAGACTGACGCATTATTTTACACTTTTGTCAGCAGCAGTTTTTTTAGCTTCATTATTTCGACTTTTTGTGGAAAAACTATATTGTTTTCAGTATGACATTTGGAGTTTTGTTTCTGCATAGCTGGGAAAAACAGGGAATCTACTAGTAATTATTTGATTAACGTGCAGTTATAGATAACTCAAAACTTTTCCTATATGGAGCAAAACTTGGGTTCAGTCTTGGAAATATTAATGAATGTGATATCATCCTCTTGCTTGTGGGGTTTTTTTAAATGTTTTTTATGAGAAATGTGTGCTCTTCTGCCACTGATTCTTCCTCTCCCATTGCTCCTCCCCCCCCCCGCCGCTTATAAATGTTAAATTATAGGATGAGTTTTTGTTAAAATTTAGTTGTGTAAACTAGAATCCTTTCACTTACATAAGTATGGATATTTACATAATTTAATGGCATATTGAGTAACTTACCCAGTTTCATTGAATATAACTTATAGCCTTTGAAATGTTCTGTGTGAATACACTTAACCAGTAGTACTATTTACCACTACTGTAAATTTCTTTTGGCCATGCTGAATACCAAATTAATTCATTTGTCTTAACCATAAGCTAACATGGCTGCATGTGTCATGCCAGTACTGACTGTTAGTCCAGCAGTATAACACTGCCAGGCCTATTCGTGCAGTCCTTAGTGAGGCAAAATATCTGAAGTGAAATCCTGGCCCCGTTGAAGTCAATGGGAGTTTTGTCACTGACTTCATTGGGGCCAGGGTTTTGCCCAGAATCACACCAGTGAAAGTGTTGCCTCAGCAAGGGCTGAATTGGCTCTGCTACAAGTGCCTTTTGCAGATGATGATCTGAAGATCTTAAGATACCCACAACCATTACATGATGTTCCAATTGAAAAGAAGGTTTCAAAAAGGAAAATACTGAGAACACAGAGTTCATTAGCTACAACATGTAACATTTATCTCCAGCATGACATTCTTCCAATAAATGAAAAAGCCATAACAAAACATTGTCTGTCACTTACTTAAAATAATACATTGCAAAGTACGAAACATGCAAGAAAACTATTTGAATCTTGTCACCATCTTTAACATGATTTTTTTTAAAAAGGAAGTATAAGGGAGTGGCTCGTATTTTTTTACAAGCTAATTCATTATTTTTTTCATGTAAAAAAATTGAATAATATTGGTGTAACCTTCAACATTATGATCAGGACTTGAATATCAGTTTGTAGTTTATTGCTACCATGTTCAAAAGAGCTTTTAAAAAGTGTTTCTATATTGAGTTGAATTTAAGGAAGCAGAATAAATTAAACTTATTTTTAGTAATTTAATGCAAATGTACAGATAACAGTATTTTGTAAAGCTTTTGTAAGTTTGTAGAATGAGTAAGCAATTTCTGACACTCAAATTACAAGCCACAAACTTGTGGAAAAAGATGGTGGTTAAAAGTATGGCAAATCTTTCACAGTTCTACAGCATGCATTGTTAAGCTGATGTAGCACCCAAACATATCCAGACTCTGTTCTCAAGGCTTTAATACCAGAATGGCCATAAAATAGCAGGGAGTTGAAAGAGCATCCTAAGTATTTGTCTGCAGATGTCACCAAGACTTCTACTTTTTGATTCAGAGCCTTAGGTAAACTTCTGAGCTTCTGAACAAAGGACATCGCAACAACAGTGATCGAAGGAAGAAAAGGTTTTGACCTTTGTCCTGGGGCTTGTTTCCTTACCTCAGGATTAATGTGGCACTGGTGACTGGTAGAGACACTCCAGCAATCCTGATAGCCCTTAGGGGGATAATTAGCATGTTTTACTTGTACACAGATCTGAACTGTATTTTAAAATAAAATTGTTTATTTTAACTCTTAAAACAAATCACGTGTGGAAACCCTTTTTTTGAATAATGATGCAGAAGTGTGTCTGAGTCAGGAAGAAGACTGCAAACTAGGGATGGACTATGTCTTATGGAAGATTCTCACCTTCAGAGGTCTCATTGAATCCCACCTTTGGAATCCCTTGTTGAGTCTAGCTTTGCAGTATCTCCTTCTACTTTTGAATGTGGCAGCCATCTAAAGGAAGTGGTGTTATGGAAATGTTCCATTTGTACCATGTGATTCTGGAGTAATAGATATATCTGACTTAGAAATGGGTACGATTATGACAGGATCAATGGCCGTTACTGAAGAACACTTTCAAATAAATGTTTCTGGGAAAGGCAGAGTGCATGTTCTCTACCCCTCTTCTCACGTACTGGTGAGTCTGGGATCCTGGACTCTCCTCCCTCCTGTGAAGTCATTTCCTGGACTCATATATGCTTCCTCTTCCCTCCCTCTTCGAAAAATAAACAGTTTAATTTTTTCCCCCTTGGTTTATAGCAAGATAGATTTTAGGATGAGTATTTCATATCTGAGAACCTGAATTCTGGAATTTAATCAGATGTGTATATAATATATATGCATTTTTAAAATGGGCTTGGTGTCAGGCTGATTTTTTTTTTTTTTTTGGCAGTGCTTAGAAATGTGATAGTCTTTTAAAAAGATTTTACTTAAAGGCAGGATCATTGATTAAATATATTTGACTCCTGTTAAGATGCAAACCAGTACTATTTTTCCAAGAGGCTGTCCACTATATTTTAAAGTTAATATTTCTCAGAATATTTGAACGGTAGCATGTGCTTCATGATCATTTGTTCGATTTTTGGGGAAAAAAGGGTGAACATTCAGTTTGAGGCCAAACGTATACTACATTATTCTAAAATATTTTTGTTTCAATAATAGCATGAAGTAGAATTTCATCTCAAGAATAAAAATTATTAGATGATGATGACATTTTGTAATTAAGAATAATCAGTACTAAGCAGCTATCGATGGTAGACCTAAATTTACGCTAGGGAAAAGGAAACCTGTTAAGATGTTAAAACAATTGTAAATGTAAAATTAGCCTTTTTATATTCTCCATGAAATGTATTCTATATAGTGTCAAATATAATAAACTCTCAGAAAAGGCACTGTGGGCAATCTCAAACGTAGGAAGTTATTTCAACAGCAGTGTAAAAATACATATTCAGCCTTATGAACCTATAAAACTGTGGTAGTGGTGGATTCATGTAAAAATGCATGCATCTTTCACTTATAAAAGCAAAATCATCATGATTTGGTGACCATCACAGCCATTAATGATGAAATAGCTTTCTGAGGAGGCATGCTAGAAAACAAGAGGACAATTTGAATGCATTTTGTCCCAGTTATTAACTATATGAAATATGACTACTCTGACCAGAACATAGAGCCACAAATTGTATCTTACTAGAAAAAATGTGCATTGGATCAGTAGGACTAGCAAGCTGTACAGTTGCACAGAAGATATCTTTAGCATAATGAAAGACCACCCATCTAATCTTAGATCATGACTCTACCATTCAAATTACAACTGTTTTTATAGCTAAAAAAAGTTACAATACTAATAAGCTAAACATTGTGAACAGTCTGAAATCTAAGTTGAAATAATTACTGTTTTAAAAAAATATATTTTAGGTCCTCTGACTGACCAGTTCTAGCTGCATTGACTTCACTGGAGTAAGTGAAATCAGAACTGGGGCCTGTGACAGATGACTGTGATCTCAATAAGGATGATTAATCTATGTCCCAAAATATGATTTATGTTCAGTGTGTTAAAACAGCAGTTCTCAAACTGTGGGTCGGGACCCTAAAGTGGGTTGCAGCCCCATTTTAATGAGGTTGCCAGGGCCAGCGTTAGATTCCATGGGACCCAGGGCTGAAGTCGAATCCTGAGTGCTTTTGTCTGGAGCAGCAGAGTTCAAGCTTGTCCCCACACATGCTCCTGCTCACATAGTAATTTTTGTTGTCAGAAGGGGATCGCAGTGCAATGAAGTTTGAAGAGCCCTGGAAGCAGAGATCAGACCGTATTCACCCACCGGTGAGATAGTCACAAGCCCAGTGATTTCAAGGCATTAAGCCTGAATGAGTTGTTAAGAGACAATGTCAAAGTCTAATGGCTGTCCGAGGGGAGTCTCAAAAGCAATTTAAATAGAGTGAGTCAGACCTGGGAGAAGCTCTTTGAGAGACCATGAGACTCACCAGGGGTTTTGGAGCTGGCGCTGAGAAGTGGAAGTCTGTTCTTCCTGTAACTTAAGAAGAAACCCTATCTAACTGCGATCCAAAGAGGAAGCTCAAGAATTGATGTCCCAGCTTCTTCTAATCCTCTCCCTTAGGAGTGAGCATCAATATCAAAAAATCAACTTTGCAACCTACTTGGTTTCTGAAATGCATAAGAGTTTGCATTGGTGCAACCTCCCTACGAGCTCATCTGGCACAGGACAGATTCCAGACCCTACTGGACCAAATAGCCCTGATAACCTCCAATAATTTGGCCTTGGTCAGGAACCTGTCTCTCCATCCTAGGGCAAATGGTGGCATGCACATATGTCATGCACTTCACCCGCATGCACCTTTGCTATCTAAGCTATGGCTGCAAAGAGTCTATTCTCCTATGCACCAAACCATGGACACCATACTCAATGTTCCACTGGAGGTCATCTCTTTGGTGGTGGACAGCCTGCTACAAATCTGCTTCGGAATGCCATTCCTCCCATCCTCACTGACCATGACGGTCATAACTCTCAGGTTGGGAAGTTTACATAGAAGAGCACATGACACAAGCACATGACACAAAGCACCTGGACCACAGGAGAGACCAGGATACACATAAACACACACACACTTTGTGTAGTATGCAAAGCATGCCACGTGTTCTTACCAGCTATCTGCTACTGCTGTAGTATACTACATAAACAAATAAGGGGGCACAAGGTTCCCAGTGCTGTATATGGAGGCAATTCACCTCTGGGAATGGTGCATTGCACATCATATCCTTTTGGCAGCAACCTATCTGCCTGGCACAGAATGTGATCATAGATTTTCTCAGCAAGTACTTTGCAATTGATCACAGATAGGAGTTGCACAACATGATAATTGCTGACATCTTGGGGTACACCAGTCAGATACCTCTTTGCATCACACCCCAACACCAAGTGCACCCAATATTGCTCCAGGGAAGGATGTGGTGCCCACTCACTGGGCGAGGCTCTGGTCATCGATTGGTTAGACTGGGTGAACTACCCCTGCCCCTTCTCCCCCACACTCCTACCTCGTGTCCTCCACAGACTCCAGCAGGAGAGAATGATGGCCATTCTGATCACTCCATATTGGCCATGTGGAGTCTGGTTCTGTCTTCTCCACATGTCAAAACTGCCTCCACTCTCACTCCAGACACTTCCGGAACTGCTGACACAACACAATGGCATCCAGATCCATGGACAGCATGTTTTTTTGGATAGACACCACTATTAACATGAGAATGTTCATTGGCAGGTCCTCTATAGTAGCCAAAAGGACTCCAGAAGGCAATTCTATTAGGCCAAACGGGCATGCTTCACCTCCTGGGCCCAAAAGCAAGGCCTTGCCCCCAAATTGTGGGCATTTCCATGTCCTTAGACTACTTCCTCCACCTGAAAACCTCAGGACTTGGTCTCAGCTCAATCAGAGTGCATGCAGCCACCATTAGGTTCCATCCTGTGATGGAGGGACATTTGATTTTTACCCAACCTTTGACCACCTGACTCTGGGAAAGCCTTTTACACAAATATCCACCAATTCAGCGTATTGCTCCCCAATGTGCCCTCCACCTAGTCCTTACTTCTTTAATTAACTCTTCATTTGAATTGCTGGCCTCCTGCCCCCCACCCCCACCCCCTCTCCAGGAAGGTTGCTTTCCTTGTTGCCATTACCTCAATGAGGAGAGTTGGTGAGCTGGGAGATATGGCAACCCCTCTTTCAACGGATTCCATAAGGACAAGGTCTCACTGCAACTACATCCTAAGTTTCTGCCAAAGGCAGTTTCCCATTTCCACCTCAACCAACCCATATATCTGCCTACCTTCTTTGCAAAACCACATGCCTCAAATAAGGAATGGTGGCTTCATTCCCTCAATGTGCATAGAGCCCTGGCATATCACCTATAAAGGACAAAGCTGTTGCGGAAGTCTTCCGGGCTCTTTGTCGCCATAGTGGAGAGAATTAAAGGACAGGCCATTTCTACCTAGAGAAATCTCTAAGTTGGTCTCAGGGTGCTTACACGCTATCACTTATCAGGATGCTCCCCACCAGATGGGATACAAGCCCATTCCACTAGAGTGCAAGCATCAAGCATAGCTGTGCTCTGCAACATGCTCCTTGAAGACACATGTAAGGCAGCCATGTAGAGTTTGGTACACACCTTTTCTTCTCACTATTCTCTGATACGATTCTGCAACTGATGCCTCATTCAGTGCTACAATCCTCTGTTCTACAGTTCTGCCATCTTCCTTGCACCCTTCTCCTATCTAGGTGCTGTTTGTCAATCGCCTTCAGTGGAATACAATAGAGACCATCACTCAAAGAAGAAGAGAAGGTTACTTACTTGTCACTGGAGGTTCTTCAAGCTGTGTGGTCCCTAGCTGTATCACACTTCCCACCCTACTTCCCCTCTGCTGCGGCTCTGTATGTCTGCAGTGGAGAAGGAACTGGCAATGCAGTTGGTCTGCCCCGCTCTTTATAGCCTCTGGCAAAACCGCAAGGCAATACAAGGGTATGTGCACAGACCAATAAGCAATACTTTGAAAAGTTCCCACTGCAGGCACATAGCTCATTGTGGGGAAGAGATAGCTCAGTGGTTTGAGCATTAGTCTGCTTAAACCAGGGTTGTAAGTTCAATCCTTGAGGGGGGCCACTTAGGGATCTGGGGCAAAAATCAGTAGTTGGTCCTGCTAATGAAGGTAGGGGGCTGGATTCAATGACCTTTCAGGGTCCCTTCCAGTTCTATAAGCCATAGGCATCTCTCTCTCTCTCTCTCTCTATATATATATATGCATAACCCTCAGTGGAATACAGATAAAGAACACACATCTCAAAGAACCTCCAGTTAAGGTAAGTAATCTTCTCTTGCAAGTTATACATCTGGACAACACACATTAGTTCCCTGTCTACAGACCCATTCTTAATTGACCAGCTGCTGGAAAGGATTCATACCAGTTTTTCAAAATCAAGAACTTTTGAACCCAAACAGAGTTTTACCACCGTAGTACAGACTTGCAAAAATCCCTAACTTCACTGCATCAACAATTTCCCAGTATTTGCCATCCATAGCCACTCATCTCCAGCAGCTTGGATTACTGGGGCATTGGGTCAGCCCTCAAGTGCAGTTTTCAAAATGTGCCAGCAGAAATTCCTTCTGAGATATAGAACTAATGGGAATGCAAAACTATGTCATTCCCTACACACATCCAAATACCTCTTTGTGGGAGGTATGTATAAACAACAGGTGACAGCCAAGCCAACTTTCACTCCTAGACCCTCGCATACTCACTGTGGAAACAAGCATTGCTGGGAGCATACCAAAAACACTGAGTACACATCCTTTAGATCACTTTGACAACCCTATCAGTCATGTGTCTAAACAAAAACAAAGATGTAGATATCAAATCCAGTATCAACTGGTACTGACTAAAGTCACAGATATATTTCAGAAGAAGGTGCAAAAACCCATCTAGTGGGCAGTTACGGTACTCACAGGGAGGTCTCCTACCTCCCATTGGAGGTTGGTTTATGATTGAGGGATAAGTGTTTATGTCCCTTCCAAAACCATGGAGTAACCAGAGATCAAAGCTTTTCCAGGGCCACTGAAATAATGTTCAAGGCAGAGAAGAATCTGTTGCTTTTCAGGAAGGTTCACATGAAGCATACAGAAAAGAGAGAAAGGAACCTCTATTACACCTTCAGAAAATATCTGACCTCTAGAAGCAGAGACTCCTTCCATCTGAAGCTGGGTAACCTACAGTTTACAGAGTGGGCATCAGAAGTGCAGTGTAATTCAAAAGTTTCTCCATTAGTCTATCAATACTTTTTAGTGTCCAGACAGAAGTCAAACAGGAAATCTCATTCATTCTGGTTCTGGTCATATTATAGTGTGAGGGAAACTAATATCTTCAGGGCAGGGACTGTCTCTTTGTTGGTACGGTGCCCAGCACAACAAGGTCCTGGCCTCTAGACACCTACCATTATAAAAGTAATAATAATCACAAAGTTCTGGTGATCTCAGCTACATTAGAATTTCTCCAGGATCATTGATTGGAGTCGTTTGACCATGCACCATAGAAAAACAGGTACTAGCCCTTGCGGCATTCTTTAGGCAGGCACAGTGGGCTCTCTGACAGAATCTCATCAGCTGTCAAGACTAATTGGAATGGTAGATTAGACAAGCCAGCACCTCCAAAAGACAGGGTTTGGAATTAGTTCTTCTAGCCCCAAGAAAAGAGTTTTTTTATAGCTCCAGAAACCTTCCTACAGCTTTTTGGGAAATAATTTTCCTATCCTTTTGTTCTAGTCCAAGGCACCCTTTCAAGGGGATGTGGCATAGAAGAGCATTCCTACAGCTATAAAGATAAATCTCAAGCGTATGGAGTACACATGCCAATTGTATTCTATTCACCTCATATTGTCCAAAATGCAGTGTCTCTGGGTCTGTAGGCAATCTGTTAAAATCCTGTACCAGTTAGCATGGTAGGTATCTGGGAAAGTATTAACAGGAGGAGTCAAGGCTCCTGCTGCAAAACTCCCAATTGACTTTGTGGAAAAAAAGGTTTAGAGGAAGACTTGGAAGGTAGGTTTCCATTCTGCTGCAGAGGCATCCTATGATAGGATGATGCTACTGGACTGGTTCCCAAATAATTCCTTAAATAACAAAGCTTTTGCTTTACATGATAGTTTTGGGGAGGACTTCCTTTCCTACCTATTATTTTACTACAATAATAATTAAAGTTTGCCATTCTCCTTTCCCTTCCAGTTTCTGAGGTTCACTTCTTGCTACTTTCCATTCATGATGAAAGAGGAGAGAAGCTGTGCAGCAGAATGAGAAATTTCTTACCTGATAGTTTTCTTTCTGTTAGCAGCTTCTCTCCTCATTAAAACTACTTTAATCCACTGGTGAAGACAAATTGAATTTGTAACAATTGCAGTTCTTCTCCAAAGGGAGACTTGGACATATTGCCTTAAGGTTATATATATATTCCATCAAGCTTTTGTATTAATATTAACAATTGGTTGCTGGAATATTTTTACAGCTCTAGAAGAACTCTTCTAATGGCCTTCTACCTAGTTATTAATATCTTGTTACCATATCTCCTGTGAAGACCCACTGTACTAATTAAGGCCAACATTTTCAAAAGTGACTAGTGATTTTGACTTTTGTGGTGGGGTTTGTTTGTTTTTGAGCATCTAACTTCTGGGGAGTTTTAAATATGTTTGATCATCAGAGGGTGAATGCTCCATACTTTCTAAAAATCAGGTATCTTTAGGGTGACTCAAGTTCTGCACCCAAAAATTAAGGTACTGACTGTCATTTAAAGAGCCTTCAAATTCTTTGTCTAAATGTATCAACCTAGCGCTGCTATTTCTGACAGCAACTTTTATGGGTGTCGTCGTAAGTTTAGTGGCCCTCATGAACTCTGGGACACCGAATGTACCTATCCTATTGCTATTACTGGAAGCAAAAAATATATGGGTAAATTTTTTAGGGTAAATTTCAGGTGGAAAAGAGGGGTGATTGAGAGGGGAGAGAACTGTTACAGGTCAGTGTACTTGTACCAGTATTCCATCTCCGAGGTACAGTCAGAGCACCAGCTCCCCAGGCTTCTAGCTCAGCCCCTACCCCGTCACCTCTCTTGGGTGGAGACACATGTCTCTCTTCCTCCTTACTGGAGTATTTCCAGGCTGCACAGCTCCCTCCATACACTGTGAAATTCCCAGCAAATCAGACTAAGCAGGCCTGCTTTAGTTTTCTCCTCAGAGATAGTACACAGTAGCACATTGTCACAGTTAAGTTACCACACAGCTCTTTCTAAGCAAGGGCATTAATTCTTAAGGTAAGAGCCTTAGAGAGTAAAAGTATTACATATAGAAGCACTAAAATAACTTCCAAGCATGCTCATAAGCTTACCACAGATCACCCCAACTCCGACATGGGCCCTGGCCAGTGAACAGCCCTTTAAACCCCACCAAGGGCTTTTCCTGTGGTTACAAGTTCATAACCACTTGTGCTCAGAACAAGAAAATGTATTTCAGCTGTGAGTTACTCCTCATGCTCTTTGGGCCTCTTGATCCTGGGAATAGATAATTCATAGACAAAAGTCCCTGCCCCACAAAAGATCAAGTCCACAGATCAGTATTTGCATGCCCCTCCTCCCATTTATTTCCTAGGAAATCAGCTCAACTAACAGTATGTTTTTGTCTTAGTTCATTGTTTTGTCTTAGCTCATTGTTTTATATTTTTAATAAAATATGCTCCTTAGATGCTTCAACTTAATTCAATAAGCTTTGTCCAGGAAATTCCCATCTGTATCACAGAAACTATCTGATTTGTTCCAAGGACTTAACCTATATAGCTTCCCTTATGTGCTGGGAAGAAAGTGTTATAGATTGTTCCGTTTCTTACTTCAAATTCTTCTGTTTGTTATCAGTCCAAATGCTCAGACAATTTATTAACCAGGTCTCCTTGAACAAATAAGATGGACAGAGACGTATCAAATGTTTTAATAAAATTCAAGTGTATTACATCTGCCATTTACTATCATGAACAAATTTTGTAATTATTAAATATGTCAACAGGAATGTTTAAAATAAATAGCTTGGAAAATGGGTTTCAAACTTACCAAAACAAATATGTGAAGGATGGGCCCCCGAATAATTGTCTATAAGACTATCTTCACAACAAAAAATGCTAGAGATTTTTAAAAAATAAACACCACAAACTTAGATTAGAGGCAATAGACTTTGCAACAGCTACTCAACCTCTCAAGGATGTTATGACGTATACAAAATTCTTCACATGCGTCCCTGGTATTAAAAAAATCATCCTCTAATAACTAAAAACCTTTATATTCCAGGATGGCAAAAATACTCCAATGTAATATTTTTATAAGGGTTAATATATAAAACAAGTTTTCATTTTACATTGCTCTCTGAGTTAAAAGTGGTCAAAAAGTGAAAAGTCATCATGTTAGCCAGAATCCCATAATTCTAAATTGGCTTCTCCAATTAACTTCACATTTTCTTTAAACAAACAACACAGCTGGCTTGTGGACAAAGACCACTGACAAATTTTAGGCAAAATAGAGGCTTTTTTGGCCCCAAAAAATGTTGGTGAGGGTTCCGAAATCAGGTTTAGAATGGAAGACATCTTCCAACTTTAACTTTGTCATCACTGCCATGATTTCATAACATCTCAATGGTTACGCACACTCCATCTGTGAGGCTGCAAATCCTAAATCCGGTATTTCCCCACATCATGAGGGAAATCTTCCAGTTTGTGACAAATCTGACTAAACAAAGTTAGTGCAAGGGTGTCCTATGGGTATGGAAACAGAACTCAACCCGTCAGTATCAGCCCAGTATCAGCAACCTTGGAATCACTCAACAGGTACTTGCAGAATCTGTTCCCAATAGGGAGTTGGCCACACTCCCAAGTCCCCTTTCTGGTGCACTACAAACCCTCATCCTGCATACCCTAGCTGCAAGGGCTCCCTTCATCCTGCCCTATTGGTTCCACTGCACCCAGGGACATATTCATAAACCCCCATAATATAAATTTCAAACTATTCTCTAAATTGTTTTCATATTTGTGAGGGGGATGGACTAGATCTGGAGGCCCCTACTGGTGGCCTCATGGCCCTGCCACCCCCTGCCCAGAAAAGGACAGTAGAGAGGTCCTCCAAGCTACCTAGAGTGGCTGTGTGGAGAGCAGCCAATCCTGGCCCAGTAGGCTAGTATAAGAAGAGCTGCAGGGCTAGCCTAAAATCAGTTCTTTATTAGACCTGGAGGTTAGTAGATGGTGTGTCTGACTGGCTGAGGGTGCTACAGGACCTTGGACAGAGAAGTGCTGGTAGAGGCTGAGGGGAACATGAAGGAGCTCCGGGCTGGCTGCTTGGACTCCGCCAGGATGAGGCCCTTGGGTAAAGGTGAAGAATGTGCTGGAGCCACAGGGAAGTGGCCTAGGGAATTAGAGCAGTAGTGTGGGTTAGATAAAGGGACATGGCATGGCTGCTATCTATAGGGTCCCTGGGCTAGGACCTGGGATAGAGGGCTGGCCTCGGTCCCACTCACCAGCCACTGAGAAAGTGGCCTGGGCTTTGATATATCCCAGAAGAGGAGCTGAAGTCTTTTTTAGTGGCCCAGCTGAAGAGCTGAGGTCAGAAAGGCCCTAAGAGGGCAAAAACACTACCTCCAGTGAAGGAGCCCTGGGGCAACACTGTATTCCAGAGCAGGGACAACTTGAGAGAGAAATTAGAGGGCACTGAGAGAGGCCCCTGTTAGACTAGTATCCTGGAAGGAGTTTGCTTTGCTTTTACCTCAGATAGTATATGACTTGGCCAGAGGGCTGAGTCAGTGAAGACCCACCACAAACAGAGAGAGAGAGTTCATGAGCAAGCACATGAACCGAGAAAGGCGGTGCTTGTGACAGGTGAGTGTACCCCATCACAGTAGTGCATTTACGGGCTGAGTTTACTAATTTCCACATCAATGACATCCTTTGTCATAGTAACTAAAGCAATTCAAAAGGGAAAAAGCAGACTTATTTTGTTCACAAGAGGAGATGCTGTGTCCTGTAAATGACTCAATGAGACACATTTGGATTGGCCACATTATCCAAAAATGCCAGAATTCCAAGTGAAATAGGGAAATGTTCCAAAACAAAAGACGTTAATCTTTATAGCAGCCTATGCCGTCAGTTGTTTTTGCTGCTTGCTCTAGTTCATTTTAGGTCCTTTTACTTCTCTTTTCTGAAGTACATTTGTTACCATGGAAATAATTGGGGTGGCTATCCCTAAACTCTTCATGTGAGGTTGTTTAATTTCATGGTTGGAAAGCTATACCATGATTGTAGGTGGAGACCAGAGTTCCCTCTAATTCTGTTATGTCCATGTGCAGAATGAATGTAGTTATGCACACCAATTTGGAACTGATGCGTGTGTGAAGACATCACCTTCATATGGGTGCACATAATAATTCATGTGGTGGGTTCTCAGGGCTGGAGCAGAGGGTTGGCTGTAAGGGGTGAGGGCTCCGGCTAGGGGTGAAGGCTCTGGGGTAGGGCCGGGAATGAGGAGTTTGGGGTGCAGGCTGCCTGGGGGCTGCAGTGAGAGAGAGGACTCCCTCTCTCTCACTGCAGCAGCTTGGGGCTGGGGGAGAGGTGTCCTGACCATGGCAGGTCCATGCTGGGGCAGGCGGATGGAGGGATGCCTTTCCCTGCTGCAGTCCTGAGCCCCTGCATGGGGCTTAATAGGCAGCTGCATAGCCATGCAGCTCAGAGGAAACTTAGGCAGGGACACAGGAGTCTGATTAACCACAACAAATGTGTGAGCATTAAAAAGTTGAGCAATGTTCTATCTGTATCTTGCAAGATTTTCTTTCCTCTACTATAAAGCTGAGGTGTACATAAGAGTGGAATCAATTGAAAAGTAATCTCCTTGATAGATTATTTGTCAGTGAAATCTTTTTAAAAACCAACTTACCACTCTTAAATCCATTTCAATTCTCACCACCTAAAGGCAAGTTCACCTAAAGCTTGTCATTTGGGAGTTAATGCTGATTCTTACACTTTCAGCTACAAGTGGGTGTGTGTTGTGAAATATTTCAAGCTACAGTAAGTATATACACTTGATTAGGGCTCATCACTGTTTTAGAATAGTGATAGCATTGCATGGCATACTTCAGAGGAAGACTTATCTTATTCTGAGTCAGAGCACTGGTCCAAATGATCAGTATCCTTCTTCCAGCAATGATCAATACTGGTGCTTTACACTTGTCTAAGGGTCTTGGTGCAAGATTCTGAGTCAGAAATCTCAGTTCTAATCCTAAATCTGCACTGATAAATTTGCCTTATCTATGAATTTCTAATTATTTCATCACTGTAGTCTATAGGCATCAAATATCAGAATTAGATGCGAAACTAATGTGTAACATTAGTAGATCTGTAACAGGACCTCTCATTACCAAGCCTATTTTGCCTTTCTGAAGAGTTATGTTTAGATGTTGATAAGGAAGGTGGTGTCAGTCTGTTTAGTAGCTTCCTATATTGATGAAAGGCTCTTACAACAAGGAGATTCTAGTATCATACTTTGACCATGAGAAAACTTGATCTCTGCATGAGCTACAATGCCAAGAAACTTGTGTGTAGCTCATGCCCTAATCTCCCATGCATCTAAGGATAGTGTGTCAGACACTGGATCCCTGTTGATCATAGCATTCTTAGAATGAAACAGGAGGAGAATTCTATAGAGAGCTAACTTAACATGCTAACCCATATTAAAGATGATGACTTCAAATCTGGTCTGGAGATGGAGGGAGGGAGAGTCTGGAGTATCAATGGAATATGCTTTTGTCAATTTGTATACTTAGGCATTATAAATTCTGATTTGTTTATTTTTATCACAATAGTTTCTCCTTTTCTTTTAAGATTGTCTGCTTCATGTTCTGAACAGAAGTTACTTTGGGCCTTTGCTCCCATTGTTAAGAAGAATTCTTTGTTAGCTTTGCCGAGAGGTAACAAAAGCTTGGGTAGATGTGGAACAACACACAGCTAAGAAGAAGGGGAACAGTCTTCAGGCTAGCCCAGGGGTCGGCAACCTTTCAGAAGTGATGTGCCAAGTCTTCATTTATTCACTCCTGATTTAAGGTTTTGCGTGCCGGTCATACATTTTAATGTTTTTAGAAGGTCTCTTTGTATAAGTCTATTATATATAACTAAACTATTGTAAAGTAAATATGTTTTAAAAGTTAAGACACTTTTAAAATTAAATAAAAATGCAGAGCCCCCCTGGACTGGTGGCCAGGACCTGGGCAGTGTGAGTGCCACTGAAAATCAGCTCACGTGCCACCTTCAGCACGCGTGCCATAGGTTGCCTACCCCTGGGCTAGCCAAATGTGTATATCTTTCTGTGTATATCTAAGGCGATAACTCTCTAGTAGGACACAGGTTTTGCCTCACTTCAACAACCATAGGGCAAATACTGTCAACAGAGGGTTCAGTAATAGATTCTTCCAATTCCTCAAAACACTCCTTCCAGTAAGCATCCCTTTCCAAGTTTAAGCACAAGACAACCATTCTTCATCTATAAGCTTATTTCATTCAGACATGGGTTCTTCTGACTAATGCCATTGCCTTGCTCTGCTAAGAAAGAAGTAGAGATGGCTGTTATCTGCATCTTACAATATTCCTTACTGAAATGATATTAAGGCATGGTTAACACTTTCCCATTCAAACTTTGACAGAAAATTGGTGGGGGAGGCAGAGAAAACAAAGTTTTTTGTGGAAAGCGTCCAGACACTTTTGATGAAAACAGTACTTGTTTCACTTTCTTCAGCATTTTCTGTGTGAATTATTTCCTGACCAGTTCAACCTAACATTAGTGCCGGACAGAGGAGATAGAAGGGATGGGTTCTGCAAATAAGAACTCTGACAAGAGGGGCACCTTCTTATTGCTATTTTTGGGATCTAGCAGACATGTTATGAGCAAAACTAGCTTGTGTCTGTATCAAGCTCAGCCAGAACTTGTAGGTAGGTTAGCAGTACTTTATGCTTGAGACTGTTAAAGGCTGCTGCTGGATCTAGAAGTATTAAAACAGATGTTTCTTAATTTACTCCTGAGGGTGTTCTGTACCAAAAAACCTCAAATTCTGTGCACAATATTCTGCAAATTTTATTTTGTCAAAGGTGGAGGCTCCAGCATGGTATTGGGGAGCACAGGCCACTGGGTGTACAGAGGTGGGAGATCACTGAGCAGCTCTTCTTGTCCCCCACCCCAGCCCCCTCAGACGTGGACTCAGTGGTGAGGCTGCACTCCACCCTGATACAATGCAAGGACCAGGCTTGCTCCAGACACACCCCAGAGCATTGCCCTGCCATGCCAGGTGCACCAGTTTTGGGAGGCAGGCTCAGCAAGGCAGGATCCAAATGTGGAGCGGCTTAGTGTAGGGGGGATCCAGGTATGAGTTGAGAGAGTTCTGTGTGGGCAGTCTGGGTGTGGATGGCTCAGTAGGGTATCTGGGTGCACAGCTGTGTGTGTCGGAGGTGGGTTCTGGGAGCAATGGTAATGGGATGCTGCAGGGGTGTCCAGGTGAAAATGTTTGGGGCTCAGCAGGGGGTCTGTGTGTGTGTGTGTGTGTGTGTGTGTGTGTGGTGGGGCATAGAGATCAGCAGGGGGGGTCTGGGTGTGAGGGGCTCATCTGGGTGCTACAGGTGCAGGGAAAGTGTGGCTCATTTGGGGGAGGGAGGTTTCTGAGTGCAGGAGGGGGTAAAGCTTGGTGGGAGGTCTGGGTATGAGGGGGTCTGGATGCATGGGGGTTGGGTGGATAAGAACAGTCATACTAAGTCAGACCATAGATCCATCTAGCCCAGTATACTGTCTTCTGACAGTGGCCAATGCCAGGGGCCCCAGAGGGAACTGGTAATCATCAAGTGATCCATCCCTTGTCTCCCATGGATCCCTGTACAGGGATCCCTTCCCCTGCAGCTGAGGAGTGATGGGTGCAGGAAATGGTGGTGGGGAAGGGGGAGTTTGCAGCCAGTGGAGAAATCTGGAGGTGGGTCTGACTGAGCCCCAGATGCCATGCAGGGGACTAGGAAGTCCTGTCCTCCTCAGCCCAGACTAGCAGTCATTTTTCTGTGGGGAAGCAAAGAAATCTGTGGGTGATATAAATTCTGCACATGTGCAGTGATGCAGAATCCCCCCCTTGGAGTATTAATTGTGGCTATCAAATTGTCTATATGTGCAACTAACACATGGCCCATGCCCTGTACTAGATTAAAGACAGTGATGGGATGGTCTAGTACAGGGGTCTTCCTCCATTCATAGCATGGTACGCATCTTCATACAGTATGTGTCCTGACCATTTCCCTTTTCAACTTCACAACAACTCCCTTGGCCTTGGCAACTCCAACATGTGCTTAGGTGGACAACCAGTCATAGAAAAGAGGAGACACTTTAAAACATATTAAATTGTGTTTAACAGGCCTATGCCCTCCTATTTGCACTATGTTCTTCCTTTGCTTTGAAGTATTTTTGAAGAGTATTTTGAACTGTTTTTTCACACAGTCAACCTGTGGAACTCCTTACCAGAGGAGGTTGTGATGGCCAAGACTATAACAGGATTCAAAAAAGAACTAGATAAAATCATGCAGGACAGGTCCATCAATGGCTATTAGCCAGGATGGGCAGGGAGGGCATCCCTAGCCTGTTTGCCAGAAGCTGGGAATGGGTGACAGAAGATGGAGCATGTGGTTATTACCTGCTCTGTTCATTCCCTCTGGGGCACCTGGCAGAGGCTGCTGCTGGAAGACAGGATACTGGGCTAGAGTGACCTTTGGGGTGACCCAGTATGGTCGTTCTTATGTCTCCTTAATAGCTGGAGGAGGGAGCTTCAAGCACTTCCCCTGGAAGATGATTATGGCCCAATTAGAGTGCCTTGTCCGCACTAGTTCCCTGAGAACGAGTTTACATGGGCTGTGCCATAGCTATCGCCTTCCTGCCCCCCACGGGCTGAGCGCTGCAGCACCGGGTCGGCCGGGCTCTCCCCTGAAGGAAGTGACACGTCAGAGGTTTGGTTAAGCCCGGTTGGGTTTTACACACTGACCTGTCCTGTCACCTGCAGCCCCGTCTCGCCCGCGGGACCGCTCCCCTCCCGGGGAACAAGCCTGAGGCCAAAGCTGCCACGCGGCGCCTCAGGGCCCAGGCCGAGCGGCGGCAGAAGGCGGCTCAGGAGGGGCCAGAGCGGGGGCTGCCTGCCATGTGCTTCCTGCGCCGCCCGAAGGAGGAGCGGGGTGAGGGCGGGGGAGAGGCACCTGTGTCAGGGTGGCCCGCGGGGTGGGGCTGAGAGCGGCTCCGCTGCTAGTAATGCGGCTGGGGATTGTCAGTGCCCGCCAGCGTGGGGCGCTGCTGGGGAACGAGCAGGTGAGCCACGAGCCCCCAGCCCTGCCCGAAGCGGGACCTTTCCCGAGTCCCGCCCCGCCCCCAGGGCTCAGAAGAGTCACCTGGGTGGGGCTTGTAGTGCGGGCGGCGGGAGAGCCCGCGGGCAGGTCTAGGCTTTGGGCTGAGCTGGGGGAGCCTGGCGCGTACTGGCACCACCTGGAGCCCCGAGGCCATGGCAAGGCGTGTGCAATCCTGAGATGTTTCCGTTTGGACCCGCCAGTACCTTTGCAGGCAATTCTGGCATGAATTTTGTTGGAGGAAACTTCGCAAATATTTGGCTGGTGCATGGGGCGGGGGTTCACGCCCAGTGGGGGAGCTGTTCCCTCTAGTGCGGTGGGTTTTGACCTGTGGTCCGCAGACCCCTGGCGGTCTGCAGACTACAGGCGAGTCTCATCTTACACTGGGGTTACGTTCCGCTGTAAGTGTGTAAACCACAAAGTACCTACAGTCAAAATTACATTGAGCGTGCTGGTGGGCGGAGTCTCCTGCACTACAGCTACAGTGTTTAAATTGTTTTTCTCTTTGGGTTTTTTTGCCGACTGCTCAAAGCTGAATTAGCGCATGTTAACTGTGCATAAGATGAGACTCGCCTGTATGTCTAAGATTTCCAAAAGGGTCTGCCTCTCAAATCAAAACTGGGGGGGATCTGCAAAAGGAAAAAAGGTTTAAAAACTTCTCCTAGTGCAATCACTGGGGCAAGGAGAAATCATTTCTTGCTTGTGCGCTACGCTCATGAGAGGGACACAAAGGGGGTGTATGTGATCTCCCGCTGTGACACTTCCCCATCCCACCCCACCTCAGTCTGGGGCCCCTGTGCTCTCCCCGTCCCCGCCCCATGATCCACATTCATCCCACGTTAGCTGGCGGGGGGCTCTCACACCGGAGGATGACTTCTGCTGTACAGACCACAGGCAGGAGGACTCAGGAGATGTAGCTGCATGGAAGGGCAGAGGACCAGGCTGGGGGCATTACAGCCGTGCTGGAGGGGCTTTCTGGAACCGCAGCAGGGAAAGGAGCAGAAGAAGATGGGGCTACCCCCGTCCTGCCTCTAGCCCTTCCATGCAGCTGTGTCTTCGGAGTCCTCCTGCCTGGGGTCTATACAGCAGTTGTGCTGGGGAACAGGGCTAGGGGTGGTACAGCCAAGCTAGGGGTGGTGCCAGTGTTCTGTTCCTTTCACTGCTCCATTTCCAGGGAGAACGCTGCGGCGAAAGGAGCAGAACATGCAGCTCCTCCAGCAGGTTTGCTGTACCGCCCCCAGCCCTCCCACACAGCTGAGCCCTCCTGACTGGTGTCTGTACAGCAGCCCCACAGAGGACAGGGCTGAGGGCGGGGCTGGAGGGGGGCGTACAGCAGTGGTGCTGGAGGAGCTGCCAGCATGTGGCTGCCCGGTGGCTCTAGGTTCTGCTCCTTTCCCTGTTGTAGTTCCCGGGAGAGCTCTGCAGTTCAGAAATTGGTATCTGGCACAGCGGGAGGACAACCCCACCCTCCCAGTAATGTGGGGTTGGGGGAGGCAGCAGGGGCCAGGGGCAATGGAGGTGTAGGAGGAGTCAGTGGGGGGCTGGAGTCTGAAGCCCTGTGGCCAGAGACTGCTGCCCCGCCACTCCAGGCCCGAAGCCTGAGCCCCACCGCCCCAGGAAGGTAGGGAACTCACTGGCTGCTTGCAGGGCTGTCCTTAGGATTTATGGTGCCCTAGGCGAGATTATTAAACTGGTGCCCCTGTGCCTGATCTGCTCTTAGCAACACAAATATAAGCATACAGTACTGGAAAATTTGCCACATTCACGTTATTAAAAACCAGTTTAACTTACTGAAGCACACTGTAATGCTGATGGACTAGCACTAAAGAAGTAGATTATAGAGAAAATTCTGATTTGACAGAATGATGCAAATAATATAATTTTTTTAATTTGTCAAAATTTATTGGATAATTTATTGAAGAGGTATTGAAACAAGGATTTGTTGTTAATTAGAAGCAATGCTTTCTGGCTTTTTTTTGGCTGCAAAATCAGTAATATATCATCTACGACAAAGTTCAAAGTCGTTGTCTTATTCGATTCAAGAATAGCAAGACCAGTTAAGCGTTCTGACTCATTGGTAGAGCGCGAGATAGTTTTTTAATGAGGCTTTGTTTTGAGATTCCATTCTCCTGATGTTACTGTTACAGGAATGTCAGTAGATACAGTGGCATGTACACTCAGTAGAATGTAGAATTAGAAGTAGAACTAGAATGCGTACACTCAGTAGAATACGGAGTGGCAAAAGTGCTGGCCACTGGTCTGCTCAGGCAACTGCACTGAAAGTAAATTGAAACCAAGACCGGGCAGCAGGTGACGTGGTTCAGCTGGCGCTGCTAGCCCGCTGCCAGCCGTTGGCGTTTTTTTGGGGGTCCCAGGCAGCAGGCAGGTGTGAGTGGGGCGGATAATGCCCAGCTGGCAATAGGGCGCAGTCTGGAACCCCTAGGCAGTGATGGGGCTGGCCGCTCAGCCTGCCGCAGACATACCATCAAAATCAGCTCACCTGCGCCTTTGACACGGTGCCGTAGGTTGCCGACCTCTGCTTTATATACACTTTAAGGAGATTGCAGCATATTACAGTTGTGGAAGCTCTTATAGGAGAACAGCTATAGGAAAGTCAGTCAAACATTTTTTGTTTCTCTTGGATGAAAAACTGCCCATCCCTCCTCAAACCAAACCTGTCACTAATAATTGTTACAACTAAATTTTTCTGTTTTTGGTAAGATACTTGATTTTTGAAAAAAAAAAAATATTGAAATGGATCAGGATTGTTAGTAAGAATTTTGGCAAAACCAAAGTTGTTAAATGACAATCTACAATGGCACACAGTCCGCTTTTCATTGTCTTGGCTCACCCGCCCAGCTGCTGGTCCAACAGCTGCAGGAGAGGAGGAGACAGGTGGAAAACTGCAGGCACCCCCAAAGTCCACCTCTTGGGGTGCAGAGTGGCACAGCAGCAGCAAACCTCAGGTCCATCCAACACCAGATGGGCACCACACATAGGCCTTTATAGACCATGGTGAAGTTAGCACCAGCATCTGATCTTAGGACGGGGCAAACCCGGTGGAGCCACAGCAGCTCATCCTGCCCTGTGCAGCTCCCCACGTGGATGAGATGGATCGTTGGCAGGTCCAGCAGTGAGAGGCACTCCCCATCTAGGTGGCCAGATCCAGTGTCCGGATTTTATAGGGCCAGTCCCGAATATTTGGGGCTTTGTACTTATATAGGCACCATTACCCCCACTAGAGTACCATGAGAGTGTGAAAAAGCAGGACAGGGATGGGGGGTGTAAAAGGAGCCTATATAAGAAAAATACCCCAAAATTGGGACTGGCCCTATAAAATAGGGATATCTGATCACTGTACCCCAATCCCCTATCCTGATTTTTCACACATCTGGCTAACCCCAGCCCAGCCCTGTGTGACATTCCAATCCTGGCTCGCTGCCGAGGAAGTGAGTTACTTTCACTTTCATTCCTCAGCAGGCAGCCAGCCAGCCTCTTCCCCCCACCTACCCTCCAGCACCTCACTCAACTCAGCCCTGACAGAGGGGAAGGAGGAGAGAGAAAGAAATGCTCCTGGGGAGGAGGGAGAAAGGTGGGGTGCTCAGTGGGGCAGCGGGGGAGAAGAATGGATGTTATGGGGGACAACAAAGGATACTGGTTCCAGAGCTACAGAGCCTGCCTCGCCTCACCTCAGGTGGGGGGAAAGAGTCACACTCACAGATGAGCTCCTTCCCCAACCCCTACACCCTCCCCTTCCCAGAGACCCCAGCAGCGATTCCCCTCCCTCAGACTGTGCAACATTCTGCTCTCTTTAGGACCCAGCAGCCCTGCTCTTACATGCTCCACTGCTTTCCATCTGTCTGGGCTGCCTGCAGAGTGGTGCCCCCAGGCAGAGTGAGGCCCTACGCATCTGCCTATTTTGCCTATGCCTAAGGATGGCCCTGGCTGCTTGGTTCTCTGACATTGTGCCCCAGGTGTCTCCACGGGGGGGGGGCAGGGCCCAGCTTGTGCTGACACCCCAGCAATCAACACCAAGGCGGTGCATCCAGGAGCAACAGGAATGGGAAGGAGCTACTACTTTCTTTCCTCCCCCCCGGCCGCCCGTAACAGCCCAGGAGGTTGTGGCTGCAAGAAAAGGCATGTGGCCATATTTCAGAAACACTGTCTAGACTTTCATATCCAGTCTTAACGGGGCTATCTTAGGCCCCCAATTCTGTACCTCCCTCTGTCTTGGTTCAGGGGGCAGTCATGTGGAGTCAGTTACAGGACTGGGACCCTAAAAGGTATATTTTTGCATTCAAGCTCACCATGAAGACAGACACTATAAGTATTTGATTTTTGAACTGCAGTTGACTTAAAAAAATTAATATCCAACTGTTATCCCTACATAGTAGTTACTCAGTAGAAGCTTTTAGTTGCTGCTGCCAAATATTCTGAAAGCTTTTGAACATCTATGCACTGAATCATTGCATTAGTAATGGTTTAATAGTTTCCATAAAGAATATATCATGAAGACTTTTCTAAACCTTTGTTTCTAAAGTGTTCATGCAATGCTTCCATAAGTACTGTATTGGTTTTTTATACAGAAGGTTTAATTAATACCTCTATACCCCCTGCAGAGGGCAGAACTATCCTACATCTTTTGTCTTCATTCAGCATCACACTGTACTAGCTTTCAACTAACTGTATACGCTTTGAACTCCTAGAATAATTTTATTTGTAATAAATATTTTCTTAAAATTCTTATTTTTCTCATACCTTAATGTTGTTAAGCTGGCTGGTACATAAGTCCAAGTCTCTTGCAAGTCATTTTCAGAAAATATTAAACCCAATGTCAAAAGTTTTAACACATGAGAACATTGTATTGCAATTGTTTAGACTAGGCAGAGTGAGTTTTGTGTTCACAAACCATAAAAAAAAAAAAAAAAAAAAAAAAAAATCCCCTCTCACTCCTGATGGGTGGTATGGTTTTCCTCAACCTCACGTTCCCTACCAGAGGCCTGGGAGCTTTGAGGGTTCTGCGCAATATCTTAGCTGTTTCTAGCACTGTCACTCTTCTGGACAGAGAGCTCTGATGTTGTTCCTGGGATCTGTTGAGCCACTTCACCCAGCTGGGAGTCAACAGCCCTGAGTGCTCTACACACTGGGACCACTGCCTTCACTTCCACATCCTCTCTGTTCCTCTTTCAGGCCTGTACTTCTCCAGCTTCTCATATTCTCTTTTCCTTGATGTTGCTGTCACTTGCACTGCTATATCTCATCACCACCGCTGTCTTCTGGGCCTTGTTATTTACCACGATGTCTGGGTTGATTGGCCAGTACCTTCCTGTCTGTCTGGATCTTGGAAAAGTCCCACAGAAATCTAGCCCTGCTATTCTCCCAACCTTCTGGGAATCTCCCATTCTGGTCTTCGGAGGGCTGCCCATACGCTGTGCAGATGTTCCTGTACAAAATGCCAGCCACTTGGTATTGTGCCATCGTGATGCTGTTCCTCCGATCCTTACATCTGCCACTATTGTGGACGCTGAGGAAGGCCTCTCACACTGCGGTCTCTCATGTGTGGAACCCTCTCAGGATCGTGCTTCAGTGCCCCTGCTACGATCATGCTTCAGGACTTGTTCAGCCCTTTCGCACTGCGTGATTCGCTACAGCCATCAGCTCATCTGTCGATGTACATCCATAGAGGTCTTGTCTTGCATGCACTTCTTCTAGGCTTGGTCTTCCCCCATGTCTGCTGCTGCCTCAGGATTCTTCAGCAGCTCTCTTTGGGGGCCATCTTACTGATGTAATCCTGGTATGTTCCGTGTTTGGTCCAGGGACAGTGGCTTTGACGCTCACCAAGCCCCGCGCCGCCTTTCTTATTCGGTGGTGATACAGTCTTGGGTGTTGGATTGGGTGGAAACCTCCATGCATTTGTTGAGGAAGCTTCTGGGTTTTCACATCGCAGCGTCCACGTCCTCCTTTTGGCCAGCTCACATATACTGGCAGGTACTTGTGACCGGCAGGGCGTTCCGGTGATGGCGTGGATACTTGTTCTCTCCACTGGCTGGCTCTTCAGACCTGTCTTATCCTTGGTATACGGATGTTTTGTTCTTCCTTCCTCCTCAATCGTGGTTTCCATGTGGTGTGGACGCCAGTACTGTAGTGCGTCTGTATTGTCTTGCATATGTGGCGCTGTAGTTCCACGCCCATCAATTCAGTCTTGACTACCTTTCCCTTCTTCACTACCATCTGGCCACACTTCTCCAGTCCGAATGACATCCAGTTCCTCCACTGTAGATACGCGTCAGGTGGATAGCGAGTCGATGTCTCGTTCAGTCGTTAGCATACCAAGCTTGATGTCATCCAACATGTAGAGGAGTGGCTAATGGTAGTTCCATCCTGAACCTTGTATTCTGTATCCAGTCCTTGTGATTTATGTCTGGCTGAGGGGGTTTAAGCTATGCAGAAGCAGCGGGGACAGTGCATCACCTTGGTGATATGCCACACTTGATGGGTTCACTGTGCAGCTGCCTTGAGTTGACTCTCTGTTGTTGTCTTCCATAGTCCCAATGAGTTCTGAGGAAGTCCTTAAGTGTCCTTTGACTTTGTATAGCTCCAGACATTTCACAGATCCACTGTGTGCGCATTGAGTCGTAGGTTCCTGTAGTCAATCCAGGCTGTGCTCAGATTGGTCTGTCTAGACCTTGAGTCTTGGGCGACGACTGCTTCTATCATAGCAATGGTGTTTTGAGCCTCTGGTGTTGTTCCAATGCCTTCTGAGCTGTGCTCATGTACTGGCCCATGTGGTCCTGTAGCTTGGGCAGCATATTGATGCGTCTGAATGACTTCATGTTGTGGGAGGCAGGTTGTTGCGGTTCTGTTCCTTGCAGAGGGGGTCTTTCATGATTAGCCATGTCCTGTTCCTTGGTTAGCCAGTTTGGGTGGGAGCCTGCTGCTATGCAGCCTGGTTCATCTGTGCTGCTAAGTGTTTCATTGCACTGCTGTTAATTTCTTTAGCAGTAGTGTGGATTCATGTCTGGTCCAGGTGCTGTCCAAGCTCTTCATGTTCTTGACCTGCTGTCTGGATGTTTCTACTGTGATGGTTGACTGGTTTCGTTCTTGGGAGATTGCTGTGCTTTTCTCATGTTCCTGCAGCACTTGTGCCCACTAGTGTTTTGAGCTTCTTTTTCTATATATTCTTCCAAGTACTGTTGCAGTTTCTGTCGTGGTGGCTCTGCTTATGTTGTTTTGCAGTTGCAGTTGGAGTTACACCTTGGATGGTCTTTGGAGACAGGGCATTACTTTTTGTCCTCTGCTTTCATCTTGAGTGTATCTCCTTAGCCTTGGTTAGCTAGTGTTGTGGAGCCTTTTGTTTAGCAGGTCTCTAGGGCTTCAGAATGAGTCATGGTCTTGTATTTTTCAATAGCTCCGAGTTTATGCCTTAATCTCTACACCCTTCTGTAGTCTCGCCAGGCTCGGACTAACTTCTCTCGAGTCGCCCTTGCATCTTATCCTCCAACCTTCATTTTCCAGGGTGGGTACATACTGTTGTTCTTCTTGATCGTGTAGCAAGCATCTTCCAGCATTACAGAGCTTTGTAGCGTTATATTCACTTCATTGTTTGTGTTATGGTGGTAGTGAGGATTGTCATGAGGCTCTATTGGCATCTTCTAACATACTATCTGATTGGTACTTCTCCCACTGAGCCTGTAAATCGCGTCTTCGAGTCATTGACTGTAGCTAGTTTCCTCATGAATCTATGCCTTCATATCAGTCTGCTGTGCTCTGCAATGGAGGGGGGTGGAGTGAGTAGTTTCAGACTCTCTATGTGTGGGCTGCATCTCACTTGTTCTTCCAGGTCTTCTTGAGTCTTGGATTGTAATGTGGACAGTTGGTCTATCTCAAGCTGAGAGGCAGCTTCCTCTACTATTGTTAAGCAATGGGTAAACTAGTGTTTCTCAGTAAGTGTGGATGTAGGTCTTTTGTCCATCCATGTCCCTTGTACGTTTCATATATCCCCTCTCATTAGGTCTACTGTTGTAGTAGCATTCCATCAATTCCAGGTTCTCTTGTCTAGTCCATGAATGGTTTGTTCCAGTAGCCCACTTATCGTCAGATTGTCCTGATTCCTCAACATCTGGCGCGGACCTTGTTAATCCAGGCGACGTCCGAGCCAGCATGACTCTCTTAGTTCGTGTCACTCTCATATTTGAGGTAGGCAGGTGAAGCGTTAGGGGGTCTTTTGCCCAGGGACTCCTACTGGAAAGTTGGGTACCAACCAGGATTTGAACCCCGGTCTCTCATATAAAAGGGCAGTCTCCCGTATCATAGGGCAGCAGTCTTAACCACTACACTATCCAGTCGCTATATATATAATACACACACACAACCCCTCACTTTGCCTAGTCTAAACACCCAAAGATGATATTGTAGTTTGTTTAGCAGCATCTTATTTATATATAATATGTAGTTTGAGATATAACCAAAAAGGCTTGTCTAAACAGAGATACTAGACTAGGCAGAGCAAGTTTGTGTGTGTGTGTATACTTTTTTGAGATGTAATCAAAACAATATCTTTAGTCTTCATAAACAGGTGATTCACAACTATGGCTTTCTATAATTTTGTAAGTGGCATTGTACAAAAATGTTTCTCTGGCTTTAGTTTTCAAGTATAGAAAATTGATATTTGTAGAAATTGTTCTACAAACACTTTTTTATGCACCTCCTTAAACTGGGGATGCCAAACACAGAATTCACATTGGAGTTACATCATAGCATTATTCTGGTGTAGAATACATTTCAAATAGCTTTATTAGTCAGTTTCCTTCTCTACTGGTAGTTGTGGTTGGATTTTCAGTGGGGAGAGTATTTACTTGGGGGGGGGGGAGGGACTAAACCATATGATCTTATTACCTAAGCATTTGTCTCTGTTTTGATTTCCATTAAAACAAAGGAGCAGGGGGGAAATTGGAAGTAGTTTACACCACTATACCATGTGGGTCTCTTTAAAACTATATTTACTGATAAGTCTACAACTTAATTTTCTCCTAGCTAATACAAAATTATAATATTTGGAATAATTTATTAGCTTACATACAAAAGCAATCCAAAATGCTAGGAGGATAAATACAAAAAACAAATAACACTTACTGGTCACATCAGACTAAGTGAACTCAATCCTAAAATGAATTCAGTTCACCATAAGCATCCTTCAGACCAAAGCTCCTGGCCTAAATGTTCAGAAATGATCAATAAGTTTGGGTGCTTTGTGTGGGTTTTTTTGGGGAGTGCCCATCTTGACAAGTCTTTTTAAGGAGCCTTATTTTTAGAGGGCCAATTCACGAAATGTTCTGAAAATCAGGGTCCCTTAAAATGTCTCAGCTTGAGCACTGGAAATCACTAGTCACTTTTGAAATGGCGGGAAAAGCGACAGTGGGGGGGAAAGCGACAGAGTCCTTTAGCACCTTATAGACTAACAGATGTATTGGAGCATAAGCTTTCGTGGGTGAATACTCCATCAGACGCATGGGAAGTGATTTCTGGAGCTGAGGGCCCTCCACCAAGAACATCCTTCTTGTTACTAAAGCATAGTCATATTCAAGTGTAAGGACAGTGAGCAAAAGTAGCCCACCATTCAGATATCCCAGACCTTTCCTACTCAGGCTCCAGATATATAGGGACAGGGCTCCTGATTACTTTGGTAGACAGACTTTTGAGTTCTGGGATTGTAGCTCTATAATACTAACTTTTGAGGGTACATATTCCAACAAAATGACTTAATCTTTCCAACATTATTTAGAAAGGTGAACTAGTATACAGCATTTGTTGATGGGTTTTACTTGTGAAAAATGTCAGATCAGTTGCTATCAGAAAAAAAAATCTTCAGAATATAGTCTCCAAAAATTGCTTTGGACAGTATTCAATCCTAATTATATTATGTTAGCAATTATTGCTATCTGACTAATCATAGTTGGTCATGAGTCACAAAAATCAGTACAGCTACATGCGTCAGAGCTACTTCTAATCATCTAATTGTAACTTCATAACATTAATAAAATCTAGCACGGGGAGAAACAAATAGGAGTGGAGGGGCTACATTTAGCTTCTGAATCCTTTTTAATATTTTCTATTTATATAGGTTCTTATAGTACCTGTCAGTCGAATCTGAGCATCTCCCAAGAATTAAAAAGAAATTCTCTTTTCCTTTCTAGCAGATAGTTCTATCTTGGTTAGGTTTTTTTCAGAATCGTGTTTGTGTGTGAGACTTATTGCAGGAAAGGTAAGATGGAGATGAGCATTTTATGTGGTTCTGAATGGGGTGAGTTCTGTAGAGGTCATTCATATTTCTGAGGGCATTCATATTTCTTGCAGACATGAGTCTCTTGGTTGTGGTATAACTCCAGAAAAAGTTATATCCTATGTTATGCCATTTCCTATTTCCAGTGGAATATACTGTCAAGAGAGAACATGGTCATGAAGAGAGGGGTGAGCTCTCCAACAGCTGGGGTAAATCACATAAAGGACTTTAAATATCAAGACACAGACTTACGGTAATTCCTTACTCAGTCATAATCCAGAGCAGAGAACTAGGATGACATATTCGTGGTGACCTGTTCCACTAAGCAGATGGGCTGCTATCCCATAATAATGCTCTTGGCTCACAGTGAGAGGAAAGACGAGAGCCATTTCAGGACATTTCTGTTTACCGCATCTTTTGGGTCAGGAGGATATTAGTTGATCGGTGGTATCAAATGCCATAGAGGGGTCCAGAAGGATGTGCATAGAATAGATATATTTCCTTTGCCTGTGAACAAGAGAATATAATTTTTCAAAGCAACAAGCTGCTGCTCTGGACTTTCTGCTGTGCCCTGGCATGGAGCCTGACTGGAAGAGATCTAGGATACTGGCAACTGAGTGGCAATGGAGACTCCCCCCTCCCCACCCGCCCCCTGAAGCTTATTGATTAGCTTGCTGAGAAAAAGCAAGAGTGGTAATTTGTGAGGTCTTAAGCCTCAGTGCTGGTTTCTTTAATACTGGTTAGACTATTTTGTCTTTCAGAGTAGGTCAATAGCTACCAAAGGAGATGTTGACAATATTTGTAAGTGGGGGGGGGGTCCCAGATGTGCCTGTGCGTACATTCTCTCTTTCATATAAAACCAGCCAGGAGATATTCATAATGTAGGGTTGGAGGGAGTGGGGAGAGGAAGTAAGCAGCTGCAATTATAAAGGAGAAATATTCAGTTGATTTCAAAGAATAGTTCCTAACTCTGTGTGTGTTTAAAAGCACTTTCCTTCTTTCCCAGACTTTTTCCTCCTCTCATTAGGCTGGCTTCAGCTTTCAATTGTTTATCAACTTTGCCCTATCACTTCTGTAACCTCTCTGCCTGTCTGAGTTGGCAGCAACAAGGGCTGGATTCAGTATCTAGCCCTTGACTCAATAACACAATGCAAAACCGGCTCGAGCCCCTACCCAGTGACCTGGAACAATTACGTACATGCCTCTAAGAGGCAGTACTTCCCCCTCTTGCAAGCATGGAGTCTGAGTGTAGCAAAATCTTTTATTAAAGAAGGGAAACAATGTGGCATGATGTTGGGGAAACACCACAAACAGGATTCATAACACATGAACAAAAGGTCCACCCCCAAGTAAGTTTGGTAGTATCCTTTTCCCCTCAGGGTCTTAAATCCAGCAACCCCCCCCCCACCACAAAAATCACCCAAAGTCCCAAAAGTCCAACACCCCAAAAGTCTCTGTCTCTGGTCAGTGCAGCCCCACAGCTCAAAAGTTTATCTGCAGAGTTTTGCCTCCCAGCCTGGGGGAGGGTGCAATAGTGTTAAGGGGCACCTTACATGATCCGAGGCCGGCTGCCCCATCACTTCATGGGGTTCTGCTGCAGCCTTCACTGCGAGCCACTCCACCAGCTGTCCCGTGAGCTGCTTCAGTCATCCCACAAACTGCTCTGCTCCACCAGCTGCTCAACAATATATCTTCAGCACCCCCACTCCTACCCAGTGCTCAGTGATTTCACCTTTTATTAATTTTAGCTCTTTAGTGATTTCAGCTTGTAGCAGGGGAACCTCAGTACTGGCATACCATTGGCCCAAAGCAAAGTCTGTAACTAGACTCCTAATGGAATTAAAATTAGCTCTGATATTCCACAGCAGAGAGAGGAGATGGTCCAGTTGGTATTTCAGGCCCTCAAAAGGAGCCTATACTATCAGGTACAAATACCTATCCCTAGCTACTCTCAATTCACTGGGGTTGGAACCCATGTCCCTTGTCTAGCAAGTGCTACTTAGTTGATGGTGAGTTTCTCTGTCATAAAACAGTTCCACTGGCCTTGATTCACATAATCAGGGTAACAACACTTTATTCTTCCTGCCCCAATAAAAGAGAAACTGGGGATCCCACAGTAGCCATAGTGACCATTTGGGCTGCTGTGGGCTCATGCTAGGCAAGGTGGGTGTGCCTATGCAAACAAGATCAGCCCCTGAAGTTCTTTTCTACAACTCACCACAATTCACCACCAGATGTCAGGGTAGAGCTCATCCTGACTCTGCTTACACTTCTTAATATTCACTTCTTATTAAAGTAAAGCAGAAGGTAATGGTTCCAGTTGAGTACAAGAAAAGTAGTACTTTAAAAGCAGTGCACATGCATGTTTTTGCCACAGTAAAAGTTTAATTTTAAAACCATTTTTGTTCACTCTATTTGGTTTTCACTTTAATATGGCTTTCATTTAGTCTTCATCTAGCATTGTGCTGGCTTTTAACTGTCACTTTTATTTCTTTAAAAACTAAGCAGAGTGCTGCCTTGCTATTCTGTTTATTGGAAGAAAAGCAGAATATTTCTATTAAGTAGGTTGAATAAAAGTAAAGTAATAGATAATAACTGACAAACTGGGGGAAAGAGTAACTACTTTTTTCCCACTTCCTATTAATAGTTCAGGAATATTGGATTAATCACATGGGATCAGAGTTGCAGTCCATCTAGATCAGTATGCTGTCTCTGACAGTGTCTAGAACCAGATGCCTCAGGAAGGTGCAAGCAATTTCAGAGTGGATAACTGTATGATAACCAGTCCAGAAAGAACTTTCTTTCTAACTCCTGTTACGTGGAGGTTGGTTTACCCTATCAAAAACAAGAGGGTTTATACCTTTTTATTACATTTTTTTTAAAATGTGAATGTTTTAATTAAAAGAAATAGTAATTTATAGAGTTATGAATCCTGTTAAGCAGTAGGCCACAATGGAATAGTGGCTTGTGACAAGTTAATTATGTAGTATGTAAAATCTTTTTGGCCTGTTTTTAAATTTACTGCAGTTGTATTTTGGCATAGAAATAAAAACATCTGATTTACATTCTCTGTACCATTTATTATTTTTATATCTCTAGCATGACCCCTCTTACATCTTCTTTCACTTTGGTCTTTTTCTTACCAGATGACTGGGATCAAGGACATAAATGTCAAACTTGATTTTAAAATAGTCTTGGAGAGACCATCTTTTAATCTAAAATGTAATATCTTAGAGATTGTCAGAAGTAACTAGCAGTTGAGACATGCATCATCTTGATGCTCATACTGTTGATGCTCATAGCATCAATTTGCAGAGTTAGGGAAGATCAACACTGTATATTTGGTGCTATGCAGCTCTGGGTTTGGAGAAGCACAAGAGCTGCCATGAGTAGGCAAAACCCAGGAGGAAGTTGCAAGTAAAAAATATGCTAGTAGGCATGGAAAGTAAGAGAATTAAATTGAGTAATGTGAGGAGGGAGAGGAAAACAAAAGTTATATGCTATAGTGAAGTAGATGTGAAGGTTGACAATTATTAGTCTTGAAAGATTACAGATAGAGACAAATCTGTGGGGGGAAAAGGACCCAAAAGAGAGACAACTTAAAAATAGGGTGGAGGCAGGGTCTCAGACCTACAATTTCCTTAAATGTACCTATGTTTTAGGTATTACATATAAATGATGCCTCGTAAACATATTTAAAAACGAGTTAAAGGATAAAAAGCACCATCCTCCATTAAGGAACACTAGCTTTTAAAAATGAAAATGCTTTTATTCACTGTCTGCTGTGTTAACTGATGCTGCATTCGATAGAAGAGTGTGGCTGGATGTTAGCTGTCTGAGCTCTTCAAGGCTGTGTCATGTGAAGAACAGATTTCTTTGAAACAGGAAAAAAGTACAATCTCTCCACCACCTCAAAACTAATGGACCGGATTATGGTCAGGGGCATATCTAGGAGTAGAACCCAATAATGTTGGTACCTGGTCTTCTGCTCTAACTGCTAGACAACAATTTCCTGTTTAAATTGTAGTGACATGATTTTTAAAACTTGGTAGATTTATGGTGATCCACATAAAGCTTCACAAAATTATTTCAAAACACCTTTGCATTTTACATGCATTTCACCAAAATTATTTAGAAACCTTAAACAAATTAAAGGTCACATTCTTTGCTAACAGAGCTCCATTGAAGTAAATGGAATTACAACAAAAGAGATTTTTTTGGCCTTAACATTTCTTATTTTGTATTCATTAGAAAGATTGGAATATCATTATTTCCACAGTATAATGCATAACTTGATGTTGGAGGATGCATTTTCAAATGGCATACCAATTACTGCTGAAATACTGCTGTGTATATTGCATCCCCTGTGACATGTTCTTGATCAGATTTATTACTGGGTTCAGCAATAAAATCTTTGCATATTTTTAGTAATCTTTCTGTATTGGTAGGGTGATTTTCATGCATGCATGTTTTCAGTAATTGAGTTAACAAGGAGGTCGTTATACAGCATATAAACTTGCCGGACAACCATGGCCTACTCTTTGACTGGCTGGTGCAGTAAAGTTTGACTACTTGTACTCTTTGGTGACCTTCCATTAGGGTTTTCAGTAAGCTAAGACTGAACTGGTAAAATAGATTACATTTCATGTATTCTGTTGCAAATTGGACCTAAATTCTGCAGGAAAGCCTTTGGAATCTATGGCATTCTGGTGTAGCAGACTAGAAATTCTTTGGCAGCTTGTTTTAAAATGTAAAAATGAGGTTTATAATCAGTTGCATATGAAAATGAATAATATACCATATATATTTGTTCGTAAGCTGAATTTTATTAGTAAAAGGGAAGCATCAGAGAATGGGATTGGCTTATGAATGGGAAGGAGATGGAGAGGTGGGACACAGCCCCTTTGAGCTAACCGGTTAAGATGAGCTGGGCAGTTCATACCTTTCCGACTGTCTCCAGAATTGGGAAGACAATATGGCATTGCTTTGAACTTTGTTGATGTTTAGTATCTTTACAATTATGAGGGCAAGGAGCATGTATTGATGTTAAATGAAAGCTTGGATTCTGGAGCAGTTCAGTAACGAAGTGAATTCCATGAACAATCCCACAGCCACCAGATAAACAGTGCCCTAGTATGTGCACGCTAAACTTGCCATGAAACTAATTTACACTTTCCATCACAGAAGTGTACTAGTGCTTTTCTAGAGGACTTTAGCTACACATTCAAATATCTCCAAGTTCGCATTTTGGGTGTTTCTCATGCTAGAATCAGTGCATGGACAGCTAATCAAGTAATCTAACTGGATTATATCAGTTATAACTACAAATGATGAACAGATGTGAGTGAATCATATAGTGTCAGGAGCTTGCAGCCCTGTACTTCACAGACACTTGATCTATTTTTAATGGTATGGAGAATGTGTGAGACTTCTGTACTTAATATTATGTGCATCATTTTACTTACTGTTAATCTGCTTAATTGTGCATGGAGTTAAATCAAAGGAGGCTGAGGGAGGGGAAACAAACTGGAAATGAAACAATGGCAGAGATAAGATGCCTTCAGAGAGAATACCAGGGTTCCTTAGGGGAACACTTGGGGGAGCCATTAGTTGTGACATGTCAACCCACCTGGTTCCAGCGAGGGTAGCAGGTTTATTTTCCCTAGGCCCAAGTTATTGGGATCAAAGTGACACCAAACCATTAAAGACTCCCTCCTAGAGACGAAGGAGGAGGGTGAGCAGGCACTCTGGGCAGCCGTGGCTGGAGGTGCGTCTCTGACAGAGGGCAGCAGAGAGAATGGTGCAAGGTCTGTCTTTCTATGGCCAGGAGTAAAGGTGTATAGGTAAGTTCCACTCAGCCTAAACTTTATTTTCCGTTCCCTTGCAAGATTTAGGTAAGTTTCAGGTGTGTTGGCCTTCTTTTGTTTTAACCACTTTCTCTGAGTACTATCACAGTGTTTCTGTTGATTAATAAATAAGACTTTGTTTTGAGAAGGCAGGTTTGTCACTGCAAACATTTTCTGGTTACAAAGTTCCCTGCAGGGAGAATTCCCTGCATGGAGCAAAGACAAAGTGGCTCTGCTAGAAGAGTGAGAAATGGGTGCTGAAGCCTAGGTGGACCCAGTTAAGAGTGGTAAAGTCAGGGGACTCCTCCTTGAGTGAAGTGAAGGCCTAGAACCTAATGCTAGAAAGGTGTGCTTGCAAGAGATTGCAAAGGGGATACAAGGCATGGCAAACTCTGTGCTCCATGACAGATGATAGAATCCATCTAATCTAGGATAGTTGTATGCCTGCTACAAGAAACCTGCAGTTCACATGTTTGTGGCAAGTTTAAATAAAGATTAATGATAATATGCAGTTGAGAATCATTCACTTGTAGAAATCTTTGAAATAGCCCAAAATCTCTTCAAATCTAACAGCAATTTTTATGAAGGTCACCTAGTATGAAGACTGTTTTAATGAAATTTAATTAAACTGGTTTTGTTTAATGATTTTCAGATTATGAAGTTGACTTGCAGTGCTTCACTGTTTTTGATTTTTGTTTTTTGCCTCTTCTGTAGACCATCATATTTTAAAAAAAGACTGGATCACTTAATACATAAGTCTCCGTTTAAATAATTACTATCCTCACCAATAACTGAAGTAACTTCTAAGCCTTAGATATCAGAAAAAGGTGCGGAGAACAAGTTTGAGTACTATAAACTAAAACTTGTGACTTTTGTGTGTCACAAGTAAATTTTGTATGTTTTTGTTTTTTAAATATCAAAACTTGAATTATTAAACTAAAAGCAGGCTTTTTGATAAATTAAGGCCACAGACTCATGAACATGCAGAATTATGGTTTTTGCTGTACTCTGTACAGGGAACTTGTTATGGTCCATTGGATTGGTGATGCAAAATATAGAAGGGATTTGCACAACTGGTGAAGTTGGTTAGGTAAAAGGAAAATCCACTTTCAAAAGCCTGCTTTAGCTTTATTCAGATGTAGATGTCTGGATTTCATTACAGCATTTGATACCAATCTCATGTAATACTATTTGTAAAAATAATTCACATTGGTTTGAATACGAAGATTGTTACATGGATTGAAAACTATGAAGGAGTGTAAACTGTTGGTAATGCTGAGATTTTTTTGATGTAATTGCGTCCACGGATTGGTTTGACTGTTCAAATGTATAACTATTAAAAATAACTAATTGTAATATATCCAGTATATGCTGCAGGGATGCTGTGTGTTAATGAACATATTTATTGTGATCAGGAAAAAGAGGTAAACAGCCTGTTAAATTGGAGATGATACTAAATTAGGAGGTGGTGTAAATACTAGATACGAATAAGGAGAGAAGAACAATACATAGAAACTAGGTTAGTTGAGAAATAAGTTATTTCAAGCTCAGGGGATACAGCAAATAACATATTTAGTGCAAATAAAGGTAAAAAGTAATAAGTTTTTTAACACCACCCCCACTTTGGGTAAAATTCCTTCTTATTTTTTTAGTCTTCTCTGCTAGCATTAAGCCATTCAGGGATTTTTGTTTTGTTTTTATGTGGGGTGTCTGCAATCTCCCCTCCTGCCCCACTACACATCTGAAACTATCTCCATGTATCCTTGTTTGCTTGTTTCCTCACTTTACCCATTGCCAGAGTGTCCATGTTAGAATCTGTAGCAATGGGATTGTTGACTTTGCCAACTCCATTTCATTTCTGGTCAGTATATGTGGGGTGAGGATTTCTTCCCTCCCTCCCC
>NC_133769.1:89472165-89531921 GCF_003597395.2 Chelonoidis abingdonii
CCCCCCCCGCCTCCAAATATTTGTGAAGAAGATAGCCATCCCAAATTTTTTTTATTTTTATTTTTTTTTACTGGAGAGAGGTTTCCATGGCTTATTTGACACTACCACAGTATGTCTTTGAGACTGGGTAGAGAATTGAAATGTTATGTGGAGAGTAGGAGTGTACACTTTGAGTGCAACTCAGTGCTATGTTGACCTCTTCCAGAAAGGTGTTTAAGATTTAGGATCTTTGTCTTTTACTTTTCTTTGCACCACAAGACAGGTCACAAGACAAAGGGAAGCTCTTCACAGAACTGGACTAAAAAGTGATCGATTAGAGAGGACTGTGTATACAAATCTCCTAGAATTTCAGGGAGAATGAAGAGCCCTTTGGAACCAGATAATAAGGAAGGTGGATCAAGGGTGAACTAACACTACTGCAGTAACTGTCTACAGTGACAAGCAAAAGGGGGAGAACAGAGCTAGAGAGTTAAGAGAGTCATCTCCTTCCTCCAGCTCCTATCATCTGCCTTGGAAAATGAATCTCCTTAGCAGACAGATTAAGCCATCTATCAATTCACATGGCAGATTGGGGCCCTCTGTTTTGAAATGTGGGCTTTTTATGAGAAATGGGATGGCTTAAAATTCCTTACTGATGTGAACAACTTTTGTTGTTCTGTATTAGACACTAGGCGAAGAAGACTCTATTTGGATGACTTCTATGTATCATTCACCCAGTGTTCTTTTTTTCTTTCCCCCCTCACGTGCTTTTAATGTACAAATCTTCTCAGAATTCAGACTGAATAGAATACTGGCAGTCAGCATCCATTAAATTCAATCTTAATTTGTAAACTCAGATATAGTTCAGCTCATTATTCCCAGACTGTATTGGTTCTGCAGTGCTAACAAGCCTATGGGGAAAAAATTGTGATCTTGTAATTATAGACTGTATCATAATGCAGACAAACAAGGTGGGTGAAATAAGGTTGCACAGGTAACATTAATTGTGGCATCTTCTAATTTTTCAGTGCTTGACCTTGCAACATGAATAATGTTTTTTCACATAGTGCGTGTTTGTAATATATATGTAAATCGTATGCTCTTTGTGGCAGGCACAGTCTTATCATCATGAATATACAGTGCTGAGCTAGATGGACCTTCAAACCTTGGTTATGGCTTCTGGGTGCTGTACAAATAATACTTGGGTAAGCCTCCCAGATTTTCCAAGAACAATTGTTTATACACTTGTGGATGAGCTCTATTGTAACTTAATTCTCTGAATGTGCTGGATGCATCATGTGCTTCCTTGTCATTTCTCTGTGAAGGAATTGCTTTGCAACTACCGTTACTGAATCTGTAAAGTTGAAGAGAGCTTGAGGATTGTTTTTTTTTTTTTAACGTTTAAATGTTGTCCCTGCATCTCAGCAATTTGAGGGATAGCTCATACTGATTGTCTAATAAGAACTCATTCTCTTTGGACTAATAAAACTTCTATCAGGATAGAAATAACTGCTTTCCTCCTGCTTGTTCATTGAGGAAACTTTAAGGTAAATTTAGTTTGTTTCATAGTTCTAGGGACAAAGTCTTTGTCCTATTTCAAACCTGATTTATTACTCGTGACAAAGTAACTTCATTTAGCACTAAAGGCTGTAGCAAGGGACATCTTGAGTTCCAGAATACCAGAATAAAGTGGTATATATTTGATTTTTTCTGCCTGTTAAGTCAAAAAGGTCTGTGTGATATCCATCCATTCCAAAAGCAGAACAATATTTACAGGTGCAACTCCACTTTATACACTCACTGTGCCTTTTTGACCTTGGAATCTATGAATCTTGCACTGCGGCTGACTGTTTGTTTGAAACTGAATGATATATGTAATTTTAACACACTTTGGGTATAGTTACACGTATTCAGAATCTAAGCTATTTATGCGCATGATGTGAGAGCTGGTATCAGATTTGCAATTTCAGTTTTATCACATGGAAGTGAGTATCTGTGAGGCAAACTCACAGCCAAACCAGAGCTGCTAGCTCAGCTACCCTTCCAACAGGTACTCCCCGAGCCAGGGTTGCCAACTTTCTAATCACACAAAACCAAACGCCCCCTGTCCCATGTCCCATCTCTTCTCCAAGGCCCTGTTCCCTGCTCGCTCCATGCCTCCCCCCCGTTGTTTGCTCTTCCCCTATCATCACTCATTTTGACCGGGATGGGGTGGGGTTTGGGGTGTGGGAGGTAGTGTGGGCTCTGGACTGGGGATGCAGGCTCAGGGGTGGGGCGGAGATGAGGGTTTTGGGGTGCAGGGAGGGAGGTCTGGGCTGGGGCCAAAGGGTTTGAAGTGGGGGTGGGCTGTGGGACTGGGGATGAGGGATTTGGGTTGCAGGAGGGAGACTCCAGGCAAGGGTTGGGGTGCAGCACCTTCCTGCCCCAGGGAACTCAATAGGTGCTCTTTCAAGAGTGAGTCGTCACTCAAGCATGTGGCAACAACTCAACTGCACTATCTTACCTTTATCACCGCAGCCTATCCTTGAGCAGACCCTAGGTCAGGTATTTCACAACTCCACCAGGCTTGCAGATCAGTCTGCAACAGCAGTACATGGCTGGAACCCTCCTGCTGCCTTGCAGTGTATCAGATTCTTGAGACTCCCAGCCTGCTCTTGACCTTATTCCTGTTCCTGCCCCAGTATTGCCCGAGCTCTGTTCTAGTCATGACCTTGTCCTATCCTGATCTTGCTCCAGCCCTGTTACTGACCCACTCCAGCCTTGCCTCCATTTCCTGACTCTCTCTCTCTCTGGACCCTTGGACTCTGACCCAGCTTCGACCTCTGACCTGTATGTGGACCCCGGCTATGCTACTGACTTGGCTTGTTCCTGGATCTGACTGCCTGCTTTTACCCCTGGCTTTCACCTGGACTCCAACTATGTACTGATTCTGTCCTGACTAAGGCTTCTGTTCTTGGTTCTGACTGCAGCCTGTCCTCAGATCTTAATTTGAGAGCCACTGTTGGCCCAGTCCAAACCTGATGGGCAGCTTCAACCTCCATTCCAACTACTAGGCCTGAATACAGGGGGCAGTGCCTAACAATATCTGAGTTATGATAGACAACTCGTATGTTTTTCTTTTCCTTTGGCCCCTAAAGTATTAATTGAGTTTTGTTATATCAGACTACAGTGTTTATTCTGTAATTTTTAATGAATGTGCAAAATTAACAATATCACTAAAGGTACACATTAAAATGACTGAATTATAGATCTAGCTTATCCTAATTATGTATAATACTGGCTAAGTCTGTATTTACTCAGGCTAATGTAGTTCATAGCTATTCATGACTTTTTTTTTTAAAGTGGGCTTAAATACAAAGAAGAAAATCCTTCAACGCACTACCGTAGTATTTAAATTGTGACAAAAGTTAGCAAAACAAGGACATGAAAATCTAAAAGTAACAGTCTTCTGTAACTCTTTCCTTTTCTGAGTTTCTCCAAAAGGTGCTGGATGATATTTAATTGTATAAATTATATGGGCATCATCTTCTGGGGCTGTACATTTGTGAACCTAGTCAACCTATCTAGAAGAAATTCCAGAATGGGTCCTCATTCCTGCTCCACTTCTCTGGACTGTGGATTTAAAACTAAAAGGAGTATTTGAACAATGGACTGAGGACCTTCCAATCTTTTGGAAGTTACCAGAGGCTTTATCACTGCTACAAACCTGATCTAAGGACTTTGCAATCCTGTGTGTGTCTGTGTATAATCTTTTAATCATTTTAATACTCTTTCCTTTTTCTTAATAAATTCTTAGTTTACTAAGGATTGGCTGACAGCATGCTATTTGGGTGATATCTGAAATATATATATATTACCCCCAAGTCAAGTGTCTCTATCTTTGGGATTGGTAGAACCTCAGCATTGGTATGGTGAATTGTGTTTTCAGTAACCTTTCACTGGAGAGGATCAGTTTGTCTGGATGGGAATCAAGGGCTGGAATGCCTGGAAGGGTCTGTCCTTTGGCTTCTTGTTAACCCGTGTGGTACTGCAGAAGCTCTCTTTCTGGTCACTGGTTTGGTGAATCTAATTGTAGTATAAACCTCTTGTTTTGGGGTGTGCCTGCCCTGTTTCTTGTAGTCTGCCCTGAGTGTGGCATTCTCAGTGTGGTCCATTCCAAGCAACTGGTCACAGCCAGAGCTGCATCTGAAGGAAATGGTTCCTCTCTTTTTACCATGCTTGGATGAAACAAAATGCCATTAGTCACCATTGCTACCTGAATATCAAAATGCAGTCCCAGGATTGAATGAGACTTCAGACTGCTAACCTAGGTAACAAATAGTGGACACACTCTCTTGTAAGTACTAGTAATCAGAAAAATTGGTGAGGATTTTAACTTCTTCAATTCTGCCAAAACTGCTTTAGTCTTGTATAGATTGAGCTTCAGCCAGCAAGTCCTTGTGCAAACCTCAGACTCATAAAGACACTGAGTCATTCGTTCCACTACACCAATTGCATCAGATATAAATGAGATGGGGAGCAGGGAAGGATCAGCATACTAAGGACACAGTGGTCCAGGTCTCCTTGTTAACTCTTAGTATCTTTGTGTATGCATTGACTGAGAGAGGTTACCAATAAGAACCTCCAGTACTCTGTGAGAGTCCTCATGATAAATAACTCATGAGTAAGGCTAAGATTTTGTCATGATTATTTTTAGTAAAAATCATAGGCAATAAACAAAAATTCACGGAAGCCATGACCTATCTGACTTTTGCTGTTGCAGCTCCCTGGTTTCTACTGCCACCGTGGTGCCTCGGAGCTGTGGGGTTCACCCTCCGCCTGCAACAGCTGGAAGCTGTGGGGGAGGGGCCTCTGCCCATGATGGTTAAGAGCTGCAGGGTGACCATATTTCCCAAAGAGAATCATAGAAGAGAAGGATTGGAAGAGACCTCAGGATGTCATCTAGTCCAAGCCCTTACTCCAGAACAGGACCACCTCCAACTAAATCATCTCAGCCAGGGCTTTGTCAAGCCGGGCCTTAAAAAACCTCTAAAGATGGAGATTCCACCACCTCCCTAAGTAACTCATTCCAGTGCTTCACCACCCTCCTAGTGAAATAGTTTTTCTTAATATCCAACTTAGACCTTCCCCACTGCAACTTGAGACAATTGCTCTTTGTTCTGTCTTCCACCACCACTGAGAACAGCCTATCTGTATCCTGTTTGGAACTCCCCTATAGGTGGTTGAAGACTGCTATCAAATCTCCCCTCACTCTTCTCTTCCACAGACTAAATAAGCCCAGTTCCCTCAGCCTCTACTCATAAGTCATGTGCACCAGCACTCTAATAATTTTCATTGCCCTCTGCTGGACTCTCTCCAATGTGTCCACATCATTTCTGTAGTGGGGGACCCAAAACTGGACGCAGTACTCTAGATGTGGCTTCACCAGTGCCAAATAGAGGGGAATAAACACTTCCCTGACACTCCCACTCATTTGCCTGAGGCATACCGCTCCCCCACATGAGTGTCACCTGTTGCTGGAACCTTGAGGAGGGCCCCCTCAGGAGTCTGCCACCTGTCACTGAAACCTTGCAGGGGCCCACCTGTTGCCTCTTGCTGGAACCTTACCATGGCCCTGGTGGCTGCCAGCTCCAGTCTTGCAGCCCCTGAGGCTGAAGCAGAGAATGTCACAGAAGTCTCTTGAAGTCATGGAATCCATGACATAACATTATCTTACTCCAAGCAATTTCCTATAGCTTACACTTGGTCTCTTTCCAGAAGAAAGACATGGCACCATTCTCTGCTTCTGTTAGGACCCTCAGTTATGTCAATATTTCAAGGTCTGCAGTATCAAAGGCTGCTAATGGATATTAAAATATAAGCATAGTCACCTTATGCTTTTCCATTGCTAAGAGAAGATAACTGATCAATGCCACTATTGAAGAGCTCTGTGTAGCTTGAAAGTGTATCTCTTTCACCAATAGAAATTGGTTCAATAAAAGATATTACCTCACGCACTCTGTCTCCAATGCCACCAACAGAGTTTATATACGTGAAATAGGGCTAACACATGATTTAACTCTTTGGAATCAAGAATTCTATTGGTGTTGTATTCAAACAGCTATGAACTTGCCATTTACAAGGGTGAGGGGAGGGTGACCCAGCAATGTTATGGTCCTTCTGTATTAAAGAAACATCAATAGCAAGATATGAAATTGAGTGTTTGTGCAATTTAAGAAGTTAGGTTATGCTTACAAGATAGCAGATCAAACTACAATGAATTGTGATTTGAACAAAACATTAAGATTATACTACAGAATGGTGCTCTTATATTTTCACTGTAAATATCTAAGAATATTGTCTTGTTACAGAAATTACCTGAAGGTATAACTTATGAAGAGAAGAGCTGCCAAGATGCATATACATCAGTGTGAAATTTTTTTTTTAGTTTTTTGTTTACTAGTAATTAGCACAGAAAATACATGCAGTCATGTAATCTAGTATTTGGTCTATGATAGTTATCAGTGTACATTATACATATATGTTGTTTATCTCTTATTATTAGCTTAATATTCTACCTTTATTACTAAAAATGCAGAGTTTAAATTTGAATGTAAAGGCATACTTCCATCTTAAATCATGTATTATAAGCAGGTTTTTTTATGTAGGTGAATAATAATGCCTTGTGATGGTTCTTGAGGTACTCAGGACTGAGGGTCACCTTGTTACCCCCTGCCTCTAGCATGAGGGCATCTTGCTTGTGCTTAACAGGTGTCAGCTCCCTGATACCACCAATCTGTTAGCCGTCCAAACAGTCTCTGCAGGACTATGCCACTCTTACTTTGCCTTACAAGTTAACTACAGGTGAACCCGAGTCCCTTTTTGACCCATTCCTCTTTAGTGTGCAATCCCTTATCCACTGAACACTCACAAAAATACCAGGTCTGCTGTCCCCAAGGAAACAGTGTACATATCAGCTTGTGTGATTCACTTCAGGATCAGCACCTGGTTTAATATCACTGCACTGAGATATATTTTATAGAAAAACATAATTATAAGTTTATTGTCAAATATTCAAGTGACAGCGAGTAAGAATACTGTAAACGGTTACATAAAAACCAAATAATAACATGCTGTCTAGAGACTAAACTTAAATAGGTCAACCTCATATGTAAAGAAGTTTTTTCTGCCCCCACAGTCCTCTGCGGCGTTTCAACTAAGATTGACTGAGCTCCTGTTTTCATGAAGGTAAATGCACTGCCCCTTTACTTACTAGGTGCAGGAACAGGGGGTGTCTTATTTGCCTTGAACTTCAAAGTTCATTGTACTCAGACAGGAAAACTACCATGGCTTATTTTTGCTGTGTGCTGCTTGCTTGTTGACTTTATATCTCTTAGATAACTTTCCAGTTGGGCATCCATTGTGTTAGGTGACAATACTTAATACAACAGAGATAAGTAAATATGTCTTGTCTGACATAAAAGCTGTTTATTCACCTCTCCTGGTGACTTGTAGCTTGATAGAGAATCTAAGAAAATATATTCAGTGTATATATATACATAACTCCTTATGTAGTGATTATTTCACAATGACATTAATGACCAGTATCTGACCTTGGATTTCATCTGAGACTTCATTTGCTGAACCGGAATGTACATATTAGAATCAGGACATTTCTTGAAACCCCCTTGCCAACTGGCAATAAGAGTTTCTTGTGTCACACAGCTTAAACTATTGAGACTAAAAATATTAAAATCCAATTTAGTGTTCATTTTTGTTTGCAGACACTTTATATTTTAGGTTGTCAGTACTGTAATGTTTGTATTGCAGAAAACTGCAGGGGAATATCTATTTGAAATTCCTCTTTCTATTACAATTTGAAACACTTCTGTGCATACATCTTGTGAAAGCTTGCTTTTACAACTTTTAAATTGTGGTCCCCAATTTAAATGTTACTTTTAAGTTTATCCTGAGCTCAGTTATGTGTCTGGGATGGAGGAGTAGGTGCACAGTTTGAGTGGTGGTGCTTGGGGGGCATTATGCCTTTGTGAGACATGATGCATTGGTGATGAGTGTTGGGAATATGTATGCACCATGTACCTGAGATTTCTAGCGAGTAGTGTGTTGGTCTGTACCTGCTCAGTTGTTTCTTAGTTCAGAGGAAAAAGAGAATATAAGGGGCAGAGTGGACTGACACCTCTTCAGTTCCTCTTCTTACTGCTACAGGGCCTGAGTCAGAATCCTCTGTGTCCACAGCTCTGTCTTTTTCATCTTAAGCTGAAAATATTGTAAATAGTTCTTGGTATCATAGTACTTTTAGTTTTTATAGTTAGTATAGCGGAGTTTTTTCTTCCCACAGAAAAGGACTATAACCAGAGTCCTGGAGTTTAAGTGCATATCCTGCCCCTCACTCCTTCTCAATAAGTGAGTGATCACCAGCACTGCTTTTACTGCCTGGGCATGGCTTGCATCTCCCCCTTTGCTCCTTCCCTCACTGAGCCTGTGAGGGTCAAGATCTCTGGCTAAAACATCTTTTGGAGAAGGCCATGGGACCCCAGTCAGATCCAGGCTGGGAAGATCCCCTTGTACGTTGGACTTGGTCAACTGGTATTGCCCCTCCAAGCGTAAGCTGGAAGCCTGGAATCTGACTATGAACTCCTTGGCTACTCCCAGCCTCAGGTTTGTACCTGCTTTGATATTTGGCCCTAGCTCTCCTTGTAATCCTGACATAGTGGTTGGGGCCTGGATGTGACAAAATGGCTTCACCTTCTTTATGTGTCTCAATGACTGGCTCTTAACTGTCAGATCCAGCAAGGAGTTTTAATCAGCAACCCTATTTCTACTTTGACTACTATCATCCTTGGGAATTTGTGTCAAGATTGAAAAGTCCTCTGTGACTCCCACAGAGACCATAGATTTTATACAAGACTCTAGACTTAACTACATAGAAACCACATAACTCTTTTGGCAGCTTACCTACCAGCTGTGTAGAACTCTCTGGCAAACAGCCTTATTAGACACTTCTCTACAGGCCATGAATGAGAGATGTACAATTCTGTCCTGAACAAGGCCATTTACTGGGAAGCACAATCCTGGGACCTATTTCTCTCCCAGACTAAACAGAAATTTCCCCTCTACTGCTCCCGAGCAGCTCTGGGCTGAGTCTCCAAGGTGATGCACTTCTACTAACTTGGACAGACCACTTCAGGTATACATTTCCTCCCATCTCACTGATATCACAAGTTCTACAAAAGATTTGCCACAACAAAGCTTGGGTCATTCTCATCGCCCAACTGGCCCAGGCAATTTTGGTTTTCAGACCTTCTGAGAATATTAACCCATCCTCCCATCACCATCCAACCCTTTCTAGACCTATTGACTCAAGAGAACATCAAAACCAGACCTTCAGCCAAGGCCACCTTCATCTCAAGGCATTGTATTTGGACAAGCATTAGCCCTAGAGTAATCATGCACACAGGCTGTTTAACCTATTTTCAGTCAAAGCAATTTTGATGCTTTGTTCAGGGCACAGGTGCTGGCTTTCTCCTGGCCCCAGGGGATGCCCAACCCAGCATGCCACCCTGAAGCCTCGCACCTACTCCACTCCTGCTCCACCTTTCCCACAAGTCTCCATCCCCACCCCAAGCCCACCTCTTCCCATCCAGTTCCACCCCCTCCCCCGAGCACACCCTATTCCCACTCATCCCCCTCCCATTGCCTCCTGCACGCTATGGAACAGCTGCTCTGTGGCGGGCAGGAGGCACTGAAAGGGAGGGGGAGGAGTTGATTGGTGGGGCTGCAGGTGGATGGGAGGTGCTGGGTGAGAGGGGAAGGAAGCTGGAGCATCCATGGAGTTGGCACCTATGTCTCAGGGCACCCAAAACCACAAGCCACTGTGTTACCCCCTCGGTCTCAACAAAGGAGAGCTTTTCTGGGGCTTAAACTGCGTGTTGACTCCCAGACATTCCAGTCTGTCTGCCTTGTCAGCAACCCTGAGACTCTGCCAGCCTAAACCTTGCTTTGCAGGTAACAATCAGTGAACCCCAGTTGCTCAGCTCCTCAGAGACGTCTCCTTGCAGTGTCCAGTCCCTCTCATTTGACACTCAGAGAAATAATAAATCTTCCTCCAGGCATCAGCCTGTTAGTTTGAGGACTCATACTATACGTTAGTATAACAGTACCAGGTTGGGTTATAGTAAAACTAAGAATAAGTTTTATGAATAAAGAACAAAGATTTAAGTGATACTAAGCAAGAGGAAAAAGAGACATGTATGATTACAAACAAAACAAAAACATGATTTCTGGTTAGCTTAGTGTTAGCAAGTTACAGTCTTTGCAGTTTTCTCACTTACATCAAGTTATCAGCATTGCCAGCCTTTTAGGGGATCTAGCTTTCACGGAATCAGAGCATTCTGTCCCCTTTCTTCTCTAAGTGATGGATATAGCTGCAATGAGTTTTTGCTGCCCTTATATTTCCCAGAGTCCATTGTGTCTGCCTCAAGAGTCAGACTTCTTGGGGTGCAGACTGACCTCCAGTGTGTCCACTAAACTGTTTCCTCTATTGCTTGTGAGCTTGATGGCTTTGTTTACCTTATACATAAATGTACTTTCATTGTCCTCTGTCTGCAATCAAGCCAGTCAGACAAGTAAATCTACATTCCTTTCTCTAATGCAGAGTTGATTTAACCTTTGCCTCCAAAATAATTTGTAAGAATACATTTCCAGCATGCACGCAAAACTATTTATACATGAGTCATACATACATCACTCGATGATATTTGCAACCAACTTGTATCAGTTTAGAGGATACCTTACAAGATACCTTTTGGATACATATTATAACAGCGTGTTGGCGGTAGTGAGTGTGAGGCCTGATATGAGTTACTGTAAAGTGGGCCCTCTGCCAGTGGGCATTGGGGGACTCTTAAAATCACACCTCCCCACTTCCAATGATACAGTAGGGTCAGCCATTTTGTATCATAACCATCTTTTCTTTAGTTTCTGTTAGTGTCAAGAGAGAGGGCCTGGACACTGCAGGGAGATGTCACTCGTGGACTGGGGTTCACAGATTTGTTACCTGCAAGGCAAGGTTTAGACTGACAGAGTCTCAAGGAGTTTGCTGGCAAGGCAGATAGACTGGAATGTCAAGAACCTGAAACACAGTTTAAGCCCCAACAAAGCTCTCCTTTTTTTTGAGGCAGAAGGGTAACACAATGGCTTACAGTTTTGGGTGTCCAGAGCAGAGCATCCGAGGGGCATAGATGGCAGGATTTACACACTGCTGGTTGACTGTGGTTCACACTTCAAGCACCTGTGAGCTAGATTTTTTTTTAAATAATTCGGACTGAGAGGGCTGGGAACAGTCAGAAAAAGCTAGTTTTTTGTTATTATGTTTTCTTTTGGAGAAGGAAACACAACAAAGGAAAGTATATAAAAATGAGTAGGCAGACTAGACTGCTGTCCAATCCCTTTGGTAAAACACAGCCCACAGTGAGACAGTCAAGGCCGTCCTTAGCCATAGGCAGACTAGGCAGCCGCCTAGGGCACAAAAAGGTCTGGGGGCACCGCTCTGCCGGGAGCCTGGACAGAAGGGAAGCAGTGGAGAATGTAAGAGCAGGGCTGCTGGGTCCTAGAGAGAGCCAAACGCAGCACAGTCTGAGGGAGGGGAAAGGCTGCAGAGAAGTCTCTGGGAAGGGGTGGGGGAAGGAACTCACCTGCAGGGGCTGGGCTCGAGGTGCTCAAGCACCAGGAATATTCAAGGCTGGGGGCTGTGCTCCACCAATATATGGAGCTGGGATTTTCCCCTGGCCCCGCCTCGGAGCTTCCCTGCCTGTAAGAAAACAGCCAGTGTGTCTTTCCTTTGTTTGTGCTGCTTTTGCCTAAGGCTATAGAAATCAGTGGGAGGCAGCCTCTTGGAGCACCGGGGGAGGGGAAGAGGGAGAGAGGAGGGGGAAGGAGAGGCACACATGCTTGGGAGCTCTCTCCCCGGCACCCAGTGGTAGCAGCAGGGGTGGGGAGGCCACACATGATGGCAACCCCCTGCCCCAGTACCCATCCTAGGGGAGGTGAGTGGGCTTTCTGGACCTGAGAGAGTCCCTAGGAGCATGTGCAGTGACTGTGGTACAGAGTGAGTGTGCTGCAGATGGGGAGGGGAGGGGGGAGAGGAGGGGTCCCCTGGAGCTTGCTTCTGCCAGTAAGGAGGGGGGAGAGTCCTCTCTGGCCCTAGCCCTGGGGCAGACTGTCTGCATCCCAAGTTCCTTATCCCCAGCCCTGCCTCACCCCCGAGCCTGCGCCTCCAGCACCCCAACCCTGAGCACCCTGCTGCAGTGTGAACCTCTCATCCCCAGCCATCCAGAGCCCTCACTTGAGGGGAAAAACATGCAACTTAAATTTGGTGGTCAGTTTGGAGTATCATTGTGTTTAGCACAATACTTGATTATTTTACACCCTTTAAAGTATACAGGTGTTACAAAGTGGGAATGTTCTTAATGTTTTCTCTGACTACTGTGTGGGTGCCTCAGTTTCCCTATGCATTTCTCAAGGATCTAGATGGTGGGATAAGGGTGTGTGATTGTTGTAGAGCCCCTAGAGTGCCAGTGTGATGCCGTCTGCACAGAGAATGGCTGAAACCCTGTCTCCGGGCAACTGATGGCCTGGGCCGCTCTCCTGCAAGGTGCCAACTGAAGGTGTTGGAGAACAAAGAGATCAGGTGGCCTCCTAATGCCTGGAAAAGAGACAAAGGCCAGAGGAGAGAGTGTCAGTGCCTGTTTGGACTTCCGGGAAGTGCATGGTGTGGAAGAGGATGCTGGGATGCTTTGGAACTACTCCATACAAAGCCAGTCAGGACTCTGGGGGAGCCTCCTCTCTCTGAGCATACTGTCTCCAGAGCAAGACGCTTACACCTTCCTGGGTCTGACCTCAGAGCATTCAGCATGCCCTTCCACACTGTGCGCTTTCCGCAGCGAGTGTGCCCAGGCAGGTCCTGGGGCAACCAGAGGTCCCTGCACCCCAACTCAGCTCTCAGCCAGCCAGTAAAACAGAAGGTTTATTAGACGACAGGATCACAGTCTAAAACAAAGCTTGTAGGTACAGAAAACAGGACCCTCAGTCAGGTCCATCTTGGAGGTGGGAGCCTAGACCCAAGTTCTGGGCCTCTCCCCATTTCCCAGCCAGCTCCAAACTGACACTCCCTCCTCTAGCCTTTGTGTCTCTTCTGGATCTCTTCTGATCTCTTTGTCCCCAGCACCTTCAGTTGGCACCTTGCAGGGGAAACTGAGGCACCCACACAGTATTCAGAGAAAACATTAAGAACATTCCCACTTTTTCACAACAAGTGCAACAAAAATACCGTACGTATATTGAAGCAGGCAAGTGCTGCTTCTGACTTTACACTTTTAATTGACCCTTGTAATCTTGTGGTGCCGATGCATTGTAGCTTCATTTTATATTGGCTTACAGGGCGACAGCGGGGGGGGTGGGGGGGGCACCACCATTTTGGGCACCACCAAAAATAATACAAACCTGCGCTATGCTCACCTGTGAGTGTGACTCTTTCCCCTGGCGTGAGGGCTGTCAGGGCTGTGTTGGGTGAGGTGCCAGGGGAGGTGAGGCTGGCTGCCTACCTGCTGAGGAATGACAGTGAAAGTAACTCACTTCCTCGCAGGCAGCCAGGATTGGAATGGTCACACACGGCTGGGCTGGGGATAGCCAGATAGCATGTGCGAAAAAATCAGGACAGGGGTTGGGGTAGGGTGAGCAGATGTCCCACTTTTATAGGGACAGTCCCAATTTTTGGTCTTTTTCTTATATAGGCTCTATTGCCCCCCACCTCCCGTCCTGATTTTTCACACTTGCTGTCTGGTCACCCTAGGTGGGGGTAATTGGTGCCTATATAAGACAAAGCCCCAAATATCGATCGAGACTGGCCCTATAAAATCAGGACATCTGGATCTGGTCACCCTAGCTGCGTCATCGTAATGAACAAGACAAGTGACATCTTTTGTTTTCAACTGTAATAGAACGGCGCAGAAGATCAAGTTTTAATACACTGAGACTCATTGTAGCTGTAAGCGGGAGATAAGTTTTTACATGAGCTTCTAGTTTGGCAGTAGAAAACGAGAGGACGAACACCATCGTTCTCCTGATGCACTGTTAAGAATTTGTCAGTAGAATATGAGTGGCAGTTTGTCGGTATGAATACTGTACTATGTCCATCATTGATTTTGGCATGTGGCCAACAGAAAAGAAATGTCAATTTTCATTACAGTTCAGTCCATTTTAATCAAATGATCACCATGCTTCAGGAGCTCTCTAGGTCAGGGGTCAATAGTGGTGCGCGGGCAGACACCTGGCGCCACGAGGGCTCTCATGCAGCCCACATCTGGCGAGCCGGGAGGGATCTGCCGAATGTGCCGAGATTTTGCAGCATTTTTGGGCCATGCTCTGGATGACCCGGCCTTGCGCTGCCAAAATTTTTTGCCCGCCCCGGTCATTTGGCGGATGCCTCGTTCCGCCCGCCACCTTCCACACGGTCCTCACCCTCCCACCCGTCCATCCTGGCGCTTACCAGACGAATAAAGGGGATTCCTTGGGGACATGCTTAGTTCTAGACACCAACTTTGTCATTAGTTGATCATCATTTGCTTTTCCTATTCATGTTGACAACTATTAGTCCCGCTCCAGGCCATGCCAGCTGAGTTGAATGGGAACGCCCAGGCCGACAGCGGGTGAGTGGGGTCCTCTTCCCAGCTTGGGGTCTCAGCCGCCGGCCTGCTCAGCCTGCTGCCAGCGCTGGGTCCTTGGGGGTCTCCAAGGCCAGAAGCGGGTGCTGAGTGGGGCTGGCGAGCTGGGACGCGAGTGGGCAATGGGCAGCAGCCAGAATCCCCGAGCAGCGGTGGGCTAAGCATGCAAGCACACAGTGCGTATCTCAAAATAAGCTCGCGTGCCACCTTTGGCACATGTGCCGTAGCGTTGCCGACCCTGCTCTATACATAAGTAAGGAGATGAAATATTACTACACGTTGTTGGAGGGTCTATTTACAATATAAAGGCTATAGGAAGTCAGTCCAACATTTTTTTGTTTCTCTTGATGAAACTGGTCCACGTCCAGCTTCCCCATACAAAATGTGCAAACAAATAATTGTCACAACTAATTTTCTGTATTTTTGGCTAAGATATTGGATGTTTTTTTTTTTAAAATATATTGAATGAAAGTTTTGCCAGTTTGGATTCTTTAAGACGCATGTTTGGCAAACAAGTTATTTCTCATGGAATCAGCGAGTAAATGGCATATAACAGTGGACTGGCTTTCATTCGCCATGACCTTGGCTCACATTCCAGGGCCCCTAACCTATGTGTCCACTTAGCGGGCGCCCCTCGGGTGGTGTGCTGGAGGGGCTGGTTCAACAGCTCAGTAGAAGAGAGGATAGGTGAGAAAACTGCACATACCCTTGGGGTGCAAATGACATTATTACTGATTTTGCAGCCAAAAAAGCCAGAAAGATTGCTTTTAATTAAAAACAAATCCTTGTTTCAATACCTCTTCATATAAATTTCCAATAAAATGTTGACAAATTAAAAAAATTATATTATTTGCATCATTCTGTCAAATCAGAGTTTTTTCTATAGTGCTACCTTTTAGTGCTAGTTCATCAGCATTACAGTGTGCTTAATTAAGTTAAAACTGGTTTTAGTAACATGCCTGTGGCAAGTTTTCCAATACTGTAGGCTTATGTTTGTGTTGCTAAGAGCAAGACAGGCACAGGGGCACCAGTTTAATAATCTCCTCTAGGGCACCATAAATTCTAAGGACGGCCCTGGAGACAGTCATGCAATTCAAACTGGCTGAGATAAAGTTACGGAAGTTGTAGATAGCAGAGTGGACCAAAAATCTGAAGTTGGCAAAAATGGAAAGAATCAAGAGCACCAAAGCAGTGAGACTGACCTGAGAGTCAAAGACAGGAAGGCAGAAAAACAGCAGCAGAAGGAAGCCCAACAACAAACCATGGAACTGGAGAGAGAAGGAAAGGCAACTTGAGGTTGTGGGGAAAGCATGGACAGATTCTAGAGTTTCCAGGTATGCCATCTCCCCAAGGAATACAGAGTTTGGATAAATTTTTGTGTCAGACATCCAAAAAGATGGATTGTATTGACGAATATTTCACTACTTTTGAGAGACACTGCAAATTCCATAAAACTCCAGACAACAAGAAGATTCCGGTGCTTCTCTCCAAACTCTCAGGAAAAGCATTGCACCTATTTAATGAAATGGAAATTGAACAGGGTTTGAAATATACTCGCTTTTAAAAGGTTGTATTGCAAAAGTTTCAGATTACCCCTGATGTGTATCAGTTAATGTTTAGAGACCTCAGAAATAAGATGAACCACAGAGAAAGTGTATTTGATGTGAAAATGGGTGAAAGGGGAAGGGACTGAGAATTATGACCAGTTATTTGACCTCTTTTGCACCAGAACACTCTCTGGGCATATGCTGTGAGGAGATCAGAGGCCATTTGGGATATTTCCCTGGGCTTTGTACAGGAGGTAGCCGATCTGGCTGATTTCTATGTACCAAACCAGAGTGTTCAGTAAGTGCAAGCCACAAAAAGAAGAGCAGAAGTCGAGTGTGAAGGGGGACCTCTTTTATGCCTGGGAAAAGGGAGCATAAGTGGGAGCGCAAACACTCATCTCCCCAGAACTGACTCCCTTCTGGTAATCCCAATTGCAGTCCCTCTGTACCTGAGGGACAATTGCCCTAAACAAAGGGAATCTAAGCCCACACCCCATCCAACCAAGGTTAATGTGGCTGTCCTAAACACAAGACCCACATAGGTGTCTGAGCGGCTCCTGATTAATTTTGTAGGGTCCAACCCAGTAGAAGTTTTTCATAGACTCTAGGACTGGAAGGGACCTCGAGAGGTCATCGAGTCCAGTCCCCTGCCCTCATGGCAGAACCAAATACTTTCTAGACCATCCCCGATAGACATTTATCTAACCTACTCTTAAATATCTCCAGAGATGGAGATTCCACAACCTCCCTAGGCAATTTATTCCAGTGTTTAATCTTTGACAGTTAGAACTTTTCCAAGTCCACTAAAATCTCCCTTGCTCAGTTTAAGCCCCATTTGCATTCTTGTTCATTATAAGGCTAAGGTGAACAACAGGTGTTTTCTCCCCTCCTGATGAACCCTTTTAGATCCCTAAAAACTGCTATCATTCCCCTCTCAGTCTTCTCTTTCCCAAACTAAATCAACCCAGTCTTTCAGCCTTCCTTCATTGGTCATGTTCTCAAGACTGAATCATTCTTGTTGCTCTTTTCTCTGACCCCTCTCCAATTTTCTCACATCTTTCTTGAAATGCAGTGCCAAATGGAACACAAGTATTCAATGAGGCTAACCAGTGCAGAGTAGAGCGAAAGAATGACTTCTCGCTGTCTTGTTTACAACACACCTGTTAATGCAGCCCAGATCACGGTTGCTTTTTTTGCAACAGTATCACCACTTTGACTCATATTTAGCTTGTGCTCCACTATGACCCCTAGATCTTTCTTGCCATAGCCTCGCTGACAAGTCTCGTTCCCATTCTGTGGTGAAACTGATTGTCTTTTCCTAAGTTGGAGCCACTTTGCCGTTTGTCTTTATGAACTTCATCCGTTCATGGTAATTCCCCAATCTGAACCTTTAGAGGCAAAAAATGTGACGGTCCCAGCGATGATTCCGCTAAGCTTAATACCAGCTTAATCTGCATAACTGCCACCAAATCGGATGGAGTGCCGCATTAAACTCTGGTCTCCCCAAACGCTTCCTGGGGACCCCAGAACCCCAAATTCCTTGAGTTCACACAAAGAGGAATAGACCATTCCCTTCCCCCTCCTTTCTCCTCCCAGATCTTCCCACCCTGGGTACACTAGTAGATCACCGTGATTCAAAACTCCTGAATCACAACACAGAGAAATCAGGTTTTTTCTCCCCCTTTCTCCCCCCTCCCAGGCTTTTCTCCCTGGTACCGGGAGAGAGAGACAGATTCAAGCTCGTGATCTAAAACACAGGAGAAATTACCTTTCCTCCCCCACTCCTCTTCTCCCTTCTCCCCACAAATTCCCTGTGAGTACAGACCAGTTCTTACCTTAACAATGGAAAAATAATTCAGGCTTAAAGAGAAAAACATTTAATAAAAGAAAGGAGAAATCAATATAATCACTTAAATTCAGATGGAAATTACAGGTTCTTTTGCTTATAGACACTAGAAGAAAACTCTCCAGCAGAAATATATTTAAAAACTTCCAGCAAACATACACACTTGCAAATTAAGAGAAAGCATTAAAAGACTAAAGCCACCTTACCTGATACATTAGAATAGAACAGAAAGACTTGTTTAGAAAAGATTGAGAATCTCTTATTCTGGTCCCCTCATGACCCCCCGAAGAGGACACGACAGAGAAAAGAACCAAACAAAACTTCCCTCCACCAATTGAAAGTTATTTGTCTCCTGATTGGTTCCTCGTCATGTGTTCCGTTGCACTGTTTTAAACCCTTACAGTAAGAAGAACATTAACCTTACTATCTGTTATGACAATAACGGTACTCAGACCATTTCCCCAATTTCCAGATCATTTGAATTGGACCCTGTCCCTCAAAGGCAGTTGCACCCTCCATTGGTATGACGTCCCAAACTTAATAAGCGTACTTCTATCACATCTAAGTCGTTGATGAAGAATTGAACAAGAGCCGGGTCCAAACAGACCCCTGCGGAACCCCCTGTTATACCTTCCGCAGATTGGAGCCCATTAATAACTACTCTCTGAGTACGGTTATCCACCAGTTATGGACCCACTTATAGTAGCCCCACTAAATTGTTTTGCCTAGTTATTGTAAGGATTCATGCGAGACTGTATCAAATGCCTTACAAAGTCTAGGTATACCACATCCACCGCTTCTCCCTTATCCACAAGACTCGTTATCCTATCAAAGAAAAGCTATCAGATTGGTTTGACATGATTTGTTCTTTACAAATCCATGGTGGCTATTCCCTTCACCTTACCACCTTCCAAGTGTTTGCAGATGATTTCTTTAATTACTTGCTCCATTATCTTCCTGGCACAGAAGTTAAACTAACTGGTTGTAGTTTCCTGGATGTTTTATTTCCCTTTTTATAGATGGGCACTATATTTGCCCTTTTCCAGTCTCTGAATCTCGCCTGCTCCCATGACTTTCCAAAGATAATACTAGAGGCTCAAATACCTCCTCTATTAACTCCTTGAGTATTCTAGATGCATTCATTGGGCCCTGTGACTTGCAGGCATCTAACTTTTCGAAGTGATTTTTAACTTGCTTTTTTTATTTATTCGTCAACCTACCCCTTCCCATAAGCTTCACTGTGTTAGACATTCCTTCAGTAGTCTCATGAAGACCGAACCAAAAGTCATTAAGCATCTCTGCCATTCCAGTTTCTGTTACGTTCTCCCTCCTCACTGAAGCAGTGTGCCTACCTGTCCTTGGTCTTCTCTTGCTTCTAATGTATTCATAAAAAAGTCTTCTTGTTTCCCTTATTCCCATAGCTAGTTGTGGCATTGTTGCCTTTGCCTTTCTAATCTTGCCCTGCTTCGTTTGTTTGCCTTATTCCTTTGTAATCTGACCTAGTTCCATTTTTTATATGACTCCTTTTATTTGTAGGTCATGCAAGACCTTGTGGTTAAGCAGGTGGTCTTTGCCACATTTTCTATCTTTCCTACCCATCGAATAGCTTGCTTTGGGCCCGTAATAGTGTCCCTTGAAAAACTGCCAACTCTCCTCAGTTGTTTTTTTCCCTCAGTCTTGATTCCCAATGGACCTTACCTATCAGCTCTCTGAGCTTACCAAAATCCTCCTTCCTGAAATCCATTGTCTCTATTTTGCTGTACTCCCTTCTACCCTTCCTTAGATTGGCAAACTCTATGATTTCATGATCTTTCACCCAAGCTTCCTTCTACTTTCAAATTCTCAACGAGTTCCTCCTATTGTTAAAATCAGTCTAGAACAGCTTCCCCCAGTAGCTTGTTCAACTTTGCTGAATAAAAAGTTACTGCAATGCAGTCCAGAACTTATTGATATCTGTGCCCCGCGGTTTATTCCCACATATATCTGGATAGTGAAGTCCTCCATCACCACCAATCTGGCTTGATGATTTTGTTATTGTTTTAAAAAAAGCCCTCCACCCTCCACCTGGTTAGGTGGCTGTATAACTCCTAGCACGACATCACCCTTGTTTTTACCCCTTTATCCTAACCCAGAGACTCTCAACACTTCGTTCCTATGTCCATGTCCACCTCAGCCAAATGTGACATTTAATATATAAGAACACCTCCTCCTTTCCCTGTCATCTTCCTTGGCAACTATACCCATCCACACCAACATTCCAATCATGTGTATTATCCCACCAAGTTTCAGTGATGCCAACAATGTCATAATTGTATTTATTTATTAGCACTTCCAGTTCTTCCTTGCTCTTGAATTTATTAAAGTTGTCTACGTTAAATGGGAAAGAATGCCCAGGGTGGTGAGACACTGGCACCCAGATCTCTTTGATCAGAGGGCATGGTCAGGGAAACTGATGTGTTACTTGGCGAAAATTTAGAACTCCTGGCAATGGGAAAACTTAACCACTGTGCCTTTGGCTAAAGTGCACTTGGAGTGAGGAGGTCTAGAAGGCATTTAAAAAGTTGGTATGTTGGATTGCATTCGAGCAGAAGTTCTCAAGGGTAATGATGTATTAACTATGTCTAGAACAAACTATGTCTAACCCAAAGTAAAAAGAAATATTGCTCTGTAATCCCAGAAGGGGAACTGTGAAGACAGAGAAACACCTAAGGGAGCGGGAGACATTCCCATCCCTAGCATAGAAAGCAGTGTGTGCTCAGGGAGGAGCCACTCCCAGTGGATGAGGAAGCCATCAGAGCTGACACCAGGCAGAAATTTGCAGTAGAAGAGAGTGCAGGCCCTAACTTACAAAGCATAGGTTAGGGAGAATGGGGTAAGGTTTCTGACAGAGGAAGGAAGGCTGTATAGAGAAGCTCCTGTGGAGAAAAGTGCTGGAAAGTCAGACAAGCAACTGGTTACACCCATTTAAGCGTCATAGGGAGCTAATGATAAGCTTATGACTGGCCTTTTGCAGGTCACTTGGAGACTCAGAGGACAATATGAAAGGTTAAAAAGGAATTTCTATTGGCTGGATATTCAGAACGAGGTGACAGACTATTGTGACTTATGTCAGAAGTGGAAGAGGCCAATAGGGTCTCATAAATCTCCCCTACAACCTTTACCTGTAATCAAGGAGGCATTTTTGGGGTGGCAATGGATATTATAGGCCCTGTGACCTGACCAACCCAAAGGGGGAAGAAATATGTTTTTTGGTGGTAGTGGACTATGCCACTACATGTCCAGAAGCAGCTGCCCTGTCTAGTATAGAAGTTGATACAGTGGCAAAAGCTCTTTTTTCTCTATTTTCAGCTGAGTAGATTTTTCTTAAGACACTTTGTCAGATCTTGTGTCAAATTTCATGTCCCAGCTATTGAGTGCATTGTGGAGAATGTGTGGTGTGAAACTGCTGAAGGCTGCCCTATATCACCCAGAAAAAAATTGTTTTATTGAAAGTTTTCAAGGGGACACTGAAATCTGTGCTGGAGATGTACGCTAACAAGAGGACAAGTGACTGGAGTGAACTGTTATCCTGGCTTAGTTGCTTACACTGAGGTTCATCAATGTGGTGGAGTGAGTGAGTGTCAAGCCTGATATGAGTTACAGTCTGGCCTGAGGGCAATGAGAGGTCTCAGGATCATAGGCAGAAAGAACTCCACCAGAAAATGCTATCTGGCCAAAAGGAGGTGTTCCTTCACTTGGACACAACAGAACCAATTATCCCCAGAATCTGTGGGAATCTTGTTATTTTAGACTGCCTGCTCACTCTTGAGACATGGGGCTTTTCTGTCAGCTCGTTACAGGCCCATCTTGCAGCGGTCTGCACCTTCTGTTCCCCATTTGATGTCTCTACTGTTTTTTATTCATCCAACAACAAAAACCAGATTTCTGTAGAGCCTCAAACTTTCCTGCTGATGGTGAAACCAACACAACAAGGGAAGGGACCTTCAGAAGATATCAAGTCCATCACCCTGTGCCATGGCAGGACCAAGTAAACCTAGACTATTCCTGACAGGTGTTTATCTAACCTATACTTTAAAAGCTTTCAGTGATGGGAATTCCACAACCTCCCTTGGAAGCCTGTTCAAGAGCTTAACTATCCTTATAGTTAGAAAGTTTTTTTTTCCCTAATATCTAACCTAAATCTCACTTGCTGCATATTAAGCCCATTACTTCTTGTCCCACTTTCAGTGGACAAGCAGAACAATTGATCACCATCCTCTTTAAAGGAGCCCTTGACATATTTGAAAACTGTTACTGAGATGATTCATGTGGAACTCAGAAATTTAATCTATTCACTTCTCTCCTTGTTGGAAGCATGAGGATTTGGAAAGAAGACTTCACTCTCTTGACATCCGATTGGCTTTGGCATTTTGTCTGCAGATCATACAGTCAATTAGAAAAATGCCTAGGCTATTTGTCACTTTAATGAAGCAATCTAAGGGACAAGTATTATCAGCTCAGAGATTCTGTAAGTGGATCTCTGCTTACATTAGACTTATCAACTGGCACATATTCCTCCTCTGGGTGAGGTGAGAGTCCAGTCCACTTTGCTAGAGCACAAGCAACTTCTGGACATCTGTAGGGCAGCTAGCTGGAGCTCTAGTAATACTTTTACAAAACATTATACATCAGTCCAGCTTCGTCTGCAGATGCAGCTATGGGGACAACCGTGCTGCACACATCTATACCAACAATATCCTCAAACCCTTTCCTGCTTGACTGTTGCTTACCAGTCATCCATGTGTGGAGCGCACCTAGGGACCAGCACTTAAAGAAAGAAGAAATGGAGGTTAGCTTACCTGTAGCTGGAGGTTCTTCAAAATGTGTGCTCACCATCTGTATTCAACTACACACCCTCATCAACCCTTCGCTCCCCACTGCTATGGATCATGACTGGAAAAGGAATTGGAGAGGTGTTGATCCGCACTGTTCCTTATGCCCTCGGTTTGGAGCACGAGGTGAACAATTGCACAGCTGCAGCTGATGGACAGTACTTGCTAGAAGTCTCTGATCTCGGGCCCAAGGTATCCATATGTGTGGTCCCTATCTGTATTCCACCTTTTGAAGAACCTCCATTTCTCATTTTCCTTGCCCTTCAATCCAATCCAACAGGTTAGAATGACCATAATCGGGTCCTATATAATTTCATGTTTGTAAAAGCTTTTTAATAATGCTATAAAATACTTTTTATTTGTGTACCTTTGTGAATATTTTAATATAAATTTCAAATACCGCAAATGATTCAGAAAACAGATGGTTTATTTTCATTTAGATATCTTTTCACCGCCTGTGATGCTTTTCTATTTGTGTACCTTTAGTTATATAAATAAGACATGATTCATCTAGCAATATAAAGTTTAAATTAAATTATCTTTAAGTTGTTGTTCCATTTTGAAGACCATTTTTGAAGACCAGGTTGCAAAGATTTGATCAGCATAAGCAATGCTAGTAGTAGAAATAGAAACAATTACACACCCAGAGAAAATACTTGCTAATCAAAGAACTGATTGACAAGTGGAGAATTTGTTTGGCTCCCATTTCTTACCATCAGAAAAACAATGTTAGCATATGTCTTGTGATCGCTGGAAAACTATACAGTGACATTCAGAAAACTCATTCATAGCTTGTCAAGTTTACTTTCAGCATAAACAATAAGCAGAGTGTAAATTTAATGCATTTTTGACTTGTTCGCAATATGTTTTTATCTTCTGATCCCATGGCACTTCTCTTGTCATCGTCTTTTGCATTTTTTTTTAAACTTGCTTACATTTTGGGTCAAATATAGATTGGTGTGAACTATTCTGTCCTTGTAGCTTTGTCCTTTAGCTCATTGCTCTCTTTCCTCATAATTTCTTTTATTATTAAAACAAAGTAAATAGAAAATACAAATTTAGTAGAAGGTATGTGTGAGAGAACATCTTATTCTGCTAGAGTAAAGGAATTTGAGATACTCTAAGCTAGTGTGGTAGTGAGCTTATATCAGTTGAGGAAAGAGGGGTGGGGAGCAGGGAGAGACAGGCTTTTAAAAGAGGAAGCATAAAGATATGGATGATTTTTGCCCCCAGAGGCAGCAGTAGAGGATGTTGTTGGAGGAAGAGTGACAGAACATGATGATCCAAATCCTGTTCATCTAGTTTATATGAATAAGGCAAACAGGACTCAGTTCTAGATCTAATTAAAAAAACAAAACAAAAGCAACTTTGTTCCCTATATCCTTAAATGCTAGATACTATATGGTGGGCAGTATGGAGGTGTTCCCCTTTGTATGCAGTTGTATATGAAGAGATGTGCTACAAAGGAGGAAATTCAATTTTTTAAGCCTCTTATCAAATTATTTCCACACTGTATTGTATTGTGCCATCATGATTCCATGCAGCAGTTTCATTGCCGATTGTCTTTGCAAAAGAAAGAAACTAAATTTGAGAGTAAAGGGAAGGTTCGGTTCAGTTCATTAACAGTGAAACTGAAACATTCCAATTATGCAGACAGACACACAAGACCAATATAATTATTCCTTAAACAAACATAAGATTCAATCGGTGAGTCAGAAAAGCTCACCACATAAAAGTACAAAAATAGCTAGAAAGGAGGGAGGAATGTATGAATAAAGGCTTAAGAGTTCTCTGTAGGTTTGCCAACTTTCTAATGGCACAAAACTGAACACCCATGCCCTGTCCATTCTGAGGCCCTGCCCCTGCATTCCCTCCTCCCTCCGTTGCTTACTCCCATATTCTCACTCACTTTCACCGGGCTGGGGCAGGGGGTTGAGGTGTGTGTGGGGCGGATATGGGCTCGGGGTGCAGGCTCCAGATGGAGCTGGTGATGAGGAGCTTGGGGTGTGGGTGGAGACTCCAAGCTGGGCAGGGGGTTGGGATATGGGGTCCTGGCGGCGCTTACTGCGGCTCCCAGGAAGTGGCCGCCAAGTCCCCGCAGTACCTAGAAGCATGGGCGGCCAGGGAGGCTCAGTGCGCTATGCTCTTGTCTGCAGGTGCTGCCCCCGCGGCTCCAATGGATCGCAGTTCCCAGCCAATGGGAGCTGCAGAGCTGGCACTTGGGGCAGGGGTAGCGTGCAGAGCCTCCCTGGCTGCCCATGCACCTAGGGGCCTCAAGGACGGGTGGCTTCTTTCGGGAGCCATGCAGAGCTAGTGGAGGCAGGGAGCGCTGCTGACTGGACTTTTAATGGCCCGGTTGGCAGTGCTGATTGGAGCTGCGAGGGTCCCTTTTTGACCGGGCGTTCCAGTTGAAAACTGGCCGCTTGGCAACCCTAGTTCTGTGATCTTGCCAGTACCACATTCCGTTTCTGCAGCACTGAATTTTGTGCTTCTAGTGGAGGAATAAAGAATTGTATATTTTAAAATAAGCAATCAAAGCTTCAGGACAACTCTGACTCTGTGCAATAAGTCCTTGTATTACGTAAAGGCATAGATAGTCAAACCTTTCAAATATGGTTTGTGACACTTGGGGCATAATCTTGCTAACAGTTACTTGCATATAGTTCATGTGCATGTAGTTCCTTTGTGGAGTTTCATTGACTTCTATGGGCTTCTTGTAGGAGTAACTATATACGTAGTAGGTAGCTACTTGCATAATATGGGCTTTGATTTTCAGCTTTAGCTTTAATATAAACAAGGTTGGGATGTTAAGAATGTTCGCAACTTGAAGCAGACGGTGCTTGTTTCTTTGGAGGACACTGATCAGAGGGAATTGTAATTGAGTCCAATAAAGTGGTTGACAGGGTATCACTTTTGTCTTTTCAGAATGGTCTGCAACAAAATTATGACCCTTGTCCTACAAATTTGGTCATTTGGTTGCCATTGAAGTCAACGGGACTTCTTATGAGCACATGTTACAGATGTTTGCAGGATTTGGGTCTTAAATTAAAGACCTGGAATAGAATTTTCAGAAACACCTTTGCACCATTTTCAAAAGTGATTCAGGCACTTAGGACCCTAAATTCCATTGACTTTCAATGAGACTTAAACTCCTGAGGGCCAGAATTTTCAAAGATATTTAGGTGTCCAGCAGGATTTTCAACAGCACCAAAACAGGTTCAATGCCCATTGAAGATTAGGCACCTAACTTCCTTAGGCACCACTAGGACTTTCAAAAGCACCTGCCTGCATCTTTAGGTACCTAAATACCTTTGAAAATCTGGCTGTTACTTTGAAAATAGGACTTGTGCTTAAATGACTTAAGAACCTTTTTGAAAATGTTGTTGTAATCTAATCTTAAAACAGCTCTCTAAGGATTTAGTCTCAAGACTGAAATATCACTTTACTATTAAACAGTAGAAGATAGACCCTCCAAGGCAGGAGGCAGTTGTATTAAAGGATGGATAATGGGAAATACACAAGTATAAATGTCTTTGTGCTCACTAGCTTGCATTTAAAAAGCAAAAAAGCAAATTTCATAAGTCCAAATGTCAGAATTTCTCAATTTTTATTATCCTCTCTTTGGAATTTAGAACATATAGCAATGACCCCTAAAATACAAACCAAAAAAAGGCAAAATGTTTGTTTAGGAATTAAATACTTGGAGGATTATAAACTTGTCTTTTTTTCTCACCATGGTGGGAGGGAGGGACAGAGAAATTTAACAACCCTTTCCATCAAATATTGCATATATAACATTGAGTATATTACAGCTGATAGAAATGAGTTAAGCTGTTTGCATTATTCACAGTTATACACCTACAAGTGTCTGCCCTAATCCCTTGTCAATATGTTGTCTTGGTAACCAGTTACCTTCACACCTGCTCAGCAGCTATAAGGACAAGAGCATGTATGGCTATTGGCCACATTTAGTATTGAAGTAGCAGATAACAGTCTTACAAAATATTAATATTTAATACAGCCACATTTTCTAACTTTAATGTTCTGTTTAGTGTGTAGTAGAATATTTTATATTTTAAAAAGAAGGGTTTGGGACTTCATAACCCATGTTACTTCTCTATGCAAAGCAAGAAAAGTCAGTTTCATATTCAAGAATCTGCTAACATAAGGGTAAAACATTTTCAATGTGTATTTTAAAATTTGGTAGTATGTTGCTTGGATTTCTGCTGAATATTTTTGGAGAAATTAGCTGCTGTTGAGTTCACCACTTCTTTAAATTGTTCCAGTCTTAAAACTGTTCCCATTTGTTATCTCTGCACAGCTTTCTTGGTCAGTTCCATAATGGTTTGAGTTGCATAATGATATAGGCTTCTGAACTTAAATCTGGGGATGAGGAAGGACAAAAAGCTGACTGGACTGGAACAAAAAATCTTGATCTGCTTTGACTTAAAAGTTTGCTGACAAATCCTTTCTTTAACTTGAAATGATTTCTCCCTGTATGAATAATGGTTTAAACCAAAGCCCTCAAGCCTTAACATCAGCTGTAGGTGAACTAGCACTTTATAAATGAGTGGTCTTCAGCACTGACTGCCAGACAAAAGTGATTTTTATTCTTGTGTTCCATAGATAGCCCTAGGAAGAATCTGGAAAAGCAAGAAGTCCAGCTGAATATATAATTCATCAACATGTTTGGAGTTTGAGCATACTCATTCAAATTACACACATACGCGTGGACACAGAACATAATGTTTTTTCACTGGCCTGGCTGGCTTTTCAGCAGCTTTTCCAGTTGCAAGGTGACCCTTTTTTGTAGTTTCCTCCCCCTCCCACACACACTTAGCCCTGGTCTACACTATGAGTTTAGGTCGAATTTAGCAGTGTTAGATCGATCTAACCCTGCACCTGTCCACATGACACAGCCATTTTTGTTGGCTTAAAGGGCTCTTAAAATTGATTTTCTTTACTCCTCCCCGACAAGGGGATTAGCACTGAAATCGACATCTCCGGGTCAAATTTGGGGTAGTGTGGATATAATTCAACGGTATTGGCCTCCGGGAGCTATCCCAGAGTGCTCCATTGTGACCGCTCTGGACAGCACTCTCAACTCAGATGCACTGGCCAGGTAGACAGAAAAAGCCCTGGGAACTTTTGAATTTCATTTCCTGTTTGACCAGCGTGGCGAGCTGATCAGCACAGGTGACCATGAAGTCCCAGAATTGCAGAAAAGCTCTAGCATGCACTGAACGGGAGGTACTGTATCTGAGCACTTTTTGAGGAGACAAATCCATGCTATCAGAACTCCGTTCCAAAAGAAAAAATGCCAAAATATTTGAAAAAAACTCCAGAGGCATGATGGACAGAGGCTACAACAGGGACCTGCAGCAGTGCTGCATGAAAATTAAGGAGCTCAGACAAGCCTGCCAAAAAACCAAAGAAGCAAACGGCCGCTCCGGGTCAGAGCCCCAGACATTCTGCTTCTATGATGAGCTGCATGCAGTTCTTGGGGGGGCCCTACCACTACCCCACCCCTGTCCATGGACACCTGCAAGGGGGGAGTCTCACGCAACAGAGATGAGGATTTTTGGGACGAGGAAGATGAGGAGGATGAGGAGAGCGCACAGCACGCAAGTGGAGAAACCATTCTCCCCAACAGCCAGGAACTGTTTATCACCCTGGAGCCAATACCCTCCCAAGGTGGGCTCACGGGCCATGAAGGCAGAGAAGGCACCTCTGATGAGTGTACCTTTGTAAATATAATGCATGGTTTAAAAGCAAGCGTGTTTAATGATTAATTTGCCCTGATGACTTGGGATGCATTCATGGCCAGTACAGCCCCTCCTTTTAAATGGCCAACTCAATGGATGCTTGGTATGGGAAAGGAGGGCACTGTTGTTTGAAACCATTCCGACATGTTATGAAGGTTGAAGAAGCTGAGAGACTGTGGCTTACCATGGCTGCCTAAAAGCCGAATTCTGTTGCCCAGCCCTGCGTGTGTGATCTCTCCCACCAAACCGGCAGGCCCTCAATATAAGAGGCAAAATGCGACCTTGTACCGAAAGCACATGTGCTATATAATGTTAACAGCTTGGTTCACCGTGAAAGAGTCCACCCATTTTTCTCTAAAATGTGTCTTTTTAAATACTACTCTCTGTCTTTTTCCTCCCGCAGCTGCAAATGTTTCAGTGCCCCCCCATCATCTCTGTCCCAGAGGCTATCACAGATAAGAAGGTGAAAAAAACACATTCGCGATTAAATGGTCTCTGAGCTCATGCAGTCCTTCCGCACTGAAGGAGCTCAGCAGAATGTGTGGAGGCAAACAACGTGAGAGTCCAGGAAAGCAGAAAATGAATGTGAGGACAGGAGGGATGAATGAGATGAGAGGTGGCGGGAGCAAGATGAAAGGTGGCGGCAGCGCGATGAGCAGAATGCAATGCTGAGGCTACTGGGGGATCAAACTGATATGCTCCAGCGTCTGGTGGAGCTGCAGGAAAGGCAGCAGGAGCACAGACTGCCGCTGCTGCCCCTGTGTAACTGCCCACCCTCTTCCCCAAGCTCCATAGCCTCCTCACCCAGATGCCCAAGAATGTGGGGGGAGAGGGGAAGCCTCCGGGCACCCAACCACTCCACTGAAGAGGGCTGCCCAAGCTACAGAAGGCTGGCATTCAATAAGTTTTGAAGTGCAGTGTGGCCTTGTCCTTCCCTTCTCCCTTCATCCACCACCCTGCCCGGTGCTTCCCTCCTCCCCCATCCCTCCCAGGCTACCTTGGCAGTTATCCCCCTATTTGTGTGATGAATTAATAAAGAATGCATGATTTTGAAACAGTAATGACTTTATTGCCTCTGGAAGCAGTGATCGAAGGTGGGAGGGCGGTTGGCTTACAGGGAAGTAGAGTGAAACAAGGGAGTGGATTTTCATCAAGGAGAAACAAACATAACTGTCATATTGTAGCCTGGCCGGTCTTGAAACTGGTTTTCAAAGCTTCTCTGATGCACAGAACACTCTACTGTGCTCTTCTAATTGCCCTGGTGCCTGGCTGCATGAAATCAGTGGCCAGACAATTTGCCTCAACCTCCCACCCTGCCATAAATGTCTCCCCCTTACTCTCACAGATATTGTGGAGCACACAGCAAGCGGCAATAACAATTGCAATATTGGTTTCGTTGAGATCTAACAGAGTCAGTAAAATATGCCAGCACACTTTTAAATGTCCAAATGCACATTCTACCACCATTCTGCATTTGCTCAGCCTGTAGTTGAACAGTTCCTTACTACTGTCCAGGGTGCTTGTGTATGGCTTCATGAGCCATGGCATTAAGGGGTAGGCTGGGTCCTCAAGGATAACTATAGGCATTTCAACGTCCTCAACAGTTATTTTCGGGTCTGGGAAGTAAGTCCCTTCCTGCAACTGTTCAAACAGGCCAGAGTCCACATTGATGTCAGTGAAACGTCCCTTGCAGCACCATTGAAAAGTACCCCTTGCAGATGATAGATATAATGCTCCTATTGAAAATGCATTTAGCTGTGATAGGCTAATTTATTTTGTAATGTAAAGTTTTTAAAAATAACCAATGATACAAAGAAGCAGAGCACCTGATCTGTAGATGATTTGAAGAAACAAACTAGTGTTCACTTTTTTTTTAGAAAAAGTAAAATATTTATTTAAAAAATTGTGAGTAAACATCTTGCATTCTGGAACTGGCATTATTTATGTATGTTCCAGCAACATGAACAATTTGAGAGATACTGCTCATGCATAACAAGACAGTGTCATTGCATTAATTCCATTGATCTAGGTAATTTACACTTTGTTTCTTGTGCAAGTGATTCATATAATTAGGGGTCTTTCTTATAGTTTAAATCTTCCATTTCTCATAAGACACACGACATATGCAACTTTTAAATTTCTATAAGACAACAGAGCAAGTTAAGATAAACCAACTTTTTTCCTAAAGATGAATTGCCAGAAAATTATATATATACACACAACTTTAGCCTCCTTACCATCACACAGTTATAAATAGTATGTGTATATTAAGTGAATTAGGTGCTGGTGAAATTTGTTAGGTTGGAACTTCCTGAGACAACAGTAGTGCATCCCTGAATTTGGGCCCTTACCTGATTTTCAGGGGTTTTTTTTTGAGTAATTTTTGTTTATTGCAAACATACTTGTTAATTACATTATTCTATTTGCTGATACATTTGGACGTGACATGAGAGAAGAAAAGTTTTGGTTCTGCCTCTTTATGGGTATACTGCAAGCATTTAGACTACCACATTGCTTTCATAGAATCACAGAATCGCAGGACTGGAAGGACTCTAAATATCTTTCAGATTTACATCTAATACTATGTGAATAGTTGCTCCTTTTATTTTTGACAGTCTGAATTTTGTAAAAAAAAAGTTATAAAATTTAATAGTATGTATAAATTGCAGCCCTCTAATTCAAAATGGATAAATTATTCACTGGAATAAGTACAGCTTTTTATTTTAAATTTGCTCTGTGGCTGCAACAATGTGGGACTATCTTTGGGACAATTATGAGTCTAGCTAATTTTGTATACTTGGGTATGTCTATTGCAACTGTTGCATACAGACCATATAGTTATCATGGCAAGTGCCAAAATATGTTAAAATCTATCAATCTTATGAATCCAAGTTTAATTTCTTCTCCTATGACTGCAAAAGGTCAGAACTGTTACCTCTAATATAAAATACATTTTTCAGGTAGTTTTAAAAAATAGCAACTTCTGTTATTTAAAAAGAGATCTGAAAATGACTTAATCACATCAGAAAAGGTACCAGTAAAGTTGATATCAATCCTGCATTGGCAGGGTGATGGATTAGGTACCTAACAATGGGGTCCTACCGCTAATTCTCATGATATAGTATTAGCATTTCTATTTTGGGCATTAGTACCCTGAGTCAGCAAAATAAGTAAGTGTATACTTAAACTTAAGCATGTACTTGATTTCTTCCCGGTTCTTCAAGTCACAAACTTGAAGCATGTAAAGTCAATGGGAATTAAGCGCATGCTTAAAATTAAATACTTAGTTGAATGAGGATGCAGAAAAGCTACCTTTTTTTGTTCTGGAATTATTACTATGAGATGGAATTTTTAAAAGAGCTCCAGGAAGCAATGTCTAAGTCTTTCTTTCAGTATGAAGTGGGTGCCTAACGCTCATAGGTATCTTTGAAAATTCTTACCACCTTTAATAGAAGAGGTTCTAGATTCACCTAAAGAGAGCATTGGATGTTAGTCCTTAGAGCAGTAGTCTCCAACCTTTTTAAGCACAAGATCGCTATTTTTTTAATTTAAGTGCAACCTTGGATCTACCCTGCCCATTCCCTGAGGCCCCACCCCGCTCAATCGCCCCTTTCTCCATCACTCGCTCTCCCCCCACCTTCACTCACTTTCACCAGGCTGAGGTAGGGGGTTGGGGTGCAGGCTCTGGGCTGGGGCCAAGGGGTTCAGAGTGTAGGAGGGGGCTCCAGGCTGAGCCTGGGGCAGTGGGTTTGGTACAGGAGGGGGTGAGAGGTGCAGGCTCTGCGAGGGAGTTTGGGTGCAGGAGGAGGTTCAGGGTGCTATCTCCAGGAAGGGGCTCAGGGCTGAGGCAGGGGTTTGGGGTACACACTCCTGCTGGGCAGTGCTTACCTCAGGCAGTGGGGTTAAGACAGGCTCCTTGCCAACCCTGGCCCCACGCTGCTCCCAGAAGCTACCAACACCCCACTGCAGCCTGGGAAGGGGGGTTGCAGATGGCTTTACGCACTGCCCCTCCCTACAGGCACCGCCCCTGGACTTTCCATTGGCCGCAGTTCCCCGTTTCTGGCCAATGGGAGCTATGGTGGCAGTGCCTGCAGGCAGGAGCAGTGCACAGACACCTCCTGTCTCTCCCCCGATCCCCATGCAGGGATGTGCCGACTACTTCTGGGAGCAGCTCAGGGCCTGGGCAGGCAGGGAACCTGCCTTAGCCCCACTGGACTTTTCGCGGCTGGAGACTGTGAGGCTGTGGCAGAAGCTCCGTGATCGACCAGTTAAGGACCACTGGTTTAATGACTATCAGTCCTGAAATCAGTGGACTGCTTGGTAGCTGAAGCTACCGATAGGTGCTATAGTTATCCAAAGCTTAAATGCATAACATTAACTGAGGCCTAAATGCAAATGACACCACCACAAAATGAAGAAACAAGAATTAGTAGATCACGAAGCCCAGAGGGATGTGATTCATTCCTTTAATAATAATTTTTGCACTGTCAGCTTCCTGATGTAACCAATTTTCAGTACTTATGGGAACTCCAGCTTGGGACAGCCCAGAGTTAAACTTGCATCAATAAGGTGAGACAACTGAGAAAAGTATGTTAAGAGCTGTAAGGGCCTGATCCTGATTATCAAATCACAAACTCAGTTAACTTTAATGGCTTTGGCTCAGGCCCAAAAGAGAGGAGGACAGCCATGCAGCAGCATCAAGCTACAATTCACACCCACAGATTATTCTGTAGAGCTAGCAATTGCTGAGAACTTTGATTGCCTGTGCTCAGAAGTTAAGACTTCAAGGGTGAAGCCATCACCATAGTTGTGGAGAGATTTGAACAGGAAGTAGGGAAAGTCTTGGGTTGCAGATCAGGACTCCTTGTACTTCCTGCTCCAAATATTTTTTTAAACATAACTTGCATCCATATGTGAAGCCTCCCAAAAGTCTAATAATTCTGTTGTTATGAACTGCTGATAAAAGTTGGCCAAAAGGCATATAAAAATACAAAATAATAGATATTGAGAACATAGTTTTTGTTCTTGGTGATCTTTAGGGACTGTATTTTCAAAAATACCCTCAAATTTACATGGTTGATATTGAATCCACAATCTTTAGCACTTCTGAAAGACAGAATGTATATGTACAGTGGCATATAAGTGCACTGGGTGGCTTATAAATCCTACTATTAGCCACTTTCTCGCATACATTCTACCTTTTGTCAGCACAAATGACTATCTCATTGTGTGGTTTTAGCTGTGTTATGCAATATATCCTCACTGATAATTCACTAAGGAAAGGAGCAGTTTTCTTGGATAATATTATTAGAAAACATACTGTCAGGTAAGAATAGTTCTGGACTGCATTCTTCATCTATAGTTTTGCTAATGCTCAGGCATTCCCAAGGTTTTATTTCTTTTTTCTTTTAGCACTAAAAACTGGTGATGTGAATATCTAAAATGTCACTTTTATATATAGCAAGTGAGAAACTATTAGTGCGGTTCATCTAAATTAATCTTAAAACCAGGTTGGGTGACAAGAAGTTTATAAATGTTATGACTCCTGAGGTGTTCAGCTAATAATTTAAAGCAGAATAAGCATTCTAATAATGGTATCCTTAGAAATACAAATGTAAGTGTAGAGTAAGTGGTTAACCTCTCCAAAATAATACGTTTGGAGAAGCGAGACTAATTTGTTTTATGCATCTTTTTGTTCTAAAGTTCAGAGCCAGTCCTTTCACCCTTAATTGCACTGCACTGCGATTTCAATACAATTTGCAACTGTCTGGTATCTAAGCCTGGTGCCTGACTAATGCACTTTGTATTACATGTGGACTTAAAAGTAGACTGTAATTGGGGCTAGTACATTGACATGATAATGAATGGCTGCCATTGGATACCTTCTTCTACTTCTAAACTTGTCATATGTCACACAGCAGTTTCATGAAGCTTGATAGGAGCACTGGTAATGGGCAGTAACTTTCTTATGTGCTGTTCACTGACTGTCTTCCCAGCAAACATATCTTAGTTTTCCTCTAACAAATGTCCTAACTAAACTAGTGAAATAAGATTAAACTGATAATTCACTAATGAAAGTGATTTTTACTATGTGTAGCAATAGTTCTATAAAGCAACACTTTGCACAGATTGTTTAGAGTTTATCTGTTTATTGTATTATTATTTTCAGCTAGCAGTATGAAAATTGGACTGGGCTTTGTATGCAGTAGATTGTAATGCATGGCTTTTATTCAGTGTTACAGCATCTTTTTACACTCTGAAGGCCAGACTGAGAAAACTGGTGCAACACATAGATTCACATAAGGGCAGGTAGTGATACTTCTATTACCTTCCACTGGAGTTTGTACTATGGGGAAGGGGCTGAGTGGCTTCTGATTATTATTTTTTTTTGTAAGAGCTCAGTAGGACTTGAAGTCAGCAAATAAACTTAAGCATGTGCTTAAATTATCTCTGTTTAGCAGAACACTTAAGGAAGTACATGAAAGCAGAGGGACAAATGTCTTTAAAGCTAAATATTTGCTTAAGTGGTTTGTGGAATAGCAGTGCATTGGGGCTTGGGTGCCCCTTTTAGCCTAGGTCTATGCTCATTTTGGGCCATACGACAGCTTATGCATCACAAATCTAACTCCCTAAATAACTGAGATCGAAGCACTTTGAGTGGCTGTAATACATATTCCAAAGGTTTAGCTGTGAGAATTCATGAAGGACTGGTGAAGTCCCAGAGGATTGGAGGAGGGCAAATATAGTACTCATTTTTTCAAAAGGGGAACAAAGAGAACTCAGGGAATTGGACCATTCAGCTTAACTTAAATACCTAGAAAGTACTGGAACAAAGTATTAAGTAATCAGTTTGTAAGTGCCGAGATGATAATAGGATGATAAATCCAGGTTGGCTGTTCTTTGTCAAGAACAAATCATGCCAAACTGACCTAACCTCCTCCTGTGAGAGGGTTTGAGTGGATGCAGGGGAAGCAGCAGACATGATATCTCTTGATTTTAGTAAAGCTTTGATGCTGTCCAATGTGACATTCTCATAAGCATAGGGAAATGTGGTCTAGATGAAGTTACTATAAAGTGAGTGCACAATGGGTTGAAAAAACACACTCAAAGAATAGTATCAGAGGGGTAGCCGTGTTAGTCTGGATTTGTAAAAGCGGCAAAGAGTCCTGTGGCACCTTATAGACTAACAGACATTTTGGAGCATGAGCTTTCGTGGGTGAACACCCACTTCGTATCTGACGAAGTGGGTATTCACCCACGAAGGCTCATGCTCCAAAACGTCTGTTACTCAAAGAATAGTTTGCTGTCCTATCTAGAGTGGACATATCTGGAGTGATCCCACTTGAGGTCTTTCCTGGGTCCAATACTAATAAATGTTTTTAATGACTTGGATAATGGAGTACAAAGTATATTTATAAAATTTGCAGATGACACCAAGCTGTGAGGAGGTGAAAGCACTTTGAAGGACAGGATTAGAATTCAAAATGGCCTTGACAAATTGGAGAATTGGTCTGAAATCAACAAGATGAAATTCAGTAAAGACAAGGGCAAAGTTCTACACTTAGGAAGGAAAAATCAAATGCACACCTATAATATGGGAAAATGGCTAGGTGGTGGTACTGCTGGAAAGGATTTGGGGGCTATAATACATCACAAATTGAATATGAGCGAACAATGTGATGCAGTTGTGAAAAAGACTAATGTTCTGGGAGGTATAAACAGGAGTGTCATATGTAAGACACATAGGTTAATTGTTTCACTCTACTTGACATTGATGAGGCCTCAGCTGGAGTATGGTGTCCAGTTTTGGGCACCACGCTTTAAGAAAGATGGGGACAAATTGGACAGAGTCCAGAGAGGAACAACAAAAATGACACAAGGTTTACAAAGCATGACCCATGAGGGAGTTTTGAGGGAGAAGAATGAGGAGGAGCTGATAAGTCTTCAAATATGTTAAGGGCCATTATAAAGAGGACAGTGAACAATTATTCTCCATGTCCACCATTGTAGGACAAGAAGTAATGAACTTAATCTGCATCAAGGGACAATGGGAGATCTGCATCAAGGGAGATTCAGATTAGGTACAGTATTAATGTTCTAACTATAAGGATGGTTAAATACTGGAGTAATTTACCAGTAGAAGTTGTGGAATCTCATTGTTGGGGGTTCTTAAGAAGAGGCTAGACAAACATTTTTCAGGGACATTTTAGAGATATTTAATCCTTCAGCAGCTTGAGGGGATGGTCTAGAGGACTTTTCAAGGTCCCTTCCAGCTCTACATTTCTATGTTTCTGTTCTCCACTTATCCACCTGAATACACAGTGCCACCGTAAGGCTTTTTTAGAGTGGGGATGCTGAAAGCTAGCAAAACTATCCCCATACTTTTTACCTCATGCCCCCCCCGCCCCGAGCTGAGGCCAGGAGTAGCTCCCGCACCCCAGCTGAGTGTCTCTGGGAAGGGGGATGACGACACATGGACTGGGATAAGAAGGCTGGGGGCAGGCACGGGGCTGGGGGGCCTGCATAAAACCTGGGGGTGCTAATACTATTACTAATGCTACAGCACCCCCTGCTCCCATACTTCCCACGCCTATGTGAATACAGCCTAGGTAAATCTGACTATTTCTTTTTCAGTGGCTTTAAGTCTGCATTATTTTTAAATAATTGAGTTTGTTTAATTTGATGAGAAATGATCTTGAAAAACTAGTTATTTTTTCAAAGATATTATTTAGTTTGCTCTGACTTTACTGTGAAATTTTCTTCCTACTGATTACAGTAATAAGCTTTATTTTTTCCATTTGTTCATTACCATAGTATTAGGTTACTTATGAAGAAAAATTAGCTATGTTCTAAGTGCAGTCTATCAACAAAATTAAGAAAGCAGCAACAGACAGAGTTGTTTGAGGCTATTTCTGATTATAATTTGCAAAATTTGAGAGATGAAGGTGAAATGTTTTTATTAAATTGATTTTTGAAGATCTGTATTTTGATTTTAATAGAATGCCAGGCTTCCATTTCGCTGGTGCATCTTAAGAGCAGACAGCCCTGTATATTCAGTGTCTTGGTTTACTTATTCTGTCATATTTTTTCTCTGCATTCCTCCCCCTTCTAAAGGGGGAGATAAATTAGTGTCAACTTGAAGGGAGTAAAAAAACAAATTTTCGTATGAAATGTCATTGTTCAAATATTTTATGCTTGCATGTAATGCAGGGGCCACCCACATCTAATATTACAAGGATAGATTTTAGTATAAATCCTAAACAGAAGGATCTAATGTGTGTTTCTCATGTACCATTCAGTCTTTGACTGATTAGAACTTTAAGCATGAGGTAAGAGTGATTAAAAACAATTTTGAATGAGGTGCTGTTCATTGTATACATTTATATCATTTTGGAATTTGCAATTTTAAAACAATTGGTTTGTAAATTAAGAAAACACATAATCCTAAAAAAAAGCCACCATAGCAATTCCTGACCTTTTAAAATCAGGAGGAGTAATCAATCCGGGCTGGTTCTCGCTTTAATGCACACTGGCAGCTAAAGTTTAAATGCCTAATAGTGTTTCTTCTCTCACATGTGTGGGTCTGAGGGACATTTATTGTAAAAGTTAAACAGAATGACAGCTTGCTTTGGCTGATGGGTAGAGTTCTTGACTGTGCTGCTTTACTTCCTTCCATAATAAGTAGTTAATAGAAAATTCACTGACCTGCAGTGTAGATTTAATTTATCACATATATCAGGTTGATTTAACAGGAATGGAATGCAATGGAACAAGAGGTTTTTTGTTTGGTTGACGGTTTTTTTTTTTTTTGGCCTGTTGTCAATCTTCAGACATGTTGTCAGTGAAGAAAATCAGTCAACACTCAGTAAAACCTTTGTGACTTTGAAAAATTTGGCTGTATTTGTAAAGGTCAATATAGACTATATATCTGAGCAAAGAAGAATTAGGAGATGTTTGTTATTTTCAAAGGCATACTTTTGCAGTACAGTCAACTTGTAGAAATACTGCTGAAAAATACCTATGTTTAATATCTGTGTCTATAATTAGTAAAACAAGTGTGACAGTCAGCAGCGACCCCCTAACAGCTAGTAGCCTTATAATAGCTGACAACCATTAGGAGAAATTGGACACCTCACGGACACAGTAGCCTGAACTTTTGAACTGTCTTCCCTTATCGGTCTTGAGGCAGTTGAAGCTGGTCCTAAGCTGGTTTTTGCTGTGCAGATTGCAGAAGTGCAGGGTTTGCTAACCACCAATCAAATGTTAACATGACCGAAGACTGTGTGTGAGTGTGTATAAAATATTCTTGGTTTTTGTATAGAGTAGAGTCTTTTGTACCAAGGTACAGAACTCTCCTTTCTTCTGCAGAATAAAGCAACCTTTTCTTATCCCTGTCTGGCTGTCATTGGTTCTCAGCTAGGCGGACCCGACATTTTGGTAACAGTTTCTGGCGACCGAGATGGGACTCTCCTAGCTTGGACATCGGACTCCAGATGGCTGCGGCAAACTAGGAGCAGCGCCACCGGGGTGCTTAGCCCCTCTTCCTCACTTCACCGCCGCCCCTGGGGTTCGTGCTCCAATAAGGTGAGCCTAATAGGATAAGGAAATAATAGGGTTCTGGTTATATTCTGGTTACCTGGTTACTGTATTTCTGTCTTATACCTTTGTGTGTTAGGTAGGTGGGTGGAATTGAGCTTCTTGTTCGTAATTCCTCAGGGTGGAAGCCATAGTGTGTGAGGAAGCCCTGAGGCCGTATTAAGGTCCTTCTGTTCCGTCCCCTGTAGCAGTCAGTGTAAGCAAAAATTGCTGGCTTGGATTTTTTAAATTAGACCATTATTCCCTCCTTCTTTCTGTTTAATTCCCTATTTGAGTGCCAGAAAAGAGGATGGGTGGGTCTCAGCAGAAACCTTCTAAGGGTAGCCCTTTGGAGTACATGTTAAATAAATGGCCTTTATCCAGTGTTCAGAAAGGAATGTCAAAGAGGTGTTTATTGCAGCTTTGTACCCAAGATTGGCCAGCCCTGGGTACCAATTGATCCAAGTTCGGGTCTTTTGATGTTCCAACTCATTTAACTCCTCTGCGCCTGGTGCTGGAAAACCAGGCACCAGCACAAATGAATTATTGGTTGTTGTGGGACATTGAAGCTCATCGTTGCTTAAAAAAATTACAGATTCAAGCTCCTCTATCCCCGAAACCTTCTGCCCCTAAAGAGGCCGATTTTGGGGAAGAAAATCCCACTATATACTGTCCTCGACCTCGGCCACCGGTAGCAGCAGCACTACCATGTGGGATGGACTCGATACCTTCCTCTGCAGCCGTGGGTTCAGAGATAGCAGCCCTCCCACAGAAACCCCCGCCCAGGAAAATTGAGGACACTACAGCTCAAGTAGACGAACTGGCTACTGGCAGAATGACGAGTAGTGGGTCAGAGTCTTCTAGCCTCTTGGGTAGTTCATCCCACACTAAATTGGGGTCAGTTTATGGGAAAAAACCCATGGGCAATTTTAATTTAAGCACTCCTTCGGGTCATCCCAGTTCCAACAACAGAAGGGAATGTCGTGGACCATTACGTTCATGTTCCGTTTACCACAGCGGATCTTATGAATTGGCAAACCACTACGCCTCGCCTCAGGGATGACCCAGATGTCGTCCACAGGTGATTCCGTACCATTTTCCAGTCTCATAATCCTGACTGGCAAAATGTGGGCCAACTTTTGAATTGTTTATTAGGCACAGAGGAGAAGGAGCGGGTCCTTCGGGGTGCCCAGGCTGCTGCAGAAACCCGCGGCCGTTCCCGTGACCTTATAACCCTTGCTAATGTGGCCCAATGGAACCCGAATGATCCGGCCCACCAAGCAAATTTAAAGAGATTCCAGGACTGCATTTTAATAGGTATCAAACAAGCAGGTGAGAAAACTCTAGATTGGTCAAAAGTTCATAATACTGTGCAAGGGAAAGAGGAGCACCCTTCCGATTTTTATAAAAAACTTTTATAAAGCATTTTGTACCTGTACTAACCTAGACCCCAAGACCCTGGACGCACAGTCCACGGTCCGGTTTACCTTTATTTCTCAATCAGTCCCGGACATCAAAAAGCGGTTACAGCGACTTGAGGGCGCTAAAGGAAAATCCCTGAAAAAACTGGTAAGCGTTGCCACCCATATATATAACACACAAAAAAATACAAAAAACAAAGCAGGTAAAATTGCTGGCAGCTCTTGTAAATGCTAAAAATAAAAAACAAAAAAAATAAAGGGGTCCCCCCAAAAGGCAACCTAAAACGGACAGTGGGGGGGCGGGTCCCAGGACATGCCAAAAATGTGTAACTATTGTAAGCAGCTTAGACATTAAAAAAAAAAAAAAAAAGTGCCCATATCAACCCACTGGGCGGCAGCTCTGCCACCAGACCTACCACAGCATCAAATAATTGTGGAAAAAACAAACGTTAAACAGTAAGGAATGACGGCAACCAAGGGGTTCTTCTGTCACCTATTCAAATGATTTTTACCGCTTATGTTTGTTCCTCCAATGACCCTCAGGTCCGTCTAACTTTGGGAGGAACTATTTATTCTTGTCTTCTGGACTCTGGGGCTGCCCTCTCCACTGTTACTGTCAAGCCAAAAAAAAAAAAAAGCCTCATGAATAAAAGTGTTCCGGTAATGGGTATAGGCGAAAAGCCATTTGACTGTTGTGTTGCAGGAGGCTACTGTGGAAATCTCTGGTGTCTCTGCCTCCCATGCCTTTTTGCTAGCTCTGGATTCCCCAGTTAACCTCTTGGGCAAAAACCTGTTGTGTAAATTGCATGCTCAGATCCTTTTTTCAGATGACAGGATCGTCCTCTGGTTGCCTCAAAAACAACTTCCCCAGCTATGTGCTGTTCTGAGCCAAGCTTCAGAGGACTCAATCCTGCCTGTGGACCCAATCCTACCCGAGCGACTCAGACAGAAGGTAAAAGCCTCCCTATGGGGCACTTTAAAAATAAACTTGGGCACTCTCTGGACAGAACCAGTGCATATAACCTTAAAGCCAGGCATTGTAATTCCTTGAATTTGTCAGTATCCCATCCCCCAAGAAGCTCTGCTAGGCCTCTTGAATCTTATCACCACTTTCCTGCGGTTGGGAGTGCTAGTTCGCACCAAGTCGCCTTTCAATACCCCCATTCTGCCCATCAAAAAACCTGACATGAATCCAGATGGAAAACCGGTATACCGATTTGTCCAGGACTTGCGTGCAGTGAATAAAGTCGTTCAGGCTAGACACAATGTGGTACCTAACCCTCACACTATCTTGACTGCCATTCCAGCGGGTACTGCTTGCTATTCGGTAATAGACTTGTGTAATGCCTTTTTCAGTGTTCCCCTAAATCAAAACAGCTGGAATATCTTTGCATTTACATGAACAGATCCAGAGACCGGGAGAGCAAAACAGCTAACCTGAACTCAGCTACCACAAAAATATGTTAAATCATCAATCATTTTCTCCTCTATCCTGACACGCGATTTAGTGGGTACACTTATCCAAAGTACAAAACTCTCCTTTCTTCTGCAAAATAAAGCAACCTTTCTTTATCCTTGTCTAGCTGTCATTAGCTCTCAGCTAAGCAAACCTGACATTTCGGTAACACAAGGATAACTAAAAACCTTCAGCAGATTCATCTTATACCTCCTCTTTTGAAAATGTGACAACTTTTCCAGGAGCTTACCGTAACTATTAAGGATGATTTTTTTTAGGGTTTTCAGCCCTTATTTAAGGAGTTCCTAATCTGCAGCCTTCAAAAAACAGAAGATAATCATATGGGAAATAAGATACTGAAAGAGAGAATCTGTCTGGGAGGAGTACCATTTCAAGAAATAAAACTAAAAGTTTCAGAAATCCTAACTTTGTTTAGTCATTTAAGAAAATGTATACTTTTCCAATCTGTAATACATTATTTTCAACCCTGCTGTCTTGGTTCACCTGCTATTCAAAATCATTCTTTTGTATCTTGTATCACTCTTTATTGAAGAAAGAAGTTAACACTAATTTAACATTTTTGTTGTTTAATTAATGTAAACTGTCAGTGTATTTATTCTTAGCATGTCAACATTGCAGCTGGTGTCCATTTAACATTAAAATGTTAAGATGAAAAAAAATCAGCATGTTAATAATGTGTTTTTTATTTTATTTTATTTTTTTTTAAGGACAGACAGGGTACAAAAATGGTTTGAGAGAGCTAAAATCTTATCTCACATGCTTTGGTCTTAACAGTAACCTTTATTCGAAACATTAAAGATGTTGGCTTCTAGTATAGTATATAAGAACTTGGTTACTCAGCTTTGTTCATGCTGACTTATTTAAGCCATTTCTGAAAAGGTTTTTATTTGTGCTGAATATGGTCAGATGTGTTCTGTATTGACTGAAAAATTACAAGTACTGCTTTCTTTCTGTCTGGATTGTCACATATATAAACTTCAACTGCTGGTCTTGTAAGGAATGGCAGAAGGTTGTCGGTTTATGTTAAGAATTAGCCATATTAATTAGGGCTGTCAAACGATTAAAAAATCATGTGATTAAAAAATTAATTGTGATTAATCATGCTATTAATAGAATACCATTTATTTAAATATTTTGGATGTTTTCTACATTTTCAAATATTGATTTCAATTACAGCACAATACAAAGTGTACAGTGATCACTTTATATTTTTATTACAAATATTTGCACTAAAAAAACAAAGTATTTTTCAATTCACCTAATACAAGTACTGCAGAGCAATCTCTTTATCATGAAAGTTGAACTTACAAATGTAGAATAATGTATAAAAAAACCTGACCTCAAAAATAAAACAAATGTAAAACTGTAGAGCAATGGTTCTCAAACTGGTCTGTGGACTACCAGTGGTCCACGAGCTCCATTCAGGTGGTCTGTGGATTGTTCCCTCTGAGGTGCATGCCTGGGTGGCTTCACATGAGAGAATTAAGGGCCACCCACCTAATTAGTGGAGCTGCACAGGCATGGCTCCACTAATTAGGTGCCTGGACCCTGGAGAAGACTCACACGTAAGGTGAAGTGGTGGACTTGGGGAGAATAGAGGGTAGGTGGGAGGCGGCAGTGGAATGAAAAGAGAGGGTGGGGAGAATTAGGGATGTGCAGGGCTGCGGTGGCCAGAGAAAGAGGCGACTTTCCCCAGCTCCAGGGCTGTGGCTGCAGGGGAGAACCCCCTCCTTCCCAGCCCCAGTCAGGGGCTGCCATGGTGGGGGAGAGAGGGCACATCCCTCACATTAGAAAGGTCAGACTACTGATATTAAAATATGAGTTGTGTGCTTTTATTTGTAGAACAAAAAAAAGTTTATTTTTTTTATATAGCGCTTTTATCCAAAGAGCTTTCCAAATGTTGTTTGTACCATTAGCTAACTATTGTAAAGATCATTAAGTGGTCCGCAAAGACTTTCAGCAATTTTCAAGTGACTGCGAAAAAAAAAAGTTTGAGAACCACTGTTTTAGAGACTGCAAGTCCACTCAGTCCTACTCCTTGTTCAGCCAATTGCTCAGACAAACAAGTTTGTTTACATTTGTGGAAGATAATGCTTCCTGCTTCTTGTTTACAATGTCACTTGAAAGTGTGAACAGGTATTTGCATGGCACTGCTGTAGCCAACATTACAAGATATTTACATGCCAGATGCACTAAAGATTCATGTCTCTTGACGTTTCAACTACCATTCCAGAGGACATGCGTCCATGCTGATGATGGGTTCTGCTCAATAATGATCCAAAGCAGTGCAGACCAATGCATGTTCATTTTCATCATCTGAGTCAGATGCCACAGCAGAAGGTTGATTCTCTTTTTTGGTGGTTTAGATTCTGTAGTTTCCACATCAGAGTGTTGCTCTTTAAGACATCTGAAAGCATACTCCACACCCAGTCCCTCTCAGATTTTTGAAGGCACTTCAGATTCTTAAACCTTGGGTCAAGTGCTGTAGCTATCTTTAGAAATTTCACATTGGTATCTTCTTTGCATTTTGTCAAATTTGCAGTGAAAGTATTCTTAAAACGAACAACATGTGCTGGGTCATCATCTGAGACAGCTGTAACATGAAATATATGGCTGAATGTGAGTAAAACAGAGCGAGAGACATACAGTTCTCCCCCAAGGAGTTCAATCACAAATTTAGTTAATGCATATTTTTTTAACAAGCATCATCAGCATGGAAGCACGTCCTCTGGAATGATGGCGGAAGCATGAAAAGGCATATGACTATTTAGTGCATTTGGCACATAAATATCTTGCGATGCCAGCTACAACAGTGACATGCAAACACCTGTTCTCACTTTCAGGTGAGATTGTAATTAAGTGGGCAGCATTATCTTCTGCAAATGTAAACAAACTTGTTTGAGTGATTGGGTGAATAAGAAGTAGAACTCAGTGGCCTTGTAAGCTGTAAAGTTTTACATTGTTTTGTTTTTGAATGCAATTATTTAACAAAAATACATTTGTAAGTTGCACTTTCATGATAGTGATTGCACTACAGTACTTGTTTGAGGTGAATTGAAAAATACTATTTCTTTTGTTTATCATTTTTACAGTGCAAATATTTGTAATAAAAATATAAAGTGAGCACTGTACACTTTGTATTCTGTGTTGTAATTGAAATAGATATATTTGAAAATGTAGGAAAACAAATATTTAATAAAATTCAGTTTTCTATTGTTTAACAATGTGATCAGTCATGATTAATTTTTTTGAGTTAATCACGTGAGATAACTGCGATTAATCAATAGCCCTAATATTAATTAATGGGAGGGGAGTGCTTCAAGTGCCCTACCCATAGGAACCCTAACTCTAGGGTGGGAAGCCCTATCCATAGGAACCCTAACCCTAGCTCCAAGTGCCCTACTGTAGGGGGCTTTGGTGAGAGTGGTCCCTCAGCGGGGCTGTGGCGTATCTCACCGCCTCGCTCTAAGTCACCGTCAGTCCGGGCTCTGCGGCAGTGTGGGACAGCAAGAACATGGTTAGGGGCTCAGACCTTTAAGCAGGGGCTGAGTCAATAGTGCAATAGCAGCCCAGGCCCTAAATCAGGGCGGGGCAGCAACTAAGCAATCAAGGACTCAGGCCTTTAAGCAGAGACTGAGTCAATAGTTCAATCGCAGGAGGTCCTAGTCTCTCCAGGCCAGGGAGAAAGGGGAGTCTGCCACCCAAGGGGTGGATGGCGGGGGGGGAGAAGTGGGGGGACACACTCTCCCAGTCCACTGCATCCCAGCCCGGGGCCCTAGCAGTGGCAAAGACTCACTGCTGTCAGTGGGGATCCTGGCCGCAACACACTGACATAGGTTCAGGCAGTGCTGCAGCCAGACTGGTGTCGGCTGCCCCCGGGCTACTTCCACACTCCCCCTCATAGGGTACCTGGGTTGGGCTAGCATCCTTGGCTATCTCGAACACCATCGGTTCCTCGGGTATGCGGCGAAGGGCAGGCTCGGCTCCTCCTCAGGGTAGCTGGCACAGGGCAGGCTCGGCCAGTCCCGCTCAGGATAGAGAGCGAGAGGTAGGCTTGCCCAGTCCTCCTCGGGGTAGCGAGCGAGGGGTAGGCTCGGCTGGCCAGGTGCGAGCTCAGGCCGGCTGCAGCCTGCTGCTGCCTCTCAAGAGAGAAGTCGGTTGCAGACGTCTGGTCTCTCCAGCGGCTAGTTATCCACTGAGCTCTGTAGGTGAGCTTTTATACTTCTCCGTCTGCGCCGTGACCTCTGAGGGGCAGGTGCAGGACCCAGTGGCTCCGCCCACGTTGGTGTTAGGGGAGGTTCGTCCCTCAGCGGGGCTGTGGGGTATCCCACTGCCTCGCTGCACTCCCCCACCCCAAGGCTGGCTCCCATCCATCGGAGTCAGCCCCGTCCAATTCTCCCAGGCGGGACAAGAAGTCCGCATTGGTGTGGTCCTTACTGGCCCTATGGCGTATGGTAAAAGCATAGGGCTGTAGTGCCAGATACCATCACGTGAGCCACATATTTTTCATTCAAGCCAACCACCGAAGTGCAGCGTGGTCGGTGACTAGTTGTGAAGGGGGTCCCCAGGATGTAATACCACAGGGCATCACAGGCCCACTTTACTGCAAAGGCCTCCTTCTCTATTACAGCGTAGTGCCATTCTCGCGGAAATAATTTCCGACTCAGGTATATAACCGTGTGGTTCCTCCCCATTCACCTCCTGAGATAGGACTGCCCCTAGTCCTACCTCCGAGGCGTCCATTTGGAGGGTGAACCCTCGGGAAAAGTCAGGGCTGTACAGGACGGATTCGCGGCAGAGACAGTCTTTGAGGGCCCAGAAGGCACCATCACACTCTGGGGTCCACTCCACCCATCTGGGACTGGTTTTGGTCAAGAGTCCTGTTAAAGGGGCCGTGATGGAGGCGAAATTGGGGATGAATCTCCGGTAGTAGCCCGCAAGTCCGAGGAATTGGCGTACGTGACGCTTCATAGTGGGGGTTGGGCATGCTGCTAGGGCTTGAACCTTTCCCACAAGCGGTCTCACTTGTCCCCTTCCAATAGTGTACTCCAGGTAGGTGGTCTCCTGCCACCCAATATGGCACTTCTTTGAATTGGGGGTTAATCCTGCGGCTCATGGGGACCTCAGGACTGCCGCTACCCTCTCCAAGTGGTTCTCCCAACGGTAATTATAAATGATGACATCGTCCAGGTACGTGGCCGCGTACTCTTGATGAGGATGAAGGAGGCGGTCCATGAGCTGCTGGAACCTTGCGGGGGAACCAAGGAGACCGAAGGGCATCCGGGTGAATTGGTATAGGCCCGTGGCAGTGGCAAAGGCGGTCTTCTCCTGCGAAACGGGGTTGAGGGGAATCTGCCAGTACCCTTTGCTTAGATTGAGGGTCGTGAAGAAGCGGGCCTTGCCTAAACGTTTCAGCAGCTCATCTACCCAAGGCATCAGGAGTGCGTCAAACTTCGAGATGGAATTGACATGGTGGAAATCGATGCAAAAGCGCTGGGTGCCATCCGGTTTGGGAACCAGGACTACTGGGCTGTGCCACTCACTTTGCGATGGTTCAATAATGCCTAGCTCTAGCATCGCCTGGACTTCCTCTTCAACGACCTGCTGCATATGATAGGGTAAGGGCCTAGTTGACTCTCGGATTACCACCCCTGGCTCCGTCTGAGTGGTATGGTATACAAGGGTCGAATAGCCCGACTGGGCGGTGAATGTCCCACGGAATGCCTGCAGGAGGCACCCGGTCTGTTTTCGTTGCTCCTCAGTTAGTGACTCTCCGAGCTGAGGCATCATGGCATCTTCAGTCTGGGAGACCCGGAGCCCTAACTCGGGCTCTGATGGACAGAGTTTAATTAGGAGGCCTTCTCGTTCTCGCCAGAGCTTCAGGAGGTTGATATGATACCGCTGGGTTTGCTTCTGGCGGTCTGTCTGGTTAATCTCATAGGTGACCAGCCCGACCTTCCCAATCACCTCATATGGCCCCTGCCACCGGGCCAATAGTTTTGACTCGCTGGAGAGCAAGAGAAGCAGAACCCGGTTGCCAGGTTGGAACTCGTGAATTCGGGCCTCCCGGTTATATGTGTGGGCCTGTGCTTCCTGTGCCACCTTGAAATTCTCTCGAGCTAGAACTCCAGCTTGTGTGAGCCGCCCCTGAAGCTGGAGGACATACTGCAGAAGACCCTGAGTTGGTGATGGGGCCTGCTCCCAGGTCTCCCTCATGAGGGCCAGGAGTCCTCTCGGGCAACGGCCATACAATAGCTCGAAGGGGAGAATTTGGTGGAGGCTTGGGGTACCTCACGGACAACCAGGAGCAACGGTGGGATCAACTGGTCCCAGCGATGCAGGTCTTCTGGGGAGAACTTGTGCAGCATGGCTTTCAGGGTGCGGTTGAAGTGCTCCACCAGGCCATCAGTTTGTGGGTGGTACACGGAGGCTTGTATCTGCTTGATCCCAAAGGCTCTACACACCTGCCGCAGCAACCGGGAGGTAAAGTTGGTGCCCTGGTCGGTGAGGATCTCCTGGGGCAGGCCCACGTGGGCAAAGACCCTGATGAGCTCATCCGCAATGGTCTTGGCGGTGATGCTCCGGAGCGGGATAGCTTCAGGGAATTGGGTAGCATAGTCCACAATGACCAGGATGTATAGAAACTCGGCCTGGCTTCTCGAGAGGGGTCCCATGAAATCGATTGCCACTCGCTCAAGCGGTGTTTTCATAATGGGCATGGGGATTAGGGGGGCCGGGGCCGTCCGTGAGGGAGCGCCAGCTGGCACTCTGGACAGGAGCTACAATAGTTCCACACCTCCTGGTGCACCCCAGGACAGAAAAAAATCGGGACAGAATTCAGGGGAGGGTCTTTTCCTGGCCCAAGTGCCTGGCCGCTGGGACATTGTGGGCGAGACTCATCACTGCTCGTCAGTGGCACAGAGGCACCAGCGGTTGTGTCTGGACCTCCCCGGTGCGGGAATCTCGATCCACCCGATAGAGGCAGTCACGCCGTAGCTCGAAATGGGGCCATACCTTGGCTTGGGATGGATCAATCAGAGCACTGTCTACCGCTGCCAGCTGTTAATACGCCTGACTCAGGGTGGGGTCCTCCCTCTGGTCCCTGCAGAAGTCCGTGTCGATTTTGGGGACATCCACAGATGTTAGAGGGGGGTCTTCCGACACGCCTTTCTGGCTCCCAGGCCCCGCCTCTCCAGCCTCCTCTGCAGAGTCCTTGCGGCAGTCCCCTTCCAATGCTGGGGTGACCTTGGGGCTTTCTTGCGTATGCGACCCCAGGATGCCTGGGAACTCTGGCCAGTCCCTAAGATCACGGGGTAGGCGAGTTGCGGGGCCAGGCCGACCACCATGATTCGAGTGACTCCATCTACGGTAAGTGGGACTCGGGCACTGGCGTAAGGTTGAACGTCACCATATATACACTGCAACTGGATGGTTCCCAGTCAAGGGTCTTCCAGGAAGCCTAGGCTTTGGTGGACTAGAGTCTGACCACAGCCAGAGTCAACCAAGGCCCATGTTTGGCAGTCCCCGACAACTACGGGCATGGTGACTTTGGCAGCCTGTGGTGGTCGGGCACGGTTTTCTCCGGCGCAAACATGCCCAAAGCTGCAGTCCATCTCAGTGCAGTTCCATTGGAGGTGCCCGTGCTTCCCACAGGAGAAACAGGGCCCAATTTTGGGTCATCCGGGCTGGGCCAAACCTCCCCTCTGGCTTGTAGGGGGACTCCGTGGGGTGCGGCCAGTCCTGGTCTCGGGGCCCATAGGGGTTTGCTGAGGAGGACCCTCGGGATGTCTATACCGGGACTCCTGACTCTGCGGGGGGATTCCATGGTTTGACCTGGGTGCTCACCTGTCTTTTGTGGTTGGGGCGCTCGAGCCCTGGAGGGTGGCCCCGCGTAACCGGCCTGACCGGGGTTTCTGTCGCAAGGAAGTTCTCCATGAGGGTAATGGCAGCCACTACCGTTGGGGGCCAGTGACGGAGGACCCAAGCTCTTCCCCACGATGGGAGGATGTGGAGGAACTGCTCCAAAATGATTTGCTCAGTGAGCTCTTTGGGGTTCAGCCTGTCGTGTTGTAGCCACCGCTTACACAGGTCTCTCAGCTCCTGAGCCACCAACCGGAGTCAGGTGCCCGCATTGTAGGACAGCCTCCAGAACCGCTGCCAGAAGGTTTCTGGACTGACATCTAAGGCGTCTAAGATTGCCGCCTTCACTCGGGTATAGTCCCTGGCATTCTCTGTGGATAACCCCCGGTACACAGTTTGGGCTGTCCCCATCAAGTATGGGGCCAGGAGGGTGGCCCACTGGTCTGGCACCCACCTGGCAACGTGTGCCACCCTCTCAAAAGTCACCAAAAAGGCTTCGCGGTCATCCAGTGATCCCATCTTAGTCAGCCTTATGGGCGGGGTGAGTCGGGGAGCCCCGTCCGTGCCCCTCCGCTGCGGCTCCATGGGGCGGGGGAGCGCCATCACCAGCTGCTGCAGATATTGTTGCGGGAATTCTTGGTTCTGCGCTGTCAGGTCCTGGGTCAACTGCTGCTGCAGGGCTCCCAGCTGCTCAATGAGCTGTTGTTGCTGTTGGAGCTGGGCGGCCTGCTGCTGCTGCTGCTGCAGCTAGGCCGCCTGCTGTCGCTCCTGGCTCTCCATCAGGAATGTGAAGAGCTTGGCCAAATTCATGTCTTATGTGGGGGATCGCTCTCCCCCAGACCCTTTCTCACAGGGGTGAAGGACTCGTGCCCACATTCTGGGCAAAGTCCCCACTTCTGGTACCACATGTAGAGGGGCTTTGGTGAGGGTGGTCCTCAATGGGGCTGTGGGGTATCCCACTGCCTTGCTCTAAGTCACAGTCAGTCTGGGCTCTGTGGCAGTGTGGGACAGCAAGCACACAGTTAGGGACTCAGGGCCTTAAGCAGGGGCTGAGTCAGCAGTTCAATAGCAGCCCAGGCCCTAAGTCAGGGCGGGACAGCAACTAAACAGTCAAAGACTCAGGCCTTTAAGCAGAGGCTGAGTCAATAGTTCAATCGCAGGAGGTTCTAGCCTCTCCAGGCCAGGGAGGAGGGGGAGTCTGTCACCCAAGGAATGGCTGGTGAGGGGGACACGCCCTCCCACTCCACTGTGTCCCAGCCCGGGGCCCTAGCAGCGGCAAAGACTCACTGCTGCCAGTGGGGATCCTGGCCGCAACACACTGACATAGGGTCAGGCAGTGTTGCAGCCAGACTGGTGTCGGCTGCCCACGGGCTACTTCTACACTCCCCCTTGTAGGGTACCTGGGTCGTGATAGCGTCCTCGGCTATCTCGAACACCATCGGTTCCTCTGGATACATGGTGAAGGGCAGGTTCGGCTCCTCCTCGAGGTAGCTGGCACGGGGCAGGCTCGGCCAGTCCTCCTCGGGATAGCGAGTGAGGGGTAGGCTCGGCTGGCCGGGTGAGAGCTCAGGCCGGCTGTGGCCTGCTGCTGTCTCTCAAGAGGGAACTCGGTCGTGGACGTCTGGTCTCTCCGGTGGCTAGTTCTCCACTGAGCTCTGCAGGTGAGCTTTTATACTTCTGCGTCTGCGCCGTGACCTCTGAGGGGCGGGCGCAGGACCCAGTGGCTCCGCCCACGTTGGTGTTAGGGGAGGTTTGTCCCTCAGCGGGGCTGTGGGGTATCCCACCGCCTCGCTACATCTACCCATGGAAACCCTAAACCTAGGACGGGAAGCCCTACCCATGGGAACTCAAACCCTAGCTCCAAGTGCCCTACTCATAGGAACCCTAACCCTAGAGTGGAAAGCCCTACCCCTACAAACCCTAACACTAGCTCCAAGTGCCCTACTCATAGGAACCCTAACCTGAGCTCCAAGTGCCCTACACGAAGGAACCCTAACCTTAGGACGGGAAGCGCTACCCCTAGTAACACTAACCCCAGTGTCAAGTGCCCTACCCATAGGAACCCTAACCCTAGCTCCAAGTGCCCTAACCTTAGGAATCCTAACGCTAGGGCGGGGCGCTGAACCCATAGGAACACTAACCCTAGTTCCAAGTGCCTTACACTTTAGGAACCCTAAACCTATAGCGGAAAGCCCTAACCATAGAAACCCTAACACTAGGGTGGGGCGCCCTACGCATAGGAAGCCTAACCATAGCACCAAGAGCCCTACCCATTGGAACGCTAACCCTAGCAACAAGTGCCCTACCCGTGGGAACCCTAACCCTAGGGCTGGAAACCCTACCCCTTAAACCCTAACCCTAGCTCCAAGTGCCCTACCCGTAGGAACCCTAACCCTAGGGCTGGAAGCCCTACCCATAGGAACTCTAACCCTAGCTCCAAGTGCCCTACCTGTAGGAACTCTGACCCTAGGGTGGGAAGCCCTACCCATAGGAACTCTAACCCTAGCTCCAAGTGCCCTACCCGTAGGAACCCTAACCCTAGGGCTGGAAGCCCTACCCATAGGAACTCTAACCCTAGCTCCAAGTGCCCTACCTGTAGGAACTCTGACCCTAGGGTGGGAAGCCCTACCCATAGGAACTCTAACCCTAGCTCCAAGTGCCCTACCCGTAGGAACCCTACCCCTGACACCAATGCCGAACCCATAAGAACCCTAGCCCTAGCTCCAAGTGCCCTACCCCTAGGCACCCTAACCCTAGGGTAGAAATCCTTACCCTTAGGAACCCTAACCCAACCTCTAAATGCCCTACCTATAGGAACCCTAACCCTAGGGTGAAAATCCCTACCCCTAGGAACCCTAACCCGAGCTCCAAGTCCCCTACATGTAGGAACCTTAAACTTAGGGCGGGAAGCGCTACTCCTAGTAACCCTAGCGTCAAGTGCCCTACCCATAGGAACCATAACTCTAGCTCCAAGTGCCCTGCCCTGACGAATGTTAACCCCAGCTCCAAGTGCCCTACCCATAGAAACTCTAATCCTAGCTCCAAGTGTCCTACCTGTAGGAACTCTAACCTTAGGGCGGAAAGGGCTACCCATAGAAACCCTAACCTTAGTTCCAAGTGCCCTATCCATAGGAACCCTAACCCTAGCTCCAAGTGCTCTACACTTTACGAATCCTAGCCGTACGGAGGGGCACCCTACCCATAGGAACCCTAGCCCTAGCTTCAAGTGCCCAACGCTTAGGAATCCTAACCTTATGGCGGAAAGCCCTAACCATAGGAAACCTAATCCTAGCTCCAAGTGCCCTACCCATACTAAAGCTAACCCTAGCTCCAAGTGTGCTACCCATGGGAACCCTAACCCTAGATCCAAGTGCCCTACATGTAGGAACCCTAACCTCAGGGTGGGAAGCGCTACCACTAGTAACCCTAACCCTAGCTTCAAGTGCTTTACACATAGGAACCATAACCCTAGCTCCAAGTGCCCTACCCTTTAGAACCCTAACCCTGGCATCAAGTGCCTACCCATAGGAACCCAAACCCTAGCACCAAGTGCCGTACACATAGTAACTCTAACCCTAGGGTGGAAATCCCTACCCTTAGGAACCCTAACCTTAGCTCCAAGTGCCCTACCCATAGTACAGCTAACCCTAGCTCCAGGTGCCCTACCCATAGGAACCCTAACACTAGCTTCACGATCCCTACCCATCGGAACCCTAACCCTAGCTCCAGGTGCCCTACCCATAGGAACCCTAACCCTAGCTCCGAGTGCCCTACCCTTAGAAACCTTAACCCTATAGAGGGAACCCCTACACATAGGAAGACTAACCCTATCTCCAAGTGCCCTATCAATAGGCACCCTAACTTAGGGTGGAAAGTCCTACCCATTGGAACCCTGACCCTAACTCCAAGTGCCCTACCCATAGGAACCCAATCCCTAACTCCAAGAGCCCTACCCATTGGAACTCTAACCCTAGCAACAAGTGCCCTACCTGTGGGAACCTTAACCCTAGAGCTGGAAGCCCTACCCCTTACAACCCTACCCTTAGCTCTAAGTGCCCTACCCATAGCAACCATAACCCTAGCTTCAAGTACCCTACCCTAGGAGCCCTAACTCTGGCACCAAGTGCCGAACCCATAAGAACCCTAACCATAGCTCCAAGTGCCCTACCCATAGGAACCCTAACCTCGGGCGGAAAGTCCTACCCCTAGGAAACCTAACCCTAGCTCCCAGTGCCGTAACCATAGTAAACCTAACTCTAGGGCGGAAAGACCTACCCATAGGAACCCTAAACCTAGCTTCAAATGCCCTACCCATAGGAACTCTAACCCTAGCTCCAAGTTCCGTACTCATAGGAACACTAACACTAACTCTAAGTGCCCTACCCACAGGAACTCTAACCCAAGGGTGGGATGCCTTACCCATAGAACCCTAACCCTTGCTTAAAGTTCCCTACCCATAGGAACCCAAAGCATAGCTCCAAGTGCCCTACCCTTAGGAACCCTAACTTTAGGGTTAGAAGCCCTACCCATTGGAACCCTAACCGTAGCTTGAAGAGCCCTAACCATACGAACCCTAACCCTAGCTCCAAGTGCCCTATAAATAGTAACCCTAACCCTAGCTCCAAGTGCCCTACCCTTAGGAAAGCTAACCCTAGCACTAAGTGCCCTACACTTAGGAACCCTAAGCTTAGGAGGGAAGCCCTACCCATTGGAACCCTAACCCTAGCTCCAAGTGCCCTACCCTTAGGAACCATAATCTTTGGGTGGGAAGTCAAACCCATAGGATCCCTAAACCTAGCTACAAGTACCCTACCTGTAGGAACTCTTACCCTAGCTCCAAGTGCCCTATGCATGTAAACCCTAACCTTGGGCAGGAAGCCGTACCCCTAGGAACTCTAACCCTAGCTCCAAGTGTCCTACCCGTAGGAACCCTATCATTACGACAGAAAGCCCTACTCATAGGAACCCTAACATTAGCTCCAAATGGCCTACCCATAGGAATCAAAACCTTAGGGCGGAAGCCCTAAACTTAGGAACCCTAGCCCTCTCTCCAAGTGCACTAAACATAGGAAGCCTAACTATAGTTCCAAGTACCCTACCCTGAGGAGACCTAACCTGAGGGCGGGAAGCCCTACCCATAGTAAAGCTAACTCTAGCTTCAGGTGCCCTACCCATAGGAACCTTTACCCTAGCTCCTAGTGCCCTACCCCTAGGAACCCTAAATCTAGCTCCAAGTGCCATACCCNGCTAACGACCTAAGCTTGAATTAATCTACCCATAAGGAACCTCAAACTGGTAGTTCCAAGTGACCTACTCCATAATAAGCCTATACCTTAAGCTCCAATTGACCCTACCTTAGGGACTCTAACCTTAGGGAGGGAAGCTTCAAGCCCATAGGAACCGCTAACCCTAGCTCCAAGTGCTCCTACCCATCACAATCCTAATGTAGGGTAGGGATCCTACGCCCTAAGAACCATAATCCTACGCTTCAAGTGCCTCAACCCATTGGAACCTCTCAACTCTAGCATCCATGTGCCCTATCCCTTAGGTAAACCTAACCCTAAGCTCCAAATGTACGCGCCTACCCATAAGGCGAACCTAAAACCTAGTTCCAAGTCGCTAACCTCATTAGGAACATGCTAAACTACTAGGGCGTTAAAAGCCACCTACCAAAGAGAAACCGCTAACCTAGCTCCAATGGCCCTACCCCATAGCAACAACATAACCACTGAACTCGCAAAGTGCCTCTCTAGGAACCGCTAACCATGAGTCCCAGTGCCCACCTACCCGTAGAACGATAACCTAGGACGGGAAACCAATCCCCATAGGAACCCTAACCCTAGCTCCAAAGTACCTTAGCCATTTGAACCCTAACTCTACTGACCAGTTGGCCCTACCTGTAGGAACCTAACCGCTAGCTCCAGTGCCCTAGCTCTTAGGAACCGCTACCCTAGCTCCAGGGTGGCCCTACCTGTAGGAAATCTAACCCTAAGTTCCAGTGCCCTGCTCGATTGTAACCCTAATTAATAGCTCACAAGTGCCCTATCTCATACGGAACCATGAACCACTAGCTCACAAATGATCACCCATAGGAAACCCAACCTCTAACTCCAAGTGAACCAGCCCGATAAATAAACCCTTAACTTCTTAAGCTCCAAGTGCCCTAGACCTTAGGACCACCTAACTTAGGTAGGGAAGCCCGACCCATTGGAACCCTAACTCTAGCCCACATGCCCTACTCCATGGGAAACCAGAGACCCTAGATGGCAAATCCTGTAACATAAGAACGCCTAACCCTAGCTCCAAGTGACCCACCCATTGGAACCTTAACCTAGCTCTGATGTGCCCTACCCTTAGGAATCCTAACCCTGTTCCAGCGCCTTCATGATAAACCCTCACCCTAATCTCCAAGTGCCCTGCTCATTCGAACTCTAACAAACCGAAAGCTTCCAAGTGCCCTACCAATAGTAAGCACTAACCTGCTTCCAAGTGTCCCTACCGCATAGGAATCCGACCTCAATCTTAGAAACGGGAAGCACTCTGCCTAGTAACCGCTACCCTAGGTTCAAGTGCCCCACCTGTGGGAACTGTAACCCAAATAGGAGAGGAAAGCGCCTACCGCTAGGAACGCCTAAACACTAGGTCAAAAGTTGCCCTACCCTTGAGGAAACCTAACCATACCTCCAAATTCGCCTACCACCAGAGGAACCTTATAACCTTTGGCGGGAAGCCCTACCGCATAGAAAGCGCTAAACCCAAGCTCAAGTGCCTACTCTTAGGCCACCCTAACCCTAGCTGCAAGTGCCCTATTCCATAGGAAACATAACGCATAGAATCAAGAGTTGCCCTAGCCGCTTAGGAAGCTCACCATAGCTCTAAGTGCCCTAGTGTAGGATCCCTACGAGTTAGATTTAGATGCCTCTACCCTTAGGAGCCCCTAACCTTAGCTTCAAAAGTGGCCACTAACCCCGAAGGAAACCCTAAACATGGCTTCAAGTCCCCTACCCATAGGAACCTCTAATCCCATAGTTGGCAACTGGAACCTATCCCATGAGGAACCTATAAACCTTTATGGACGGAAGCCCTAAGTATGGGAACCTCTAACCTAAGTTCCAAGTACCCTTACCCATAGGAACTCTTAACGCCTAGCTACAAGTGACATTATAGCGTTAGGAACAACTTACCGCTAGCTCGCAGGTGCCCTAGCCATAGAACCTCTAAACCTAGCTTCCAAAGTGCACTACTCATTGTATAACCCTAATCATGAGCCTCCAATGCCCTACTTTATACGGAACCCTGACTCTAGCTCCAAGTGCTCTAGCCCTTAGAACCCAAACCCTAGCTCCAAGTGCCCTACCCATAGGAAGTCTAAGCTTAGGGCGGGAAACCCTACCATACGAACTTTAACCCAGCTCGAAAATGAATCTATCGCCAATAGGATACTCAAACCATGAGCTCCAAAAAAATATAGCTACGCCCATAAATAACCCTAACCTTAGCTGCAAGTGCCTAACATAGGACCCTACAATTAGTTAGAGAAGTCCTACGTCCATAGGAACCCTAACCCTATCTCCAAAGAGCCCTCGCCATAGGAACCAGTTCCTATGGGTAGGGTTTCCTACCCTAAGCTTAGGCTTCATATGGCTAGGGCACTTGGAGCTAGGGTTTGGGTTCCTAAGGGTAGGGCACTTCGAATTGGGATTAGGGTTCCTATGAGTAAGGCACTTGGAGCTAGGTTTAAGGTTACAATGAGTAGGGTACTTGGAGCTAGAGTTAGAGTTCCTATGGGTAGGGCACCTGCAGCAAGGTTTAGGGTTCTTAATAGTAGGGCACTTGGAGCTAGGGTTAGGGTTCCTACAGGTAGGGCACTTGGAGATAGAGTTAGGGTTCCTATGGCTAAGGTACTTGGATCTAGGGTTAGGGTTCCTATGGGTAAGTGTTCCAGCCTTAAGATTAGGATTCCCCATGGTAGGGCAGTTCGAACTAGTGTTAGGGTTCCTATGGTTAAGGCACTTGGGTCTAGGGTTAAGGTTAAAATGTGTAGTGGTTCCAGCCCTAAGATTAAGGTTCCTATGCGTAGAGCACTTGAAGCCAGGGTTTGGGTTATTAGGGGTAGGGCTTCTCACCCTAAGGTTAGGTTTTCTCAGGGTATGGCTCTTGGAGCTAGGGTTTGGGCTCCTATGGGTAGAGCACTTGGAGATAGGGTTAGAGTTCCTTTGGGCATGGCTTCCCAACCTTAGGTTAGGTTTCGAATAGGTAGGGCACTTGCATCTAGGGTTAGGGTTCCTCTGGAGAGGGTACTTTAAGCCAGGTTTATGGTTCCTACAGGTTGGGCACTTTGAGCTAGGGTTAGGGTTCTTATTTTTAGGGCAATTGTAGCTAGGGTTAGGGTTCCTAAGGGAAGGGCACATGGAGCTAGGTTTAGGGTTCTTAAGGGTAGTGATTCCAGCCCTATGTTTAGTATTGCAATGGGTAGGGCACTTGGAGCTAGGGTTTGGGTTCCTATGGGTAAGATTTCCTGTCCTAGCATTATGGTTCCTATGGGTAGGCCACTGGGAGCTGGGATTTGGGTTCCTATGGATAGGGCACTTGGAGCTAGGGTTAGAGTTCCTAATGGTAGGGCATTTGGAGCTAGGCTTAAGATTCTATGGGTAGGGTAATTAGAGCTAGGGTTAGGATTTCTAGGGGTTCCCCCCCCCAAATTTAGTGTTTCTCAGGATAAGGCACTTAAAGCTAGGGTTAGGGTTTCTCTGGGTAGGGCACTTGAAGTTAGGGTTAGTGATCCTATCGGTAGGGCACTTGGTGCTAGGGTTTGAGTTCCTATGAGTAGAGCAGTTAGGGTTACTATGTGTAAGGAACTTGGAACAAGTGTTAGAGTTCCTATGGGTAGGGAATTTGGAGCTAGGTTTAGGGTTCCAATGGATAGGACAATTGGAACTAGATTTAGTGATCCTATGGTAAGGGTACCTGGAGCCAGGATTACAGTTGCGATGGGTAGGGCACTTGGAGCTAGGGTTAGGATTCGTAAGGGTAGGGCACTTTTAGCTAGGGTTACATTTCCTATCGGTAGGGCACTTTTAGCTAGAGTTAGGGTTCCTAAGGGTAGGGCACTTGAAGCTAGGTTTAGGGTTCCTAGGGGTAGGGCATTTGAAGCTAGGGTTAGGGTTCCTTTGGGTAGTGCACTTGGAGCTAGGGTTAGGGTTCCAACAGGTAGGGCCCTTGGAGCTAGGGTCAGGATTCGTAAGGGTAGGGAACTTTAACTAGGGTTAGGTTCCCTATCGGTAGGGCACTTTGAGCTAGGGTTAAAGTTCCTATAGGTAGGGCACTTTGAGCTAGGGTTAAAGTTCCTAAGGGTAGGGCACTGGGATTTAGGGCTAGATTTCCTGTGAGTAGAGCACTTGGAACTAGGGTTAGGGTTCCTAGGGATAGGGCTTCCCGCCCTAGTTTTAAGGTTCCTACGGGTAGGGTACTTGGAGCTAGGTTTACCGTTCCTAGGGCTAGGGCATTTGAAGGTAGAGATAGAGTTCCCATGCGTAGGGCACTTTTAGCTAGGGTTAGAGTTCCTATGGGTAATGCACTTGGAGCTACAATTAGGTTTCCTTTGGGTAGTGCACTTGGAGCTAGGGTTAGGGTTCCAATAGGCAGGTCACTTGGAACTAGGGTTAGGATTACTATGGGTAGGGCTTCCCACCCTA
>NC_133769.1:89834862-89924876 GCF_003597395.2 Chelonoidis abingdonii
TGTATTGCTGAGATTACTCACTGCAATATTCTGGACTAGTTGGAATTTCCTGTGGACTGATGGCTTTATGCCCAGGTGTATTGCATCTTTGTGGTTCAGATGGGAGGTGATGAAGGCATGTGTAACTGAGGTCAAGGATTGGACAATCTGCCAGGATTGGACAATTTCCTGGCCAGATGCAGATGATAGAAAGTGTTGTTTTGGGATGCTGCCATGTGAGTGCTTAGCATCAATGCTGAATCCAGGAATTCTCTTAAACTATGGAGTGAATTGACCAATTAGGAGCATGTGCACTCAAAGAGAAGAGATTGCACCATGACTGCACACTATTCCAAATGTTTTTCTCTGTCCACTGGTGTAACCTGCTTCAACCATCTGTTCTTCATCCAGGAGCTGATCTTGTCCAAGCTTTAGGCCATCTTGATGGTATGATCATATAGAGTGAAGGATAAGTAGAGCTGTGTATCATTTGCATAATGTTGGTCCAACTCTGTGCAAATGAAACATTTGTCCATGTCTTGGTTATCCCACATCTGGATTACTGCAACTTCTTCATCTCTATCCTTTTTGACCTCACAGCCAGCTCAAAAGATAATTTTAGAAACTATCTTCTTCAGCCCTTGATCGGACCACACCATTCATGTTGCATTTCTGTACACAGAGGGAAACACATGCTTTCAATCTAAACATACTTTTGTTTTAGATTATGGGAAACAGGAAGAAAGAACAAAAATAGAGTCTCCATGAGAGAATGTGTCTCCTAAGACTCTGCATCAACTCTGCCTTTCACAGTGGCTCCCTGTGTCTGTAGGCAGCAGTGTTCATATATATTTAAAGGTGTAGTACAAAGTAAACTAGTTATGTAACTAAATGTGCCACAATTGCCCTCTTTAATCAGTCTATTTGGCTCTCCTTTGCATACCATATTAAGTTCAAATTTTGCATCTTCATCTTCAAGACCTCACGTAAAACCACTCCAGTCTTTATCTTGGGTCTTGTTTCCTATTGTTACCCTATTGTTCCCTTCACTACCTCAACTTCTTTCTTTCTTTCTTTCAGACATCCATAGACTGAAATGTCTAATAATGAAACACTTGAAATGTTTCCTCTGTCATCTCAGTGAATTGAGGTTAGAGCTGGCTGTGTTTGTTAGCATATAGTTTGAATTTTCATTTTAGTAGCTGATCAGACTATAGAGATTTACATACCATATCTATGTAAAGAATTTCTTTTCAGTTGTGAGCAAGTTCTGATGTAGCATTTTTATACGGTGATAGGCTCAAACTTTTCCATTTTAGTATAATTGTAATTTTCTGAAATGACAGAATTTCAAAAACAATATTGCAAGCATAGATTCAATTATGCTATGGTGTGTTTTTAAGGATGAAAGAACTGTCTACGTAGTTTTGCTATTTCACACTGTGTACTCTGTGTGTGTGTGTGTGTGTGTACGTGCTCACAAATGTGCGCTTGCAAATATTCTCCTCTCTCTCTGTGATATACCTATGTGCACCCCCAGCCACCCTCAGCATATATGTGATGGTAGTAACCATGTAAAAAATTGCTTTTATGCTGTCCCTTTAAGCACCTCACCTGCCCTTTTTCCTTTAGTTCGTCTAATTAGGACTACTAACATTCCAATGCTCCAGAGCAACCATTTTCTTTTCACAAAATAACCTGCCAGAGAAGTGTTTTTCCTTCCCCCTTACATGGGGATCCCCCCTCTCCTTAGTTATATTGGGCTCGGGAGCAGGATGAGGAAATGTTCAGGTCTGAATCAATTACACTTATAAAATCCAATATCTCTCCACCCACCAAGCCTACCAAATGAGAATTATATCTTTAGAAAGTAGAAAAAAGAGATTCCCAATGGAATGCAAAATACTTGCTTGTAACCTTATCAGGTCCTGAGATGTCAAACACAAAATCTGGGCGTTATAATATAGAGACAAACTGGTTTTGTTAATTTGTAGAGATTTCTAAATGCAGTTGCTTATAATTGTCATCTCCCTCTATGGCCTGTACAATTGGACTCGAGTATAGTAACAGATAATAAACATATGCAACATTAATTCTGCACCTTGTGCGTATGCACTGTATGGTCTTTAGTTACGTGATCACATACTACTTTTCCCTGCAGGGCATCTCCTTCATTCAGTTAAAAAGGGACTTTGGGCAAGTCACTTCACCACCTCTCTTTTTCACATCTATCCTTTCTTTGTCTTGTCTATTTAAGTTGTAAGCTCTTTGTTAGAGCTGGTTGAAAAAAAGGATGTATTTTAATGAGTTTGTACACTGCTACCATGGGCCAGTAATCTAGGTAGGTGGCTGCAGGCACTGCTGAAATACAAATAATAAAAAATAACGATAATTCACATAAATGGGGAGATATAGAACAGAGGTATAAATATCTTTAAATGCCAACGGTACCACTTTAAGCTTCATGCTTACGTGTCAGCAACAAATAATGGACTGACATGAGAATAGCAAGAACAATAGGAAAATTATCTAAAAGCATCATTTTAAATTTCATTGCAAGCTCTTCAGGGCAAGAACCGTGTCTACTTCTGTTTGTACAGTGCAAAGTACAACAGCTCCCTGATCCTGATCATTGCCTCTGGGTGCTGTTGTAATACAAATATTAAATAATGTAATACTAGTAAGATTGGAGGCTGGGCATAAAGAAAAAAGGGTGGCTGGCTAAAAGGAAATAAATATTACAATTGTCGAAATAATGATACAACTAAACCAGGAGCCAATGTTTTATCAACTGAGAAGGCACAAAAAGCAATGTATTTCAGCAGTATTAAAGAAGTGAAGTTATCGACATCAAATTCCTCCACTAATATTAGACGATAGAGAAAGTTTGGGATCAAAAAGGTCTCTTTGCCACAGCTATGGGGTAAATGGTTCTACAGTTAACTTCTAAGTATTGATAACAGTGAGATTAAATGTTTCTGTCATAACATTTTCAGGAGTCCAGCATATAGGAGTTTGCAAAGTCCAACTGGCAGGTTGACAGACCCATTAGGCTCTGGCAGCTGGAGGGTTTGGTATATTAAGCAGGGTGTTTCTCTAGGATTTGTGCATTCTAAGGCCTCCCTTCATCAGTTCAGCCATCACTTCATCGTGAGGTAGGAATGTGGTTGCAAGGCCAATTTCCTTATCATTGCAGGGGTGCAGCTGGCTTGTTCCCTCTTTGATGTTTTGCAGGTCCTGCAGTTGGTGTACAGTGGTATTTATCTGCTTGCTAGCATAGGGGTGAAGAAGTGATTGAGCGTTTTCTGATTCTAATTGGATGTTCAGAGTTAATAAAATTAGGGCCTCATTTTTACCACATGTATTTATTCTGTGCCTTATTCAAGGTGCACGTCACAGTCATGTGCTCTTCTCCCAGGGAAAGAATTCTACTGACTTCAATGGGAGTAGAATTAGGCCAATGCAGGGAGTGTTTGAAAATCTGACCCATGAACTTGAGTCACAACTATGCAACCACAAATGATTTTATAAAAGACAGGCATTTCAGGCTGCACAAGTGTAAATAATACTTTATGTGATGTAAAATGTTATCGTTTGGACTTTGATAGAACTAATAACCCAATTCCAGGTAGTTAAAGTGGGCTTAGAATTGGAAAAGTGAATTTTTTAAAACATTAGTAAGGCAGTGGCAGTGTGAGTGAAACATTTCATAGTGTAAGAATAATTTCAAAATTGTCATTTCAGGTTCCCTCGCAGCAGAACACAAAGCCCGGTAATTTCTATAATTTTTGAAGCTGTAGATTTTTTTCCACATGATGAAGATGCAAACCCATAGCCCTGAGAGATAATTTTTAAATGGCCTTTAAATGTTCATCTGCCATTATTCACATTCACTTGCGTAGGCAAATAGAATTTAGACATACAATTGAGATAGAGGCACACAGACTGGGTAGCTGAACATCCAGTTTGCATTCCCAAACTACATTATTTCCCTGTGTAAATAATTGTGCAAGTTTGGGTGCATAAATTTAGAGGCTGAGTTGAGGTCTCTGAAAATGTGGCCCACAATGAATGGGCAAAATGATTTATCTGTCAGTTGGCCAAATTTAGGGCCAAACTTCAGATCTCCATATAGGATTTTTTTCCTTAGCTAGTCTTTTTTTCTAGTCATACATTTTGGGGGTTTCTTTGCTTTCAGTGAAAAGCAGTGAATCTCCTCTGAAGTTTTTTCTCTGTCAATTGTATTTAGTAGTAACTATTTTTTAGATTGAAGAGAGTTTCAATTGTTTTCATGCTAAGACACTATAGTTTCAATTTGTGCTACTTAGGTTGGATTCAGCATGACCCTCCAGAAAGAATTTTCTCTGGAAGAAGTTTTAGAGATTGCCCTTGAAAAGTATTTGGAAGATTTAAGCCATTTTAGCCCCCAAGCCAGTAAAGAACATGCTTTGGAGAAAGTCCTTAACAAAATGAAAATGCATTGGAAAGGTGTTTATTTTAGTTTTTCATCTTACATAGATGGAGGAATTCTTGTTCTCACAGCTGAGGTATGCATATAAAAGCATATGAATCTTAAATTGAAATGCTGAAGAAACTGTATACAAAATCTTATTTTACCTTGTTAGAAGAGCTTTAATTAGTTCCTTTAATGACTGGAGGAGAGAGCTTTCTCTTGGTTTTTTTCCCCTCTAAACATGCATGAAACATTATCAGCTCCCGCTGAAGCACATACAATATTTTAATTGCATTTCATTGTTCCCAAACCTAATTTGTTGAAAGTTAATTCTAATGATATCAGTGCCTGAGCTGAATCAGTGCTCACATGAGAGATTTGGTAAAATGAAATTTTTATACACAATAAGTCTACCAGCTTTTTCTAACTACTTTTATTATCTGTCTTTAGGAAGATGTAATTTATTTTTAAGAGTGAGTTGCTGTTTAAAACATAAACATTACAACTAACCAGTGAATGATAACTTTTTTTCAGAGCAGTCAACTATCACGGATAAAAAATAATCAGGGATTCAAAAAGCTGTGTTCCTCAGAGTAATTTTTAAAATAGAAAGGTTTGGTGACGGTGAATATTTGAATGGACATAGTTTGAAGGCATCAAGTCTGACTGAGCTATCCCCAGTATACTATCCAGAGCTGCATGTTTCTTCTGTGCTTTCCTTGAGCACTTTTCATTTTATTTTGAAAGGGTTTGCCATTTATTTATTTCCATCTATAGGATTTTAACAAGAGAGAAATAATAAAACTAGCACCTAACAGCTGACCCTGATCATCAGAGTCAACTCAACAAAGATTCTCCACCCACACATAACCCTCAGCCCCCTGCCTCTACGTGCAGAGTAAGTGGATGTTCTTTGTAGTGGACAACATTGACTGGGCTAGAGCAGTGGAGGAAGTTGGTTCCAAGCCACAGGTCTCTCATAGAGGACACAGTAATCAAGATAGATCCAGCTCAGGCATCTCTACTGATCAAAAGGACTGAGGCAATCCCTCAAGTAGGAAGGTCCCAAGCCATTTAGGACTTTATAGGTTAAAATCAATGCCTTAAACTCCATCTGGAAACCAGTAATCGGCGAATGCAGATTGCCAAGCACTGCTGTGATGTGTCGCCAATATGAAGCACACCTACTAAACAGACCTTCACTTTCACCACCTCCACCACTTTCAGTTTATGGATTGATTAAAAGTGAAGTGCTATGCAGCGCACATTTCAGTAATTCAGTCTTCAGGAGACAAAGGCATAGATCACAGTAGCACAAGGTCTGCATGTGAAATGAATGGTTGCAGTTTCCTGGCCTGACAGGTGAAAAAAGCATGCCTGACCATTGATCCTATATGATCATCTGGCAACATCTGGGGATCTAACTTTGCTCCTAGATTCACAGATTTTAAGTCGAGAAGGGACCAGTCTGATTTCTGCATCAGAATTAGAGCATATCTTTTAAAAAATAAAGACATTCAATCTTGATTTAAAGAATCAAGACTAATCCAAAATCTTCCACAAATTTAGTAATCTATCCCAGTGATGGATTAAGCCCACTGTTAAGGAGTCACATCTTATTTCCAGTTTGAACTTTGCTGAGTTCAACTTCCAGTCTTCAACACTGGGATCACAGTATGAATCACAAAAGGCAGGCACAGTTTCACCCTCACCATTTATTCTGGTTGCTTCTCTCAGTATGGTGGCACTCAGATACAATGGCAATGGGCAAGTATGTAAAAACCTAGAGAGATGGCATCACTTCAGTCTTCTCTGGATCAAGCTTCAGCAAGATGGCTCCCATCCATGTCTCCCAATGGCTAGCTTGCTCAGTTGAGAAAGAGAAAGATTGGTCCTGGCGGTGTACTGAAAATGCCATAAGCCTATTTGTGCCAAATACCTGTGGAAATAGGAGAGATGGGACTGTATGCAACTCCACATTACAGTGCCCTTTCAGAAATAGGAGCAATTGCCCCACACCACCTTCTGGGGAATGCTCAACAAGAAAAGAACAACACTATAAATGTGCTGCACAACTTATTCCTGCTGAAGTCCAAAGACAAGTCAGTACCTCATTACTGATGGTATCAAAGCTCTCAAAACAAATATTTCTAAAAATAGTGAATGCCATTGAGCTCTTTTAATACATCTAGTTCACGGAGTCGCTCCTCTAGAAGTTGTTCTTCTTCGCAGCTACTAACACTGCTTGTTGGAGGAGTCAAGACAAATGTACAGGACCCAGAAGAAGTAGGCTAGAAGGTGGCCACTTTTGCAAACAGGGAACCAAGTAGGGACAGCCAGCATATGGCGTTAAAATATGTAGACAGGACACTCTTTTAAAAAATTGAGACTTGGCTCCTCAAATTGTGATATCTAAACAGTCCTAATTTTCAGCATGCAGGAGCTTTCCTGTGGAGAAATTTCTAGACTGGATGACCTCATCACTGGCTGAGCTCAAAGCAAGAGAGTGACAGAAACTTAATTTCTGCGTAGTCCTTCTATTCGCAAAATAATGTTAGAGAAAATCAAAATACTGTTGGTATGTAGCCTACAAAGAATGTTAGGGGGCTCCCATGCCTTTACACATCTCTCCCGTTAAAGTATTAGATTCTCATTGTATTCCATAGACCCAGAAGACAACAGTAGCTAATAAAATACTAATTTAAGTTTTAATGCTGAATTTGAGGAGTCCAATTAAGTTGTTTTAAACCCTAGTGTGTGATTTGTTTCCTCCAGTATATGCAAGGATGTTTGTCTTCCTTTGAAGCTTCCTAAATTATTGACGAAAGTGTTGTGTTTAGGAACCCATGTATCTTTTTTTCCTCTAAGGAACAGCCTCAGTTCAGCTGAGAGTATCAACTTCCATTAGTGGAACAATTCACAGTCCTTTTCATTCCTTGCTACAATTAACCCTTTCTGACTTGCTTTAAAGGTTTTGTTGGTCTGATGATGTATGCTACTCTCAATTGCAATTTCTTGTTCTGAATGTTTTGGGCTTAAGGGGAGGGAAATGGCCATATGGAAATATCTTCCCTATCAAAGTGGAAACAGTTTTAGTGAGCCTTTAAGTAGATCCCATAAACATAATACAGTAGATGAACTCTCACAGCCATACTTTAAAGCCTGTTAAAAATGTCTCTGCAGTGGATGCCAAGCAAGTGCACAGTGAATAGTGTTTGTGTTATGACTGGAAGATGAATGACTTCTTAGTGAAAGAAAGTGTAATGTAAATTAAAACTTTTTCAGGGTTTGGGTGAATAATACCACTTTTGTGGTGGCAAATCGCCTGTCATTTTAATTGCATGAAAAATGAACTGTGTAATGTTAGCAAATGTTCATATTGATTACAAGCCTCTTGTGTATGCTAAACCAAAGAATTAAATGTTTTGATTGTTTTTTTTGCAAAACCGCCATATTGATAACAAAGCTTGTACTATGAATATGTTGAAGGTCATTGTTATAATCTTTTGCAGGGAGGACTGTCAGCTTAAAGCAAAAACAAACAAACAAAACCTACCTAAAATTATCCAGAAAATCTTATTGTACTTACTGGGCTTCAGTTGTATATTTCCAATTCATAGGGAGTTCACTGAATACAAATACAAAAAAATTACACCAGGTTCTCTAAGAAACATATGCATTCTCTCTCTTTTTGTGTGCCGTAGAGAAAGAAGGCATATTCTCTCAATAAAGCAAAGGACAAGTTGAAATGGTTCAAACTAAAAAGTTACCTAAAACTAAGATATTTTAGAATAGGAAACAAACGGTAGGTCTTATCTGATCCATCTGTCTTGCCTCCTCGTATGTCAGTCTATCTCTCTATACCAAGTCGATAAAAATGATTAGAGCAGGCATCTCACAAATGTACACCTTTAAACCATGAAGCCGTAATACTGTGCAGGAAATTTTTTTCTGACCTTTTCAAATTACATCCAACTGTCTGGGGAATTTCTCAATGACTAGAGGTAATAAGGTTCAATCCGTTTTGCTGGTTGGCTTCAAATTTAGCTCCTCAGAAGCCCTAACTTATCTATTCTTTTTATCATGGCCTTGGCATCCATTCAGTACTGTAATCCATGCATCTAATCTTTTTTTCTCCCCTCTCAGGTTCTGCTGGAGGATCACATTGTGAAAACTACAGCCATGAAAGGCCCTCCATTTATTGCACCCTTCAAAAACGAAATATTAGCATGGGAGGCTAAGCTGGTATGTTGCCTTTTGAGAGGCTCTTGTTGAATTTAATTAGCTTTTAAATTTCATCTCCATGCTACATCTCAGTTTTCACCACCCTATGTGATTTATGCTTCAGTAATTTTCATTATATAAAAGTTTTCAAAGTTTGTGGTGCTACTTGCACTGTGTAGAATGCAGCATAAAGTTCTTTATGCTAAATTGATTTCACTTTAGTTTTTATTATGTGAGCCCAAATGCAATAGACACAGTCATCCGGTAAGTAAGTGAATCAACCAAGTGAGACTCACAAACAGGCAGCTGTGCTGGTCCATTCTTCATTATGCTTCACAAAGTAGAGCCGAAAACAGAAGTGGAGACCACTTTCTTTTAACTTTGTAAGAATATAGTGGTGTTGAGTGATTTTATATCTGGTAACAGCTCACTTTATTTTTAATATGTAGTATAAGTGGCATTTATTGGATGTGGTAAGGGAACACGTACATTCCTCATTGCTTGCAACGAATGAAATTTCATGTTTGTTGTCTCCAGCGTGACTAATGCAGGAGATTATGGAAACCTGGCTGCAAGTTCAAAAGGCCCTGGTGATGCCGGGAACCCATGTTTTGCTCACACGATACATGTAACCAAATATCGGTAGAAGGAAAGCACTTTGAAGTTGTCAGTAGGAACTGGTAAGTTTGTTGTTGTTAGCTACTTAGAGTCTGATTCCCTCTCCACATCCTGTTTCCAGAGCTGCTTTTTAGACTCAATGAAAATTCTGCATGCAAGTGGGTATGAAGAACTGGGCCCTTATTGCAGTAGGTCCTCCTTAGCTTTGCTTAATCTTTAATTGTATCAGTCTAAAACACTTAGTACTCTTACCTTAATTTTCAGTCATGATAGACTTTCTCTTGAATGTAAATATAGCTAGTTCTATATATGCATAGTATAGAACAGTAGTTTTCTAAACTTTATACCATGATTTTTTCTGAGGCGTTCTTTAGGACAGTGGTTCTCATCCATGGTTAGTAAATCCATGGGGGTATGCAGTGGTCTTCTATGGGGTGCATCAGCTCATCTAGATATATGCCTGGTTTTACAACAGGCTACATAAAAAGCACTAACGAAGTCAGTGCAAACTAAAATTTCATACAATGACTTGTTTATACTGCTCTATATACTATACATTGAAATATTAGTACAAAATTTGTATTCCAATTGATTTATTTTATAATTATATGATAAAAATGAGACAGTAAGCATTTTTTCAGTAATAGCACTTTCATATTTTATGTCAGATTTTGTAAGCAATGAGTTTATAAGTGAGGTGAAACCTGGGGGTACGCAAGACAAATCAGACTCCTGAAAGGGGTACAGTAGTCTGGAAAGGCTGACAGCCACTGCTTTAGGAGATCTTGGTGATTTTTTCTGAAGTGAAGGGAAACATGGTCTACTGAATAAAGCACAGGACCAGGAATTTGGAAATCTGTGTTTTGTATATAGGTCTGTGGTTGTGTGTCTTAATTAAATCATTTAGTCATTCTGTGGCATGATATTTCCATCAGTAAAAACAAGGATAATACTTTTACTGATGTATATAGTTGTTATTATCATTACTGTTGCTATTACACTTATTACTATTTTTATTATTATAATGCTCCCATGCCTCAAAGGGATGTAGTGAGGCTTACTTATTTAATATTTTTGAAATAGTCTGAGATCCTTAGTTGGAAGGCAGTATAGAAGAGTAGAGTGGTATTATAAAGCATTCTTGATGTGTAAGAAAATATTTTGCATGTCTAATTGTTTAATCTACTTCCCTTTTTTGCAAACAAGATAACTTAAAAAAAATAAAGAGCAACAAAGAGTCCTGTGGGACCTTACAGACTAACAGACGTATTGGAGCATAAGCTTTCGTGGGTGAATAAGAACATCAAGTGAAAGTTTGAAGAAAAAATATGAAGTCACTATAAGGAAAAGTGTGTATTTTTCTTTGAGGAACATGATTTTTCTAAAGCATTTCACATGAAATGTTTTCTTAAATTAAAAAACAAATTAAAAAAACCCTCACCCTAAACTTTTCTTTGCTGTAACGAATCTTTTGCTGGCATCACATAGTTCACTCTCCTTGCGTGTGATCCACCTTTTCCCCACACTGTGTCTTGTCCTCTTTGGGGTGGGAACTGTCTGTGCTTTGTGTTTGTACAGTGCCTAGCACAATGGGACCTCATTCTTGGGTGGCCCTGAAGCACTGCTTTAATAAATGTGATTAATAATCAACTGTGGTTTGAAGTCTCTTTTGATGTGTCAAAAGAGTATTCACATTTCACCATTACAATCGCAAGTCAAATCTTACTATGGTTTTATATTCTATAATATATGTTTAATGGTCTCAAAATGGAATCTAGTAAACTGTGGTCAGTATCTAAAAACTATCACTGCAATGAGCGCTCGATGTTTTGGCATCTGTCAATTTCTAATAAATAGGGCTAATTCTGGACTAGTGTAGAGTATAGCCTAACCAGTTCATTCTCCATCACTTAGCTGAGGCTTTGTGGGAAAATTGGAGATTTTACATCTAACTTTTAATCCAGTTGCTTGCATACTACTGATGTTTGCAATGTTAGAGATGTGTGTTCTATATTTTAATCTGTAGGACACCCTTATTTCCAAATTACTCTGGAAAACAGTCAGAAAACAGTCAGAATAGTCCACTCACACTGATTCTTACATTTTGAAAGTAGTTGAAACAAAGTAACGCTCCCTGTTGAGTAGAACTTCCTTGTTTGCATGGGAATTGTTTTATGGCCTTGATTTCCTGTCTAAGAAAAGAAGGCTGGGTACATGGATAGTCCAAAATTATTTTGCAAGGAAACAAGATTGCACAGTGGCATCTTACTTTTTCTTTTTGCTGCAAAGTTTATCTCATCTAAATCTAGACTCTGTGGTGAATATCCTTGCTACAAATATAACATCAAATATAGTTATTATAAATATGTACACACACACACACAGGCACGTGCACACACAGAGAGTACATGTATTTTACCACCCTAAACTAATTGGTACTAAACTGAAACTTTTAAAAAACAAATACAACTGAATGTCTTCCTCATTTAAGATAATATTTGCTCAATGAAGTCCGCTAAATTGATTTTTATGTTGATGTGTTTGTTTAATCTCACAGCTTTGAAGCTTCTGTAATACACTTAGGTTTATTTCTTCATGGAAAGGCTTTGCTATTCTTTATTCTGAGCAAATTAGGCTTCTCTTGGTACTATAGCATTAGATTTGCCTCCTGATACTGAGACCAGCAACCTAAAGGACCCATTGTTTGCCAAAAATATCAGAACACTGAGAAATGCCTTATGGCAGTAGCAAGATATAGAATCTCAAAGTAAGGTCACCACTGTTGGCTGTATTTATATATCATCTTGCAGTACGTGCTTTGAAAAATGTACGCAACAACTCAGTTATTTATTATGATCCCTCTCATAATATTTTAAATTATAATACATCGGGGTGGCATTATTTTGAGTGCAATATAAGATTTTAAGACTGTCACAATATGAGTTTTCTTTTACTGCACATGTGTGTTATCAAGCTTGTTTTTATAACCATGAATGTTGTGCAGATACAGTTCTGAGGGATCTTTGAGCTTTTCCTACCACTCTGAAAGTTTTCAGTCTCATAAGCATTTAAAATAAACTTACACTAGTAAGTAGAAAGGATTTCTCATTCATTTTCACACAGTTCATCACATTTTGTCAGTTGTTGACAGTGTCTGTTGCATAAAAGAAAACTGGCAGTGATGTCTAAATCTGTAAATTTCATTTATTGAAGGTGTTTGTGTAGCAGCAGCTTTGACTTATTGCCGGTACTAGAGTAGAATTTATTTTTCTGCAGTTGAAATGCAGTTATATATTTTTAATTTGTCAAAGTAAAACATTCTGGATCAATTAGGTTTCAGGAGCCTTGGGTCATGGCCTATTTAAGGGCATTATTTGGAAATAGCTACCTTTTCTTTCGAAACTAAGCCATTCTTTAAATTCAGTAAATATATTTTCTTAGTATTATTATAAATCCCAAATTATATAAATATATTCTTAAGGAAAAAAGCCATATCAGTATTCTTGATTTTAATTTATTTTAGTATATTACTGGAGCTGATTTTATTTTTTCGTTCCTGATTTACAATACTGAAATGTGATAGTGGCAGCGATAAAATGATGCACAGTCATACATATATACAAAATAATGCATTTCAGTTTTATCTTTTTTCTTCAGTCCAGAGAAGAATATACCTAGTGGATCAATATTTTATTGAAAGAAAATTCTGTATATTGTGTTCAAATAGCATCCATCTATACTAATCAGTGATGCTAAAACATGAGATTGCACTGTGCACAGCAAAGGACTGATGTGTTGTCTGGCTTTGTTGATACAGCATTCTCTATTTTCTTATGTTATTTCTATTTTTATCATTAATCCATGAAATCTTAATAATTAGCTCTGTAATTTGCCAGAAAAACATGTTGATTTATTGAACTGGCTGAAGCAAAAAAATACCAGATCAATCTGGCATTGTAGGTTAATAGTACAGAACAAAGCACAGTCATAATTAGATGAGAAAAGGACTTTCCTTGTTCATTCCAGTTTATAATAAAAAGTCCCTTACCAAAGTGTCTTAGAAAATAATGCATTCAGACTGAGTGGAATTACCGCCTAGCAGATTCTATTTATCTGTAGCTTAAAAAGCAGCTGCGTTTTTGTAAAAAGCAATGAATGTGGCAGTTCTACTTAAAGGTAGAAGAAAAAGAACACCCCTTGTTTTGTAATAAGGAGATTTTCAATTTAAAAGAGAGAGCGAGCCTGTTGTGTGAAGTATGGTTATTACATTCACTGTATTCTATCTCACCCACCAGGAGGTTAATAATGAAGGAGTCAGTGAAGGAGGCCCATGGCATGAGGGTTATCTCACAGCCCCAGATGCTGGATAAGTTGAAGGAGGCAAAATCGCTTTTGGATGACATTCAGAAAGACCTGAATGATTATTTGGAGAAGAAAAGACTATTCTTTCTAAGGTAAACAGTCCATTTCATCTGTTGGCTGTGGGCACTGGTATAAAATGTGTTTATATAAATATCTATAAAGTTCGTTTTTTATCACCTTTAGGTTTTTTCTTTCTGTGCAACGATGAGCTCTTAGAAATCCTTTCTGAGACAAAGGATCCACTCCGAGACCAGCCACACCTAAAGAAATGCTTTGAAGGAATTGCCAAGCTCACTTTTAATCATGAGAAAGAAATTACTCACATGGAGTCAGCAGAAAATGAAAAAGTAGAGCCCGTGCTGCGAATAATTCCAGCAAGTGCCAAGGGGCTAGTTGAGAAATGGCTTCATGAGGTGAATATCTTTAGCTCTTACTTAGGGGTTAGTTACTGTATAATCATTTTCTCTTTTAGGAGCAAGGAATATCATAAGCATATTTCCTAAGTAAATAGCTCTCTGACAATTTATCAGATTATTTGACAGATTGAATATCAGCCTTATTGTTGTTATTTATTACAACTAATTGACATGTGAAAACATGCAAAAATTAATTTTAATAAAGAGGTTATCAGTGTGTGAGACACTTAATAAAAGTGTGTGTGTCTGAAAGCATATATGTGACTATATGTTCAAGTCTATGTATATGTATTTTTGTTGTCTTTCTCCCTGTAATTTTTTATAGTTTGGAAAGATAGATTTTTTTTTACAAAGTAGTTTAAAGGAACGTGAAGAGATTTTTTTACATGCCCCTTCCCCCCCCCCGCCCAAAAAATCTTAATTTTCAATACATATTAAGCAAAGGGAAGAGAAATATTAATTGACAATATGCTAACGTTTCCCCCTGGGGCCTATGATCCAAATTAATCTATTTCAGTGTGGAATTAGTTTGATGACCTTTATTGTTTGCTTTATTTTTACCTTCCTCTGCTACACAATCAAAGTGGGTCCTTCCTCTGATATACAATTCTAGGCCAAGTCCACTTCCAGTCCCTCCTTCCTTCTTTCAAGACAGAATCAGCCCCAGGTACACATCTTTCCTTTCTCTTGTTATTGCAGGCACTGCTTTTGCCCCATTAAATCTGTCCCTTTACCTCTTGCCCCTCTCTTCGCTTCAGGCTATCAGCCAACCAGGGTATACAATTGAGAAAAGCAATACCTTATACTAGAAAGGGAGAAGAGGAAAAACAAAACAAAAACAAAAAACACACACAGAATGTTCTTTCCAAGGTGGATTCTGTGGTGTAGGGGAGGAGGAGAAATTTGTCAAAGGCACTGAGAGTGAACTTTCACTAAGAGTATTACTTCTGTTATGTGCCGAGTTTCTGCTGGCAGGGTGAGCAAAATAAAACAGCTCAAGTCTTTTCATGATTCCCTGTTTCTCACATAACTGAGCCACATATCACCATGCCAACTTAGAATTAATCTTTTTTAAAGTGACTGCACACAATTTAAAACAGTTCATCACGGTTAGTCAGGGGAGAGTAAGGACAGAGACTATTTAGGCACAAATACTTCCTTCCCTACTCTCCAAAGAAAATTATTACACTTTATTTTTGTACTCATTTTAAGTACAATGTTATGTTCTTTGGAAAAACATTGGAGGTAGAGTGCTGTGGTAGGTATGAGATATGCAGTTATGAGGAACTAGGAAAGGCAGATCTCACCATACTGAAAAACCTGCAGTATGTTGTTTAGTTCTCTCTCTCTCTCCAACAAAAGAGAGAGAGAGAGAGAGGGAGATGAGCAGCTGTGTTTATTTTAATACATCTCATTTAACCCTCACCTAAAAACAAATGGAAAGGTTTGGGAGTGCATTAATCTGGACCCAATTAGCATCTCTTTCTCCCTCAAAAGTGCAACCTGAGATTGATGAATATAAAATAGAGTTTCATGTGCAGTCTTTAAATCATTTGCATGTTTTATGCATTATAATTGAATTTATTTATGCACTTCCTTTCATTTAATAATTTCCTGCTCTTTCCTGTGCTATCCACATTGTACTATCCAAGAAATAGGATTTGATAGGCAAGCAAGGATAGGAGTATATGAATAAAACTGAGTTAATTTTTAGGTCTAATGTCAACTGTAAATAAAAATTAATATTTGTGTTACTTTAATTGGGTTAATGTAAAATATTTTAGTTAAAGTATATACTCTAAGCCTTTTCAGACACTTTGGATATTGCTTAGTATGCTTGTAAATGTACAAGCAAAATTATTTTCAAAAGGCCATGAAAGGCAGTTAAATTATTGTATTGACATTTCTATGACCCTAGAGACTTGTGATTCAACTTGGCCGATTAGTAGTAATTAGATAATCAGAAGATGAATAGTAATTACATTAATAACTAATGGTATTCAGCCCAGGACCTAGAGAATCAGTCTGGTTTAGAATATAATAGCACGTTATAATTTGTCTTATGCAGTATTTGACCAGTAGAAATATGAGCATTGGATGCCGAGTAAATTTATCATAGGCAGGTTGTATAAGGTCTAGAGATCAGTTTGCCACATTACTGGCCCTGTGATTGTGCCTGTAAAGTGCCATAATGGGGAAAATTGCTTGTTTTCCCCAATTAAGCTCAGATGTCTAGTGATTCCATGGTGCTGGTGTCTGAATTCTTTACAATGCAAAGTCCATCCTTGTGATGGTCATGCCAGGAAGCTACTTTGAGAAAGGATTTTTTTAAACAAAGGATTCTGGTAGTGTTTCTCATAGTTTTGATTTGTGCCAGTGCTTCTCTTGTCTCTTGTCTTTCCATCTGTGTTTAAAGATGTATGTGGAAGTGATCTTTTTCTGTGATGTCCTGTCTTTTTCAGTGACTTACTTGGTTTTGTGTTGTGATTGTTTCCTGATCTTTGTAGGTAGGAATGTCTTTAAAGGCTAAAGTTCTGTTAATTTGTGATGTAACAATTTCAGTGTGTTTCTCGTCATTGAAATGTAGTTTAAAATGTTCAGTAATGTAGCATGAAATTATTAGTTAGTTTTGAAATGGTTGTGAAATCATGTGAAGAAAATAAGTATTGCATCTGATCAAGATAAATTCACTCTAGTGTTTTATGGCTTTTTATTCCTATGTGATAGTAATAAAGTCTCATGTAGGGATGGAAGCCATGAAATACATTGTGAAAAATCATCAACTAAGATGGGGCCATGAGTATAGAAAAAGGTATAGTTGTAGAGCTATTGAAAATTGTTGGAAAATGATTTAGTATGTCACCATGTTGATTACCATGTTTGCATTTTATTTCTTCATCCCTCACCCTTGTAGTTTGGCAAGTAAGGAAATGAGTTTATAACAGGTGGATTTCACCTTTACATCGGTGTTAAATGTTTAAATTGTTTATACTCTTTTTTTTATTTTCTACTTAAATAACACTGTACATGAAACACTAAACTAATTAGTTAATACTGTAAAAAAAATAGAACAAAACAAAAACCCAGCTTGTGAATTTCCAAATTCATGTTATTGCTACCTAAATTAAGAATGAAACAAACTAAGGTATCCCATTAGTCCATGGTCCAGGTTTTTTTACTCCCAGTAATAGACCTGAATGATGAGCTAGCCTGTAAATAATAATTCTTTTTCTATTGACATGTTTTTCTCAAAGTATACATTCTCTTCTTTTCCTATTCCGGAAATAAAATAAGGGATTATGGCTCCAAGGGCAGAAAAATCACCTGTGAGAATATTCATAATAGTGCCAACATCCCATATATTGCTTCACTATCCAAGTTTGTCAATCTTTGTATATCTTTCTGTCTTGGGTATCATTTTGTTTGTGGGACGCTTCTGTGAATGTGAGGCATTCTTATATAACTAATTTATTTTTACAGTCTTCTTTCTGTATTCTTTCTCTAATGCACATTAATAAAAATATTTTTGTTACTTTGCCTCTTTTATTTCTCTGCAAAACTGTAGATTTCTTGTCTGTTTTCAAAAAAGGGATAGACTTCCATTAATTATAAATAGGCAAATCTTCTTCTGATATAAAACACTGGAGACAATTAAATAGAAGAGATATTTCCCCCTGTATTTCAATGGGTTTCTCACTTGTAACTTACATGTTGTTGTTTTTTACAAATAATTGTCAGTGTGAATAAAATAACACCCCAAATATTTTAACCTTAATTAAATCACGAGTGCAGTTTGAATTTGATAATTACCATTTTGGTTTACAAAGATCTTAGATGTTGTTTATATCATTACTGTCTTGTGGAGCAATAGTTGCGGAATTTGCAAAGCAAGTTACAATCAGACCTCTATTAAAAGACAAAATATCTGCTTCCTTGTGTTTTAGTGAAATTGCTTCCAAAATTATAGAGGTTGTACTACCTAGACTGTAAACTGAGCTTGTTAACCAAAATAGAAGAAAAATTATACAGATAAAAATTGTCTTCATCATTTACCTCCAAACATTTTCAGAAATATGGATGTGGCAGCTCATTTTTGGTAATCTGGGAGAAGATTGTTTCAAATGGACTAATTATTAACATATTAGCCTCTTTTTCTCTCTTCCTCCCTATTCCCTGCCTAAGAATAAATTGTAGTTGAATTTCATTTTTGTCACTTCTAAATAATATGCAATCTGAGGATTTGTTTTCATTTTCAGTACCACACGACAGACTCTCTTAATGTATGTATGCTTATACTCTGAAAATTAACTCTACAAATGACATTAGAGAGCTCTATATGTATTGCCTCCAAATGATTTCAAGATCTAAATGTGCTCAGTTTTCAAGAAAAAATATATTTTTTCTAACTGTCCAGCCTGCAGACTGAATTTGGGATCTGAAAATAAAGCAGAGTATTTTCCTTTTCACACATACAGCATCACTAGTAAGAAAGGATTTTTTAGACTAAATCATGCCCTCAGTTACAGCAGTGCAACCCCCTACCACCATTGTCTTCAAATTATATCCTCAGCAATACTTATGCAAAAACATTGCTCTCAGTGGATTTGCACAGGTGTGACTAATTGGAACTTCGTAAATAAATCTGTTGATGACTCTCACAAGAATGAACAGAATCCAGATCAGTCTCTCTTAGCCGTTTTGGCTCTACAGGGTGAAAAGCCATGAACTCTTATTTTTGTCATTAAGTTAAGTACACGTGACTCTGAAAACACACAGGGTACAGATTTGTTGAGTAAAAATATGTCATTTTTAAATAGGCAATCTGGTGCAGTGCAAAACTATGGTAATCCAAGCTTGACACTGTGTTTTGAGTGCAGTATAAACCCCACTACATTTAATGGCCTCTCTCCATCTTTTGTCAACAAGAGGGGCTGAACTCAGGACTTCCAGAGCAGAAAGTACCTGCAGCTTGAGCTAAAGGAGCAGGCTCTACAGCTGGGGTCTGTAACAGGCTCTCGGCCTCTGTGGATTGAGCACAGAAGGGGACACAAACACTCTCAGAAAAATACGTATACATTTGTTGACACATGGGGCAGGTTTATGCAGTAGGAAGAAGATGGTGTTTTTCCTATAAGTGGTAGAAGGTTTCACCTTGCCAGGTTTGTGTGTGCCATTTGAGATATAGCACAAGATTTAAAAAGTGAGAGTGGTGACTTCCTGGATCTACCTAAAGAAAATCTATGGCGTGTTCCCCCGTATTAAAGTTGCAAAGATGTCCACAGAAATAAATACAGAGGAATGCCAAAAGAGTTATAAAATGATGAAACAACATTAATCTTAAACTAGTTCCTGTGACCAAGCTACCTGAATGACCCTATAGTACCTTTTCACTATGGCACCTTTCCCTTTCTGTAACACACATTGGCCAAATTGTCTGCTGGCATGACTCCGTTGATGTCAATGGAGTTACACTAGCAGAGAGTCTCTTGTATTTACTTGTTTGTGATTGTGGTTTATAAATAACTCACCTGTGGCTAAGGAGTGAAACTGATTTTAAGTGACCGTCCCAGGGATTAGCAAAATATTGGTTGTCGTGTCGATGTAGGTTTGAATTAAGTTCAAACTGGACAATTTGGGGATACCTTAATAATCTATTCAGAGAGGATTGTGGGGAGTGGAAGAAAGGAAATGGGTAGCTATGGTATAGAATTCACTATTCTCACCAAATTATTTTCCCCTACATGTCTGGCGAGGATGTGGATATTTGTTTGGTTCCCCCAAGGGAAAGGATTTGTTTGTTCATGAATCCTTTAGGCCTGCATCAGAATCCATCTTTTAATTCTGCATTCTAAGGGCTCAGTGTTCCAGTCCTAAGCGACACCTTGCCTGATGGCAAATAAAGTATTTTCCTCTGTGTCAATTTGAGTAATCAGTCAATTTTCTGAAATGTGGTATCTTGTCAGAAAAAAGGAATGTTTTGTCGCTGGGGTGAAATGTTAAATTCAAAGCTGACTGAAAGTTGTTCCTCCAGTAAAGTGTTGAACATTGTTTTTTATACCATAAGTGTACACATTCTGTCTATTACATGTAGTTTAATTGCTGAGCCTGAACCCAGGAAAAGTATTACTTAGGCTAGAGCTTTCCAGCCTCCTCCAGTAGAAACATAGTTTAATTTAAAAAAATGTATCGGGGATCTGAAAATAAAGACTTTTAGTTATAGTCTGTATTTATTTGACTCACAGAAAATCTGTTGATGTAAATACAAGTTCTGCATGCTGATAGAGTCCAGCATGTGTTTCTTACCTAGTGTGGCCTATCAGGATATTTATTATTAATAATGATTTAATATCAACAATATTTCATGCTATTCAAAATACGCAAATAAGTCATGATCCAGCATGCATGATAGGTCAGGGTTTCTCAAACAGAGGTCGCCGCTTGTATAAGGAAAGCCCTTGGTGGGCCGGGCTGGTGTGTTTACCTGTCGCATCCGCAGGTCCGGCCCATCGCAGCTTCCACCAGCCGCGGATCACTGCTCCTGGCCAATGGGAGCTGCTGGAAGCGGCACCTCCGGCGACCCCTGTTTGAGAAACCCTGTGATAGGTAATCTTATAGGTATCCAAGATTTAAGCACTAACCTGTAGGTCTTTCTGATCACTAAAAACAGCATGAAGTTCACATGGAAGTGAAGAACAAGCCAATATAGATCTCTGAAAGAAAGTGTAATGTACTCTCTGAGGCCAGCAGTGAGGGGTTGGGTTACAGAAACCTCCTTGTAAACTGCCACCTCATGTGCTGAGACTACCTCTGAGCCCGGTTTCCCTGTCAGCTTGGGAGTTCAGTACCCTGTCTTGTTGAGCCAGACATGCTAGCCTGCTGCAAACACAGACCCACATTCCCCAAAAGCTGCAGGCTTAACTGAAAACAGCTTATAAAGTGCTCCTGTCTCCAGGACCCAGATATCCAGTTCCCAATGGGATCAAAACCCCAAATAAATCCGTTTTACTCTGTATAAAGCTTATACAGGGTAAACTGATAAATTCTTCGCCCTCTATAACACTGATAGAGAAATATGCACAGCTGTTTGTACCCCGAGATATTATGATTTGACTTGGGTTAATTAATAAGCAAAAGTGATGTTATTAAGCATAAAAAGTAGGATTTAAGTGATTCCAGGTAATAAAAGACAGAACGAAGTAAGTCACCAAGCAAAATAAAATAAAACATGCAAGTCTAAGCCTAATACATTAAGAAACTGATTACAGATGAAATCTCACTCTCAGATGTTCCAATAAGCTTCTTTCACAGACTTGACTCCTTTCTAGTCTAGGCCCAATCCTTTCCCCTGGTACTGTCCTTGTTCTAGCTCAGGTTGTAGCTAGGAGATTTCTCATGACTGCAGCCCTTTTGTTCTGTTCCACCCCCTTATATAGTTTTGGCACAAGGTGGGAATATTTTGCCTCTTTGAGTCCCCATCCCTCCGTCTAAATGGAAAAGCCCCAGGTTTAAGATAGATTCCAGTACCAGGTGACATGGTCACATGGCCTGTGAGACCCCAAGCCTTCATTCTTCCCGCCCTAACTCACAGGAAGGCTTGCAAATAAACAGAGCCAGCTACAGTCAATTGTCCTGGTTAATGGGAGCCATGAAGATTCCAAACCACCATTAATGGCCCACACTTTGCATAATTACAATAGGCCTTCAGAGTTATATTTCATATTTCTAGTTTCAGATACAAGAATGATACATTTATACAAATAGGATGACCACACTCTGTATATTATAAGCTTTGTAATGATACCTTACAAGAGACCTTTTGCATGATACACATTCCAGTTATATTATATTTACATGCATTAGCATATTTTCATAAAATCATATGGAGTGAAATGTCACACCAACACCACTAAATAAAGGGCAATTGCATTCTGCACTAGTTGTAGCTTCAGAGCAGCCTTTCAGGGTAACCACATATAGAATATAATACAGTTATCCAAGCCGGATGTAACAAAGGCATTGTTAATGGCTTGAAGGACCATACTGAGAGAGGGGTGTGTGCATTGCAAATATCCATATAAATGCAGATTGAAGGGGCAACTTCTGGCCATTGATACCACCTTGTTATTTCATTGCCCTGCTATCATTACCTGTGTCTTTCCTGGAATAATTTCCATCCCCCCAACCCATCCAAACTCCTATACTGGCTAGATACTGGAAAACTAGGCACTTCACTATATAACAAAATGTTCATATGGTATCTCAGTTACATGACTGATAATAATAATATATATACCGTATTTAAAATACTGATCCAAAGTTTTATGATTTGTTTATTCAATGACTTTTATTTATTAATGGGTTTAATTTGAGTGGTGTGAGCTTGATATGACACTTGCTCATGCTACATTGTGAGCTTGATATGACACTGCTCTTAGCATTATTTAACAGTGCAGCTTTATGTTGCTTAAATCATTTTCTAAAATAATATGTACGGTATATAATATGAATATCTATTCAGTAATCTTCGTGAATTACCACTTCACAGAGTGGATACAAATCAATGATTTCTTTAATTTAAATCAATGTTTTATTTAATATGTATATATAAATAATCCCATTTAAAATTAAATTTGAAATGATCACAACCTATGTTAGGGTCTAAATTTACCATAATCTATTAAAATAATGTAAATAAATAACCATTAAAAATGCTGCATAATGAACCATCCTCAAATTTTAATAAGTTAAGAGGTATTGCTTTTTTAATTATATTCAAAAATAGAGGAAAACATCTTTTACTTTTGAGGACAACTCAAGCCTTATAAATATTTCACAATGTTATGTATTATATTAAATGTATTTATTATTTTCAGTCTTTACAATGGAGCAAATGTTGGTATTTACATTTTTCCAAATTTAAGTACTTTCAGTTTCTGTTGCGCAGAAAATCTTTTTCCTCAACTGCTTTTAGTTCAGTTTAGCTAGCAATTTTAGAGAGAGTATTTTCATCATTTGTATTAATTCATTCAAAGTTGAGAAACCAATTTGGAGCTGGAAAGGCAGGAAAGCTTGTTTTCCTCTTCCAATTCATGAATAAAAACCATCTGGTAGAGGATGAAAACCAGTAAGTTTGAAAACTTGAAAGACATGAGGCCAGATATTCAAAAGGATCATCTTCTTATGTGACATCTTCATTACTAGAGGTTTCCAACTGTGGTAGCCATTCTGTACAATTCTCTGTTAAATTTTGTGGGTTACTAGTCATTTTGATCCACCCAAAATACAACATGTCCATCCAAGACCTTGTTCTCTGCCTCGTCTTCTTCTGCCATCAACTTTCCCTTCCAGTGCCTGTAAACATTCCTCATCAGCTTGAACTCCTTAAAATATGTCCTGCAAATCAAATCTTTCTTTTCATAAGATCTCTGACTAGCATTTGCCAAGTCCCAAACATCTCCAGTACTTTTTTGTTGGTTATGTGTCTCTCTGTGATGTTTTCAGAATTCTTCTATAGAACCATAATTCAAAGGATTGCAATTTCTTGTATTTATATCCCATCTCATCATGGATCATGACTTATTTGCGTATTTTGAATAGCATGAAATATTGTTGATATTAAATCATTATTAATAATAAATATCCTGATAGGCCACACTAGAGGCTCAGATACCTCCTCTATTAGCTCCTTGAGTATTTTAGGATGCATTTATCAGGCCCTGGTGACTTGCAGGCATCTAACTTTTCCAAGTGATTTTAACTTGTTCTTTTTTTATTTTATCTTCACTATGTTAGGCATTCCTTCAGACTTCTCGGTGAAGACTGAAACAAAGAAGTTATTAAGCATCTCTGCCATTTCCAAGTTTCCTGTTACTGTTTCTCCCTCCTCATTGAGCAGTGGGCTTACCCTGTCCTTGTCTTCCTCTTGCTTTTAATGTATTGATAAAAAGTCGTCTTGTTTCCCTTTATTCCTGTAGCTAGTCTGAGCTCATTTTGTGCCTTTGCCTTTCTAATCTTGCCCCTGCATTCCTGTGTTGTTTGCCTATATTCATCCTTTGTAATCTGTCCTAGTTTCCATTTTTTATATGACTCCTTTTTATTTTTTAGATCATGTAAGATCTTGTGGTTAAGCCAAGGTGATCTTTTGCCACATTTTCTATCTTTCCTACCCAGCGGAATAGCTTGCTTTTGAGCTCTTAATAGTGTCCCTTTGAAAAACTGCCAACTCTCCTCAGTCGTTTTTCCTCTCAGTTTTGATTCCCATGGGACTTTACCTATCAGCTTTCTGAGTTTACCGAAATCCTCCTTCCTGAAATCCATTGTCTCTATTTTGCTGTACTCCCTTCTACCCTTCCTTAGAATTGTGAACTCTGATTTTATGATCACTTTCACCCAAGCTGCCTTCTACTTTCAAATTCTCAATGAGTTCCTCCCTATTTGTTAAAAGAACAGCTTCCCCCCAGTACCTTTTCAACCTTCTGAAATAAAAAGTTGTCTGCAATGCACTCCAAGAACTTATTGGATGGTCTGTGCCTGGCTGTGTTATTTTCCCAACATATATCTGGATAGTTGAAGTCCCCCATCACTACCAAATCTTGGTCTTTGGATGATTTTGTTAATTGTTTTAAAAAAAGCCTCATCTACCTTTTCCACCTGATTAGGTGGCCTGTAGTAGACTTCTAGCATGACATAACCCTTGTTTTTTAACCCCTTTTAGCCTAAGCCAGAGACTCTCAACACTTCGGTCTCCTATGTCCGTCTCCACCTCAGTCCAAGTGTGTACGTATTTAATACATAAGGCAACACTTCCTCCCTTTTTCCCCATCTATCCTTCCTGAGCAAGCTGTACCCATCCACACCAACATTCCAGTCATGTATTATCCCACCAAGTTTTGGTGATGCCAACAATGTCATAGTTGTATTTATTTATTAGCACTTCCAGTTATTCCTGCTTATTACTCATACTTCTCACATTTGTGTATAGGCATCTAAGATACTGATTTTATCCTGCCTCCCAGTTTTGCTCTGACCCTCCTTTCTCTTTGCCATTATGGCCCATGCTCCCTCTTATTTCCGACCCATCTCCCAGGACTCCATGTTCTCCACTTTCCTGTGGGCTTTGCTCACCTGTCCCTGTTGAACCTAGTTTAAAGCCCTCCTCACTAGGTTAGCCAGTCTGTGTTCAAATAGAGTCTTTCCCCTCCTCAAAAGGTGAACACCATCTCTGCTTAGCAGTCCTTCCTGGAATAGCATCCCGTGGTTGAGGAAGACAAAGCCCTCCTGGCGACACCATCTTCGGAGCCAGGCATTCACCTCCAAGATGCACCTGTCTCTGCCTGGGCCCCTACCTTTGACAGGAAGAATCTAAGGGAATACCACCTGCACTCCAAACATCTTCACCTGTAGTCTCAGAGCCCTGTAGTCACTCTTGATCCACTTAGTGTCACATCTTGCAGTATCATTTGTGCCCACATGGATGAGTAGCATGGGGTAGTAGTCAGAGGACTGGATAATCCTCGACAATCCCTCCATAACATCTCAGATATGGGCCCCCTGCAGGCAGCGTACCTCGCGAGATGAAATGTCAGGGTGACAGATAGGCACCTCCATCCCCCTCAGAAGAGAGTCTCCGACCACCACTACCCTACGTTTCCTATTTGCAGTGGTGGCAGCAGACCTCTCAGCCCTAGAAGTACAAGGCTTCTCCTTCTCTCCTGTATCAAGAAGAGCATAACAGTTTCCTATTACCACAGTGGGAGGGTTTGGGGCAGGGGTGGTGCACTGCCTGCTGCCAGAAGTAACCAGCTCCCAGTAACCCTGAACCATCTCCTCCTCCACCAGTCAGCAGTCCTCTGTGCTGGGACAGCTACCTCAGCTGTCTCCACATGGACACTGTTCAGGAATTGCTCGTGGATTTGGATGCTCCTCAACCTAGCCACCTTCTCCTGTAGCTCCCTCACCTGCTGCCTGAGAGATTTCATCAGCAGGCACCTTTGACACTGGGTGGTCCCAACAGCCTGGATATCAGTAAATGAGAATTGCAAATCACAGACTGCAAAACTACTCCAGGATCTGGGTAGAAGCATCCATGCTCAGACACTCTGTCTGGCTACAGGCGCAGGTGGAGGAGACAGAAGCAGTGCTGGCACAGGTGTTGCAGGTCTTCCTAACCATCGTAGGCCTCCCTCTGTTAAACTCCCTCTCAAACTCCCCTGTCTGCAACCCCCTGTCCACTTCTCTCCCCTGGTTTCAAACATAAACAAATGTATTCAGATTAATTTTACATGTATGTTAAGCTAGGTGGTTGCTCAAAGAAATGCGTATGGACAAGATATATTCTAGTTAACAAAAAGAAACATCAAATTTATTATAAATGCTATATTTGATTCCAAATCAACATGTTTTATGGATTATTCCAGCCAATAAGAATGAATGATTAAAATCATTTTTTGATTTAAATCAATTCACCCAGCTTATAATTTGACTACTTAGGAAGTATTGCAGTTAATTTTAGTATTTTCTTCCTCTGAATAGAGATGTGAAGCTTTTCTTTCTAGATTGCTACACCTCAACTATCTGCTCATATATCACATAAAATGAAAACTCTCACTATGATGTCATTTACATTATAATACTTCTAGGTTACTTCTGAAACTAGTACCAACAGAACAACCAACAGAACAACAGACGACTGGTTAGCTCATAAAGACTATAAAACTTCATTTGGGATAACAAGTATTGTTCTTACCTGCTCTCGTTGATGGGGAGGGGACATAACAGTTTTCAAGTACATGAAAGGTCATTACAAGGAGGAGGGAGAAAAATTATAGTACTTAACCTCCGAGGACAGGACAAGAAGCAATGGGCTTAAATTGCCGCAAAGGAGGTTTAGGCTGGACATTAGGAAAAATTTCCTAACTGTCAAAGTGGTTAAGCTCAAGAATAAATTGCCTAGGTAAGTTGTGGAATCTCCATCATTTGGGGATTTTAAAGAGCAGATTGGACAAATATCTGTCAGGGATGGTCTAGATAATACTTAGTCCTGCCTTGAATGCAGGGGACTGCACTAGATGACCTCTCGAGGTCCCTTTCAATTCTGATTCTATGCCTCATATTCAATATGTTAGTTTTCCAAGTAATTAGAATGAGGAAAATGTAAAAGTGCTTCTCATTTGTTTTTGCTATTCTTCCAGCTGGGAACAAATATGCATTTGAAGAAAATTGTCAGTTTTAAGAGATTGTTTGTGTCTACATGTAATCAAAGGAAGAACAGGCCAAACTAAACAAATTTGGCATGAATTATTGGAAAAGTTGTGATGTGTAAGCGTAAGACAGCCCTAAGTAGCTCTCAACTTGTGTGTACAGTTTCAGCAGATTACTGTAGGTCATTTTTTATATCATCAAAGTAGTGGGCTTCCCCAGTGGAAGCCAGACTAGTCCAAAAGATGTGGGGATAAGTGAGAGAGAGCTATAGGGATGTAGGGTAGATGAAAGGAGCAGTGGAGTTGAGAAAAGCTGCATGGCTCTGGATCCAGTCCACCTGACCCCTACAAATGAGCTTCTGTAACACTCACTGTGGCTGCTATGGAGGTCCCTAATTAAACTAGATGCGGGAGCAGGTCGCATTTATGAGGTTACAAGATCATGAAGCAGTTCACCAGCCTGAACTTTGTATGTCTGCTCTCACAATGCACAGCAAGCACACAGCTCCCTGGAGAACTACCAGTGAATGTCCCTAGGGCTAGCTCCAGCTTTTTTGCTGCCCCAAGCGGCGAAGCAGAAAAAAAAAAAAGATAAAGCCACGGTCGGCGGCACTTTGGCGGCAGCTCTACCGTGCCGCATCATTCTTCAAAGGCAATTTGGCAGCGAGTCCTTCGCTCTGAGAGGAATTGAGGGACCTGCTGCCAAATTAATGCCAAAGATACGGACATGCCGCCCCTTTCCATTGGCTGCCCCAAGCACCTGCTTGCTGCACTGGTGCCTGGAGCTAGCCCTGATGCCACCCCAGCTTGAGCAGCACAAAGCTGGTCATGAGAGAATGGGTGGGGAGGGGGAAACAGAAAGAAAGACATGAAAAATGAATTAAAAATGAGAGGGGAAAGATGAATAGAGACATAAAGGGAAATGAGAGGGTGGGAACGGACATGAAAAGGTAGAGGCACAATAGCTGGATCAGATAAGAGTACAGGGAGAGGGATTCTATAGATGGAATGGGGGAGCAACCATCAACCAACCTGTAGCAAGTTTGCTTCCAACTAAAAAGGGTTGGGAACCACTGTAGTTAATAGAAGTTTTTGCTATTGACTTCAGTGGAGCAGGATCAGTTGCAAATATATTTTCCAATGATCATTGCTTGAGTAGGCACGAACAACTTTTATCACCACGTGGGCATTTGTTATTTTTCAATTAACATTTATTTTGGCTTTTTATAGAGACAATCCCATTCTCTACTAACACTATAGGATGGGGGGTATATTGCTATTAAATATGTTCAGTGCATGTATTTTACAGTTTTTGGTTCACTTTCATTTTTACCATTGGGACAGAGTATGAGTTTTGCTATGAACTCAGGTCAGGCTTTGTTTTGTTTTGAAACGGTTTCCCTTAAAAATTCAAGCAGAGTTATGCAATTGTCAGAATGTATGGCTCTTTTCTGACTGTAGTGCCAGTTTGGTTTTTTGTGTGTGGGAGGAAGGATTGATTATACCCATCTTCTAATACGAAGACAGTGTGTGTTCCATGCAACTAATAACTACACGTTCAAACAGAAAGTCCCTGGAAACGTATTCAGAAATGTTTGGACAACAAAACCTAATTTAAAGTTGAAGGGGGCTGGCCTGGGAAAAGTAGGCTGGGGGTGGGGGGGAAGACCTGGGAAAAGTAGGCTGGAAATTTCATTTTTGTGGTAATAGTAGCGGAGTATTTGTGTGGTCAACAGTTATGATAATTTATATATACTACTGAATCTGAACTGCTCATTGAACCTTTTTGTTTAATAGATTATTTGTATTTAACTAAAGGTTTGCCAATTAGACTGTAACTGTACTGGGGATGTTGGAAGCAACAGTACCCTATGGGAACCAGTCTGTACAATTTGCCCTTTGGGATAGTGCAAAAATAAACTAAAAAATACGTATGAACATAAAAATTGTTTACATGCCAATAAATATTTATTTGAGGCTAGTTCCTTTCAGGAGATTTCTCAAAAGTTGCAGAATGGTAGCCGTATTAGTCTGTATCAGCAAAAACAACGAGGAGTCCTTGTGGCACCTTAGAGACTAACAAATTTATTTGGGCATAAGATTTCGTCGGCTAAAACCCACTTCATCAGATGCATGGAGTGGAAAATACAGTAGGGAGGTATAAATACACAGCACATGAAAAGATGGTAGTTGCCTTACCAAGTGGGGAGGCTCAGTGCATAATAAAAGTGTTACTCGGAGTATTGTATAAAGGCTAGTTTAGGATTCTGACAGTTACAAGACTCAGATATACATTCTTTCTTAAAATAAATGGGTAAACTTTTTGGAAATGTAAGCATTCATAGAGGGCCTGGTCCTAGGGTAGAATGGGTGTTTACCACTGATTTCAAAAGGTACAGGATCAAGCCCACATTGACAAAACAGATTATGTCTCCTTTCTGATCACCTAAAGCTATGTTTTAAGGAATACTTTTCTTGTTCTCTTCAGTTAACAAGCACTTCTGATGGGTGTGGTTTGCTAATAAAAAATCAAATTCATTACAGCAGTGGTCCAAGCAGCTGATGTAAACTCTCCTGAGAGTAGCGTGTGCTGAATTCAAATATGAGCACAGCTGCAAATAATCTGGAAACTGAATTGTATTTTTACATCAGTGCAGTTAGACAAAAATGAATTATTAAATAATTGCTATTGTGACATAAGCTTGATGCAAGTAGTGGAATTACTTGGCTGAGCTATAACCTCAAGCTACCTTGAGAATTTACAACATTCTTTAATTTTCTGATTGATTAAATGGATTATTTGACATTTTGGCAGAGCTTTGAAATCACTGAATAACAAAGACTCCTTTCATTGCTTATTATTTGCTCTCTTCAGGCTTAATGCAGATTCTTTGAAACAAAGGTTGTAGATGCTTCTTTCCTGAGTAATTTTTGTTTCAGTTCACATTTTTACCAGTAGTGTCACATTCCTTCTAAACCTCCCCTGGTGTATCAATGCAATTTTCTATCATTTCAATAGAACATGTGAAGAGAGGTCGTTTTAAAGTGCCCAGATGTTTATATTCCTATCACTTGGTGCCAATAGAAAAATTGAACTTCGCTATATGTTGTCAGAAATGTTCTTAACCCTTACATGACTGGTATTTTCCAGGCTTCCTGTCAAATGAATGCTTGGGGGATGGGCATATGTGTCTGTGAATCCAGTAGGTTAACAACAATTTTTAACTTCAATTTTCTGCTGTCCTCTATTGTCACTGGAAGAAGTACGTGACTTAATGTCAAGTGTTTATGTAGACAACGTAATGGGTCCAGCTTAGATGCAGCAAGATGGGCTGAAGGTCACTTGTTTTTACCAGCTCAACACTGATGAGCCAGTTCATCATCAAAATACATTTAACATCAGATAATGAGGAGTAGCTGGGGAAAGAGCTCCTGCTCTCCCTTCAACTGTGAAGTCTTGTTCTATTAAAAACTTGCAGATACTGAGGATGCCTAACTGTACATACTGCTCTGCTTCAGAGTGCTGCTCAGAGACAGGCATATTGGAGCTTAGTGGCAAGCGCACAGACAAATTGACAGTAAAGTCCTGTTAACGTGCATTTTAATGACGAAACTCCCTGACAGTGGTGTGTAGAAGGACTAATCTCAGTCTCAAGGATTTTCTAACATTAATAAAGTATTTGAGTCTAATGCTTCACCCTCATGAAATTGTCTCTGCAGTTCCCCACTGAGGAAGTTACCTGCTATCTCTCACAAGTCTTGAAAAGAATTCTACGGGTATCACAAACCAAGTTAAGAACATGCCTTTTTCGTAGTGAAAACATATCCCAACCAGTAGGGGCCACAACAAATGTATGTAAAGTGATTTGAAATCGAAGGCTGAAACGCACTATATAGGAGCTAAGTCTTGTTATAAGGATAAGCAGACAGGAAGCAAAGCCTTTCGTTAAGGTTGCCTGACTCTTTACATTATAAGATCCTTTTTTCAGTTGCTAATAACTGCTAACTTTTAACTGTTTAGGCTGAAATTTTCCCTGCTATCAGAGACATGAGTCTTCACTTTAGAGGCTGCTGTCTTGAGGTGGTCATGAAAGGTCAGTGTATAGTCAAAAATGACACCGAGATATGTTGGCTTTGGGTCAAAATGCATAGCTTCACCAAAAAACTTGACCGAGTGTTTTGTGCAATTCTGTTGTCAAGGTGGAAAGTAGATACTGCAGCTTTGCTTGGATTTGTTCTCAGCTCCCACTTTTGGAAATACTCCTCCGGGACTTTTACTAAAAATATGCATGACAAAATCATGGCCTTACTTATAAACTGAAATCGACATTAACATCTTTCGTAAGCTAAATAGATCGAGCTCCTTGAGTCTATCACTACAAGCTAGGATTTCTAATCCTTTAATCATTCTTGTGGCTCCTTTCTGAATCTTCTCTAATTTATCACCATCCTTTTTGAAATGCGTGCGCCAGAACAGGACACAGTATTCCAGCAGCAGCCAGACCAATGCCAAACAGAGGTAAAATAATCTTTCCATTCCTATTCAAGGTTCCCTGATTATACATCCTAGGATTGCATTACCTCTTTTGGTTATAGTGTCACATTGGGAGTTCATCTTCAGCTGATTATCCACCATTACCCCAAAACTTTTTGAGTCACTGCCTCCCAAGATAGAATCCCTCTCCCCTGTGTAAGTGTGGTCTACATTCTTGTTCCTAGATGAACATTTAACTGTATTAAAATGCATATTGTTTGCTTATACCCAGTTTACCAAGCAATTCAGAATGCTTTGAATCTGTGACCTTTAAAGAACTTGATGTATCCATATGGGACACACATATTTAATAATGGGCTCTTCAGTCTATCAGAGAAAAGTAGAACATGATTCAATGACTGGAAGCTGAAGTTAGACACATTCAGCATGGAAATAAGGCGTAAATTTTTAACTGTGAAAGTAATCAACCATTGGAACAATTTGCCCAGGGTCATGGTAGATTCCGACTCACTGACAATGCTTAAATTAAAATCGGATGTTTTTCTAAAAGATCTGTTCTAGGACCTATGTTGGGGAAGTTCTATGTCCGGTGCTATACAGGAGGTCAGACTAATGATCACAGTGGTCCCTTCTGGCCCTGGAATCTATTAAATGTAAAGTGACATAAAATGCTAAATTCTTTGAAAAATCAGGTGTGAGGCATCTCAAATAGGGGACCCAAAATTAGTGGATACTTTTGACCTTAATCTCTCTGTGCCTCAGCTCTCTATCTGTCAAATGGGAATAACAATACCACCCCCTCACCTCCCAGAAGTGTTGTGAAAATCAATTTGTTTAACATTTGTGAAACACTCAGATACTGTAGTGGTGAGCACTAGAGAAAATCCCATGAGGAAGTTAATAATTCTGCGTTCAAAGGGAGGCTTGAATAGTGTAAAGTAAATAAAGCTTAGGGCTACACATCAAACAATGGGAATGAAGTGAAATATTGAATAACTGCTCATTCAGTAAGTGTAGTCCATTCAGTGCACAGAATGAGGAGGGGCTTCTGTGGAAAAAATAGTATGTGATTGTGGAATTAAGGATTGTATCATAATGCATACACACAAGGGATGGTGGGGGGTATGTGTGGCATGGACAACCTTAATTCTGGCATTTCCTAACTTTCAAGTACTTGACTTTGCAACCATATCATTCTTTTAATGTTTCTTGCATGCAATTTTCTATATAGTTTACAGAACCACTTTTGTGTATTGACAGACTTATGACTTATAGATAAGGTACAGGTGTCTTCCCTAATGAGTTGCTACAGTTAAGTAATAATCAAGTTTTAAGTGTATCAGTTGTATGTGTATGGGGCCTACATATTTTTACATTATACAGTATTTTCTTATTGTGCCAAAATAGCTATTGGTTTGTAAAAAAAAAAAAAAAAATGCCCCACCACACAAACAAAAAAGCAACCCCAACAACAGATTTTTTCAGTTTAAATATAACAAGATCAGATGCTATGTATTTTTGTCAAACTGTTTAAAGAATATTCATAAATATGCCTTTAGCAAAGTATATTTAATCTGCCAAATTCATGAAGGGCAGGGTAAGGAGGTGAAAAGTGTTCCCCAGTTGTGTATCCCTATCCTGTGCCCGCTAAGCCTGTTTCTCTAGAGGGAAATTCACCCCTCATCTGGAAAGCAGACAGTATTTCTACCTGTCATCTGCCTCAAAAGCTCTGGAAAGAGGAGGAGCTGCCACTTTAATTTCCACCATAGCTGCAGCATACAGCACAGTTAATCCTGATAGCCTCTTCAGGGAGCCTTTGAATAAGCATTGATTCCAGCTGGGCTTGGGCTAGCCACACCCTTTTGTCATCAGTTCCCAGTGTCAAATCCTAGTGGAGACAAATCACAGGTAGCTTTTATCTCTATGTAGCCAACCAACCCTATAGTCCTAGCTGGGTTTGACCTTGACTAGTTACCCTGAGATAAAAGCTACCTGTGATTTATCTCCACTAGAATTTTAATTAACTCTAGATCACTATCTCAATGTATAGAAACTTTTTTTTTTGGAGTGAAGACATAGCTTTAGAATTTAGCCCAGTGTTAATATTGGTTTTTTGGTTTTGGTTTTGGTTTTTCTCCCCAACAGCATGTGCAGTGTGGATTTAGGTTTATAAGGCAATACTTCATAATTGTGAAAGCTCTCATTCTATCCAGTGCATGAAACCTTTTATTAGTAAAGTTTGGAAAATTACCTCAGTAATTTTACTGACAAATAATTCAGTAATTAGGAATTATTTTTCCCGCGTATAATGATACTTTATATCATTTTAAGTACAGCTTAACTTGTTAATTACACACTCTCATGAGACTTGCAAAAAGTTGTTATAATGATGATGTGTTATTAATTCTCCAGGAACGCTGCTTTTTGGTACAGCACCTGCCGAGAGAAATTCAAATGCCAAGTCAACACACAATATTAGTATTTAGCTTCTTTTTTCTCTGTTCAAATTAATCAGTGGAGACACTGGAATCCTTACCAGTCAGATCAGTCACAATGATTTTTGTTCCTTTGGTGTTGGTGCCAATTTAGTCCTTATAACAGTGAGAGATTGCTGCTACTAACTAGACTCAATCATAGCATAGGCAGATACAGTTCAAGTGTCGTCACACTGCTGTGCCAGGGGGGATGGCAATCTTGACATGAAAATAGACTCTTGTCATTTGATCCCATCCACACCTGTGCATTCTCAATCAACTGCTATATTTTGGGGGTCTTTTGTGAGGTGGCTGAAAAGTTTGAATGAAGAAAACAAATTTTGATGAGTTTTGATTTAAACTAGTTGATAAAGTGTAGCCTTAGATACTTAGGTTAACCACTGGCCAACAGAGTACATGGTTTCTGATTACAGTTGAGTGATATTTTGCTATGCCATACAGTGCTTGTCTAATAAGTACAGAACACTGTACTTTTACAAACACTTTGGAGGTCCTCACTGTGAGTAATAGCATGTAACAGATGATGCGCTGGTGTGCTGATGTTTAGTACTGCTAGTGACTGAGAAGTTCAGAATTATCTACCAAATGCGACATGCCATGGCATATGATAGTCCACCCATTAGACTATATAAAAAAAATAGTTAATAAAAGTTAAGTAGTTACAAGTAGCACAGATTCAAGCCAAGCTATTCTCGCACAAACTGGACATTTAGCTAATGAGACTGCTGCCTCAGTCCTACCTATGTTGTAAATGCCATTTGTGACTGGTTGGGTGGGTCACAGAGACCCTTGGGACTGCCACCTGATGTGCTGAGACTACCTCTGAGCCCATTTTCCCTGACAGCTTGAGACTTCGGTACCCTGTCTTGTTGAGCCAGACATGGTAGACTGCTACAAACACAGATCCAGGTGTGAATCACGTCCCCCAAAAGCTGCAGACTTAACTGAAAACAGCTTATAAAGTGCTCCTGTTTCTAGCCCCCAGATATCCAGTTCCCAATGGGATCCAAACCCCAAATAAATCCATTTTACTCTGTATAAAGCTTATACAAGGTAAACTCCTAAATTGTCTGTCCTCTATAACACCAATAGAGAGATATGCACACTGTTTGCTTCCCCAGGTATTAATTGCTTACTCTGGGTTAATTAATAAACAAAAGTGATTTTATTAAATATAAAAAGTAGGGTTTAAATGGTTGAAAGTAATAATAGACAGACCAAAGTAAGTCACCAAGCAAAATAAAACAAAAACACACAAGTCTAAGCCTAACACAGTAAGAAACTGATTACAGATGAAATCTCACCCTCAGAGATGTTCCAATAAGCTTCTTTCACAGTCTAGATTCCTTTCTAGTCTGGGCCCAATCCTTTCCCTTGGTACAGTTCTTGTTCCAGCTCAGGTTGTAGCTAGGGGATTTCTCATGACTGCAGCCTCCTTTGTTCTGTTCTACCTCCGTATATAGCTTTGGCGCCAGGCAGGAATCTTTTGTCTCTCTGAGTCCCCACCCCTCTTTCTAAATGGAAAAGCCCCAGGTTTAAGATGGATGCCAGTACCAGGTGACATGGTCACATGGCCTGTGAGACCCCAAGCCTTCATTCTTCCTGGCCTAACTCACAGGAAGGCTTGCAAGTAAACAAAGCCAGCTACAATCAATTGTCTTAGTTGATAGGAGCCATCAAGATTCCAAACCACCATTAATGGTCCACACTTTGCATAATTACAATAGGACCTCAGAGTTATATTTCCTATTCCTAGTTTCAGATATAAGAATGATACTTTTATACCAATTGGATAACCATCCTCAGTAAACTATAAGCTTTGTAATGATATCTTACAAGAGACCTTTTGCATGAAGCATATTCCAGTTACATTATATTCACACTCATTAGCATATTTTCATAAAATCATATGGAGTGCAATGTCACACCACTGATTTCTTGTCAGCAGAGATAGATACTTTCCTTCTTTTAAACATATAATTCCTCCCCTTCCACCCTGCCGCCCCAGCCCTTTTCAGCTGGCTGATTGGGAGACACCGATGTGCAAAATTGTTCATCCTACTTGTGAAAATGGCTTTCCTCAGAGCCCCTCCCATGCCTTATTACGACAGGACAGGATGATCTGGTCTTTGTTTTTTCACTAAGTTAAAGACTGAAACTTCCACCCCCTTAGGATGAGTTGGAAAATTGCTGGCTTCTGTTGAAAAAACTGTTTGTTTATAATTTTTTAAAAAACTAACAATTGTTCCATTTTGTTCTATCTACAATTATACATACTATTTAGAATAGTGTAGCAAAGATAATAAGATGAAGAATAGAACACCAAGGAGATAATGATATTGGGAAACCTGTTGGAAATGACAGAAAGGAAAATGAAGTCCTGAGAAGTAGCTGTGTTAGGCACATCATATGCAATTTATGTAGCATAGAAAACCAAAATAATAGATCATTGTTTAGCTGTATTCAAAATCTACCAAACAAAGATTGAAAACTGCACTCATGTTATTAGAGGAAGAAATAAAATTGCTTGTAGTGGTTCATTCGGGGTCATCCTAGGCAAGAGTACCTTTATCATGGTAAGCCTGTATCTGTCTCTGTGAAACACTCCAAAGGGAGGGTATATCTGATTAAGTTAAGACAAACTTTAATGGATGATGCTTCATCTCTAGGCCAGTAAATTAAGAAAGCCTTTTTAGCCAAGCAGAAAAGTTTATAAATGAATAACTTTTGTGCAATAGCAAAATGTATCTCTTAAATTAGTGCTGGGACCTGGGGAAAATTAGGGAATCCCCGGGGAGATGAAATTCATGATTGGATTCCAAAATCCTACTTACAAGCAATGCCAGCAGTCAGTGGTTTTGACAGATGGGGAAGTGCAGTAATAGATCATATGGAATTAAATGGTGGTTTTGCCTCCATAGATCAACAGTTGATCTAGGGTTGATCTAGGGTTGCATCCCTAGATCAACTTCCCAATTTTGCCTTTGAGGAAGGAAAGCCTAGTATGAATGAGTAAACAATGGAAATAAAATTTCTAATGGATTGTTTCTTAGAGAAAAAATGTAGCTGTCTGGGATATAGTGTATTAAAAAAAAAGCCACTGATGAGTAAATGATGATTAAGCACTTGTTGATGTCTGAGGGATTGAGACTCAAACCCCTAGATATTGTAGCAGAACGATATCCTGTAATTTAATGTGATATTGTTTTCCCTGTTTCTGTAGGAAGTTCATGAGGATGCCATAGGAAAAAAAAATCTGACTTGACTGTTAACCTTCAGGAACTCATTGTGTGGCTACGGGATTAAATTGCCTGGTGGCAGAGTCAAAATGGATTCAATATCCATGTTGTACAAGAGTGTAAAGTGCTTTAAAGCAAACTGGAACCCAAACTGGAATAAAGTAAAACTACTAATATAATCATACACCTCCTATAAGGATAATTTCATTATAATTAAGATAAATTAATGTCTTTGGACACCTGACATACAGGTGCATATTAAACATATTGCATTGCATTGATATTTCATAAATTTCTTGGAAAGCTTGTAGGAACACAGGTTGGATTTAAAAAGACATTTTTTCTCTTTATTCTCCATTTTTCATCTTTGCATGACCTCACTTAATCTCTTCCATTTCTTACTAGCTTCTTCTTCCTTTCTTTGCATACACTGTCAGCAAATGGGTGGAGACCATTCAAAGCTATAAATCTAGGCATGCAAGTAAAATTTTTAAAGAAAACATTCATTGGCAAAGGCTATTCTCATTGAAAACCTACCAGGAATTCAAAGTACATTAACTTTTAAACAATTTTTTTTAAAAAAGTGGTATTTAGTTTATTTTCATTTTATGGTTGCCAAATTGTCTCCTAGCAGTTCGATTAACAAGAAAAACACCATCACACAGGCTCAGGAAGAAAGATGCTATGTGGAAAATCCACCTACAAGAATACAATTAAGTGTCTGTTTGACCTTGAAGAGGAACAAAGGGAAATAAACCATGACACACAAACTGTTTTGGCTGCTTTGAGCATTTAAACACACAGAAGCCTACATATACTGGGAAATACACAGTGCGCCTAAACTATCAGCCAAGAGTTATTGAACATAACATGTATGTTAAAACATATTTCAAATGGAAAGCAATGTGATAGGAGTTGTTCTACAAGCAACCAGCTGTGTGATAGGAGTTGTTGCCTTGCCTGCATTTCATATGACATGATGATATTGTAACAATTCTAAGAGCTATAAAGTGAACTCTTAGAGATTAGTTCCTCTGCACCATGCTGGTAAGCATGGCAGATGTGACAATCTCTTCTTTCATGACTGTTTTTAGAGCCAATGATTTGTGTGGTGAGTTTTATTTATTTATTTATTTATTTATTACACCTATCAGAAAGATGCTGGCCAGTGTACTGCAGGTGCAGCTGGGAGGGATGCCTCTAGTTAAGCACACTTAACAACTTTCTGTTATAAATTCCAGTTTTAAATTGCATATAACTTTGTCAGACTTTTAATGGTTCATACTGAATCTTTTTTACTTCTCTGCCACAGGCTGATTTTTTTCCCTCAAGTTTCAGTGAAAATGGTTTAGTCTAATGAAAACTAAGTAGTTTTGTCAAAGATAATTTTTCCCCAACAGTTTCTTTGAAGAGCTCTAGCTCCTCCAGGAGCAGGATTTGAAACTGAAGATGAAGCTGCTGAAATTTCAGAACAGTCTACCTGCACTGAGCATGCCCACACTATTCCCTAAATGCTCCAGTAACACAGAGCTCACTGCATAGAAGGTACAAGAGATTTACACATTGGACTGCAGCAGCCCATCCCCCAGCTTCCCACCTTTTTGACCCAGAAGAAGGTACGTTGGATAGGAGACCATGAGTTCTTCCACTGACTGATGTCAATTCTGAGCAAGTCCTCATAACACCTACCATAGGAAGTCAGGAAGTAACACTCATTTTACAATAAGGTAACTGAGAGGTTGCACAAAATTGTTTCTGGTGGAGCTGGGAATAAAACCCAGGTTTCTAATGTGGCAACTGTTGTTCATTGATCTACACTGCCTTTCAGAATGAATATGCCAAATATAAGTGCTTCTGTGTTCTGTCTCTTACCACTAGGGCAACCCTCCCTCCACAGCTAAGAATGTAAACCAGGATCCTTGCTTCTCAACAAATCTCTCCAAGGCAGCAAATAGTTATGTAATTCAGTGGCAAAGTGCTGCCATGGCCCTACCTAGTGGGGCAGAGAGAAGATACAGACTACTATTGTTATTAATTATTCTTCCTTTAGTTCAAGTGGCAGGTATAAGTGCCAACTTTGCCTGGTGCCGGTGGGAGCTTGTGCTCCCCCCTTGCCCTGACCCAATTCCAGCCTTCCCCACCCCTATTCCAACCCCTTCCCCAAAGTCCCCGCCACAACTCCACCCCCTCCATGCCCCTATTCGATCCCATCCCCAAATACCAGCCCCAGCCCTACCTCTTCCCCAAGTGCACCACATTCCCCTTCTTCCCCCTCCCAGTGCTTGCTGTGTGAAACAGCTGGGGAGGAGGCGGAGGGAGAAGGAGGTGAGCTGGGGCAAGGGTGCGGGGTGTGGAGCTGCCAGTGAGTGCAGAGCACCCACCAATTTTCCCCATGGGTGGTGCAACCCCAGAGCACCCACAGAGTCAGCACCTGTGGTGGTAGATGCCCATGCTATGAAGCTAAATGTTCTGGCTTCCTCTCTGCTGATGACCACTACTAGGATCACTGTGGTTCTATATGATGGGATTTCTTATTTTCAGTTTCCTTTAAAAAATAAACTAAGGATAATATTAAAATAAAGTTAAGGTTACAAAGGCAAGTGCTTGGAAAATGACAGAATTAATGTTAGCAGTAATTTATCCACATTTGAGATCTGTTGATGAAAAGTGCTATATAAGATGTAAGTATTATTGTGCATATGCATTATGATACAGTATTTAATTACACGATCACATATTGCTCTCTCAGACCCATGCCTCATTCGAGGCATAGGCCGATCAGTGAGTGAGACAAACCAATGGAAGAAAAGAGAGCATGTTCTCCTGTATTTAAAACACTGGGCTGGGAGCTTGAATCATAGAATCGTAGGACTGGAGTCTACTCCAGTCCCCCGCACCGATGGCAGGAGTAAGGATTATTATCTAGACCAGCCCCAACAGGTGTTTGTCTAACCTGCTCTTAAAAGTCTCCAATGACAAATATTCCACAACCTCTGTAGGCACTTTATTCCAGTCTTTACTACCCTGACAGTTAGGAAGTTTTTCCTGATGTCCAACCTAAACTGCTCTTGCTGCAATTTAAGCCCATTGCTTCTTGTCCTATCTTTAGAGGTTAATATAAACAAATTATTTCCTCCTTCTTGTAACAATCTTTTATGTACTTGAAAACTGTTATCATGATCCCACATAGTCTTGCCTTCTCCAGGCTAAATAAGCCCAGTTTTTTCAATCTTCCCTGATAGATAATGTTTTCTAGAATTTTAATTATTTTTGTTCTGGACTTTCTCCAATTTGTCTACATCTTTCCTGAAATGTGGCACCCAGAACTGGACACAATTCTCCAATTGAGGCCTAATCAGCACAGAGTGGAAGAATTACTTCTTCTATCTTGTTTACAACACTCCTGCTAATACATTCCAGAAGGATGTTTGCTTTTTTTTGCAACAATGTTACACTGTTGACTCATATTTAGTTTGTGATCCACTATGATCCCCAGATCCCTTTCTGCAGTACTCCTTCCTAGACAGTCATTTCCCATTTTATGTGTATGCAACTGATTGTTTCTTCCTAATTGGAGTACTTGGCATTTGTCGGTATTGAATTTCATCCTGTTTACTTCAGACCATTTCTCCCATTTGTCCAGATCATTTTGAATTTTAATCCTGTTCTCCAAAGCACTTGCAATCCCTCCCAGCTTGCTATCATCCACAAATTTTTGAGTGTACTTTCTATGCCATTATTTACATAATTGATTAAGATATTGAACAGAACCGGACCCAGAAGTGATCCCTGTGGGACCCCACTCAATATGCCTTTCCAGCTTGAATGTGAACCACTGATAACTACTCTCAGGGAATGATTTTCCAGCTAGTTATGCACCCACCTTATAATAGCTCCATCTAGGTTGTATTTCCCTAGTTTGTTTATGAGAAGGTCATGCGAGACAGTATCAAAAGCCTTACTAAAGTCAAGATTATACCACATCTACCATTTCCCCCCATTCACAAGGCCTGTTACCCTGTCAAAGAAAGACAGTAGGTTGGTTTGACATGATTTGTTCTAAGGGTACATCTACACTGGAATAAAAGACCCATGGCACAGCCACTGCCAGCCCAGGCCAGCTGACTCAGGCTCACAGGGCTTGAGCTTCAGGGCTAAAAATTAAATATCCCCCCCTCGTGTGATCCTAGAGCTTAGACTCCAGCCCAAGTCTGAACATCTACACAGCAGTTTTACTGCCCAGCAGCCTGAGCCCCATGAGCCCGAGTGTGCTGACCTGGGCCAGCTGAGGGTATTTAATTGCTGTGTAGATGTACCCTAACAGTGCAGAGTCCAGCCGGGAAACGAGTGTTGGGGCTGGAAGACAGCCATAAGTTTGTCTTTCAAGGATCCCCTCACAAAACCTGGTATGGAAGGAGTGCTGAGGCTGGGGTCAGGGGCATGTTGGGGCAGAGCTGCAGCTTGTAGTAGAGATTCTGGCAGTGCTGGGGCACACGGGACAACCCAAGGAGACAGCCATAACTTAGGCTGTCTAAGTTATGCCAGGGTCTCTCCAGCTCCCAGAGCAGCCCAGGATTGGGAGGTCTCAAAGGTGGCTTAAAGCCACATTAGCCCTCCCCTGGGCTGCGAGTTCTGTGCTGCACTTCTTATAGCACAGCACAGACTGTCACCCTAGTGTTTCTCAGTCAGTAGGGCATGGCCCACAAGTGTCTTTCAAAGCACATGGATTAACAAAAAAGAAACCCAAAGTCCTATAGGTGCCAGGGCCTAGCAGGAACCAGGGAAGAGGTGACTTGCTCCACACTGTCCCTGGACCCTTTACTGCTGCTAACTAATGCTAGTGAAGCTGTCACCTATTCACTCTTCTCCTGTCTGCACATCGTTCAGCCCTAGGGGAGGAAAAGAGGCACTTCAGGAGAGTGCCACATCTACCTGTAGCCGCACTGACCTAAAGTTGAGTGCTAAGCAGGTGGATGAGGGGAAAAGAGAGCACCCTCTCCCACTCAGCACCACCTGTCTCCCATGCCCTTAAACCTTAGCCCCTTAGTATTCCTACACAACAACCCCACCAGCAGCCATAGTACCCAGGATGTACTAACACCACACTAACAACCCCCAGCTACTCCACCCCTACAGCCATGTTTTCTTATTTTGACCCCAGTTACACAGTTCTTTGCAGCCACCGGCTGAGAAATGGATGGGCCTCAGCAAGAAACCGAAGCTGGTGGTTTTGGGGTCCCAGCGAGGAAATGTTTGAAACCACTGAAATAGAAAAGAGTAGCTGTTAACCTGAGAACTTGTCCTTCAATGAAGTTCAGAATGTGAGACCATGCATCATTTTGGTTCTCTGTTTAAATCAAATAAATCATATAGGAGCTGTAATGACCAAGAAAATTACCATTCCTGAAAAAATCTTTGGCAACTTCGAGTCGCTCTTCTAAGGAAACCTAGTGATATGGTTTTGTTCCTGAACTACTTAGAATGCAAATTTCTGACAAAATTGAAATCAGTGGGAGGTTTGCCTGAAGGAGGACTGCAGGACAGGGCATTGAACTGGTTTTCCTTTTGCTTTAGGACTCTAGATGAGTTTAATAATTCAAAATAAGTTATGAGCCACACTAAGAACCAATAAAGATATGGCTCAAACTAATTTCTAGATAGGATAATCATTTCATTCCTGATGTGATTTAGAAGATTAACATATCATATTCTAGTGTGGATGTCTGAGAATAATCAGTTGTTATAGTTAATGATCTACAATAAACTCCACTATTTAGTTGAAAAGCTGAAAATATTTGTTAACATAATACAAAAATGGACTAGATTAGGTCAGACTTCTAAATCACTTTTACTAGATGCATGGTGATTTGTTTTGTATGTAGTTATTTACTTTACAAAATAAGTCAATACACTGAGCACATAATGGAAAACAATATTATAATGGAGTGTTTGCTAATGACTTCCATTTAAGGAGAATCTGTCTAATAGCCAAGATAAGATGCTACTAAATTGTGTGCCAATGATTTGAAAATTGCAGCAAAAACAGTGGCTAATATATAAATGGTTGCAAAAATAATTGTGCTAATAAATATTCAAGTCTACCCCAATTTTCAAGCTCGTTTCTTGATTATTACATGCTTTAAAATTAAGACACTGGGCTTAATCCTGCTTGCCTTACTCACATGCATAGCCTTACTGACATTGGTGGTATTACTCACTTGAGTAAAGAGAACAAAATTTCTCCAAATACTCCCCTTTCCAAACACGTTATACATAACTTACTAGCCAACATCACTTGTCTATGCATGTTTCTTGAAATTCTAGTTCCTAAAATTCCCCTTTTAATACACACACACACCTCTGTGTGGTATGTCATGCACACAACTATCCACTACCAAATGGCATCATTCTTTAAGGTGCCAATCCTATAATTCACAGTGCATGGGCACATTGTGCACCCCCCCTGTGGAGTCCCACTGACTTGTGCCTAGGAGTGCCCACATGCAGTGGGAGGCAGCACTGGACTCAAATGCGTTAATAGTTTGTAACACAAGGAGTGCAGCTGTTTGCCAGACAAAGACATTTTATTGTTTTCCTAGATGAAATCGAGGTATGTAAATGTTTTAAGGCTAAGTTAAACATTTCAAAATACTGCATATTTCTCTGCTTATGAAGACGGCAATATGCCAAAATATTAACTTCTGTCTTGGAAATTGGCTTTGTTACAGTTAGTAAGGTACAATATGACTATAAGTGATAAAGCGACTTAAATAAATAAAGTATAAGTTTCAAGATCTTGGTTTGCAGATAAGCTTTCTTGCTTGCAGGATGCAGTTTATGGCCAAATAGTGCTAGCATTTATGATTTTTTTTTTATGTTATAAATGTATTTAAAATCCAGGCAGTTGCTCAGAATGGATAAAGAATACTCAGATCCATGCCAGCATATGTCTGATGGAGCCAGGGACATACAACCCTTGCCAAAGAAATCCTATTATAGCACCCACTCCTGCTCCAGAGGTGAGCAAAGCAAACTACGTGGACAATGGCTTAATCCTCTCACTATAACCTTAATGGTGCTTGAGCTGGATTCCCCTTGTTATAAAAGAGGCAGCCGGCAGGGTATCCACAGCTATGGAATTTGCTCCCTGACCTCTTGGTCTGAAGTAGCCCATCAATGCTGCAAAAGCCATCTAATTCAAGTTGAGTTGTTGTCCATTTCAGAATATATGCTTTTTAGTGCTCCCAGGGATACTGTACTTTAATGACATGTCCAGGCACCCAAAGCCTTTGTATAGGCATGTTTTGTTTTTTAGGGCTGGTCAGAATGTTTCCATCTAAACTGTTTTTTGACAGACTATTGTGATTTTGGTTCAATGGCATTTTTTGCAAAAAATAACTACCTGTGCAGAGACAAAGTGGATGAGGTGACATCTTTTGTTGGACCATCTTCTGTTGGCGAGAGACAAGCTTTCCGACATGCGCAGGGCTCTTCTTCAGGTAGTCACTGTTGCAGAGCAGTTTGCAGGATTGGATATTTATAAGGTATATTGTAAAACTAAATATTTCAAAAACAGTTTGTCCTCCATTTACCTGCCAAGATATGAGTCTAATATTCTGCTTCCCCCTTCAGTAAATGGGATATAATTAACCCTTACAACGAACAACTTTTTTCCACAGCGATATGACCTCAGCCCTCCTCCTGAGATTTGTGACTGTTTAGTCTCCTAGGGTTTGTCTTGATGATAAAAAAATTATTAGAACATTCTAGCTAATATGGTCTAAAGGGGCACATAGAGGTAAGTTTATGAGGAAGATAGGAAGGTTATTTATGAGTGAGTGCTTTCAATATATATATATCCTCTGCAGAGCTACACAATTCCCTCCTGTTGAGGCTTTATTGTATTTTGCCTCCCTTGAAGTTCAGAGGAACTGAGAGCCTGTTTGCAGGTGAGTGTCCCTGATTGTTTTAAGAGTGGCAAATGCATGCACCCTGCCACTGCTATAAATGGCTCATGTCTTATAAGGCCAGACATACAACTGCTAAGCCCATTTCTAACATAAATCCCACTGAAATGATGTAAATAATCAAACAAACAAACACCCCCCTGCAAAAAGCCAACCAAACAAACAAACAAAAAAAACCAACAACAACCAACCAAACATAGAACTAACATGATGTTTGCAGCCATCCCATTATTCTCTCTCCTTGTATGTTCTCTCTCTTTTCTCTACATTTGTTTGTAAGATCTTTAGGACAGAGACTGTGTCTCATTATGTTTGTACAGTGCCTCACACAATGCCCCCCGATTCTCAGATTGCACTACTATAACAAACATGATCAATAATAAATGAAATCAAGTGTCAGACGGGTTGCCGTGTTTGTCTGGATCTGTAAAAGCAGCAAAGAGTCCTGTGGCACTTTATAGACTAACCAGATGAAGTGGGTATTCACCCACGAAAGCTCATGCTCCAATACATCTGTTAGTCTATAAGGTGCCACAGAACTCTTTGCTGCTAATAAATGAAATGTGAGGCTGGAAAGGTAATGTGTTCGGAGAACTCCAGTAACTGGAAACAGTCATTTCCAGTTCTCTCTGTGGTTTTTTTAGTCATCATTCTGCCGTTCCATACCTTTGTGTAATTTATACTAACTTGAGCTAGCATACACTTACACCAATGTATGGTGATTTACTTCCTGAACCATACAAATCACCTCTTCTTTTACTATTCAGTCTTAAGGATTTAACCTAGATAACTTTGATGTCCACCTTCTCTGACTCTCCCTGCCTCATATCTTAGTCAATTATCTGTAGACAAAACCACACTTGATACCTTATCAACAGGAAAGGCTGAATTAATCAGCTTTGTTAGGCAAAGGTTACGGCAATGAGGTGACCATCCTACTCATCTGTTCACTCTCTCCTGAAGCGTGCCCATAACAGAATGCTTAAAAATCCTATTCATGAATTATAGGTCAATAGCTAGCCACTTTGATAACACTGCAAGAAACTATGGACAAAAATGTCTTGGATTAATGGATTTTCTGAAGACCTTCATAAGGATGTTTTCCTCTTAAATGTTAATATGCCCATAGAATAGAAAGAAATTGCCTTTTAAAACCACAATACTCCCAGGATTCTGCTGGACAAGACAGGAAGATACCTTAAACCATGTAAAATGCATGTACTTGATCAATGCAGATGTTCAAGGAGAAACCGTTGCTCCTCTGGCTTCAAAAGTAATTGCTCAAGGAACAATATTATCTTATCTTGAAGTATGGGGTGCCACATGCACCAAGATTAGCATATTCTCCCAATTTACTACTGGGCATTCCATAGCAAAATGTGTGAGGGAAACATCAGACAAATAACATACAGTACATCTATGCTTAGACAAATCTAATCTCCCATTCCGTCAACCTTTTTAAAAGTGTTTTGCAAGAAGTTTAAGAATTTCTGTCAACTCTGTAATCCTTTAATTATGGAAACTTTCTTTTATTCAAAGATGTAACCTAACCTATTGAAATGTCAGGGCATTACATGGAATACAGGGACTGTACTTGTGCTTAATTTGCAATAAGCAAAGTTATGATGCAGGGTGACCGTTTATCTCCGTTCCTTTTTGCCTTGACACAGCCTGACATCATGAATTTGCTTCTAAAATAGTGCACAGAGATTATCTCCAGTAAACCTTAATGTACAGTTTTAGAAGAAAAGGAGAGGTTTGTTATTCACCCATCCTCTAAAGAACTCCCCATTATCATATCAGTTTAGGATCTTTTCCATCACCACTAGACTTTTTCAGACGTTCAGATTGGCAATGAACCTGCGGGTTTATACCTTCCTCTGAAACATGGGGCATGAGTCACTTGCTAGTGTAGAGTCTATAGAGTATGTTCTCTGTAACTTGATGTCTTTACGTCATGATTTCAAGATGTCAGTAACTAAGTCAGAGTTTCTGTGCCTATTACAGGAGTGGATAGGTGAGGTTCTGTGGACTCCGATACTCAGGATGTCAGACAAGATGATCATAATCGTCCCTTCAGGCCTTAAAATCTATTAGACTTGTAATCTGTGGGAGATTTGTTGGGTGCTCCTCAAAGCTTTAGATATCAGAATAGATTTTAAAGATGCCATGGACTGCCCCCCACACAAACTAATAGATTTTCCTAAAGAAATGAATAATCTAAAATATTAAAAATCCTTTAAGTTAGAAACTCATTAGATACATATCAGAGAGATAGCAGTGTTAGTCTGCTGCAAAAGCGGCAAAGAGTTCTGTGGGACTTGATAGACTAACAAATGTATTGGAGCATGAGCTTTTGTGGGTGAATACCCACTTCGTCAGATGCAGGGTCAGATGCATGACATGCATCCGATGAAGTGGGTATTCACCCAGAAAGCTCATACTCCAAAACATTTGTTAGTCTGTAAGGTGCCACAGAACTCTTTGCCGCTTCTTTAGATACACTTGTCCAAATTCTCAGCTGATTAGTCTTTTTCTGGTTTTAAGGCTCAGTTGAGTGGTTCTACAGAGTTAAGTCTGGAAATCCTCAACAATACCAAGCACCAACCCTCCTCTAAGGGAAAAAATTTCCAGAGTGCTGTCTGCCTCATTCCCATAATCCCTAGAGAAAAGCCCACCTTTTTATCTGACTCATTATCCTCCCAAGATGAGGGTTGGGGCTCTTCTGGAAATTGACCTCTTGCCTTCCTCTCTTAATTATATGTCAGAGGTAGAGGATCAGGATCATAATATTTCTTCCCAACATAAGGGATCCACAAGGGAACTAGACATTGCCAAAAGGAGTCACTCCTCTCCCCAGGATATGGAGGTTCTCCGACCACCCCAAAAATCCAAGGAAATAAAAAAAAAGTCTGAAGGGCCAAGATCGCCAAGAAAGTGCACAAACCAGGGCAATTCTCCTCCTCATCCAGTAATAATAGACAGAGAGTCAAAGCCCACTGGTGCTAGATTAGGGGAGAGTTCACTCCTAAAAAGGAAAGAATCAAGGAACAAATTTTCCATTTTCAGCTAAACCTCCAGAGGGAATTTAGACAGGTAGAGCTGAAGCTATCCAAACTGAAATTTTCCAGGACACTGGTTAACACCCCTACTCTTTCAACCAGGGACAGTGAGATTTTTAATTATTAAAAGTGATAAAAACCTCAGATGTAAGGCTCTTCCAAAAAGCTATGTTGGAGCATTGATTAAGTGCTAAGTCAGTCTACCATCAACAGCACCATGTAGGTTTTCTTAGAGGTGTCCTAGCCAAGTGCTGCCCCAGCCTGCCCTTGCTTAGCTTGTGAGAAGTGAAAAGCTCACGGCATGAGCTGGTATGACTGTACACCAGGCAGTCTTTACACAACAAGTTATATATTGCAGGCAGTTCGTGCTTACTTGTTTCATTAGTCTGAAGTACTGTCCAATCAGATAAGCACTTAATTATCTTTAGTTGCACAATCAAAAAAAAAAAAAAGCCCCCAAACCAAAGTTTATAAATACTTGCTGACATTTGCAATAGCTTTAGGAATGTGTCAGGATTTCCACATAATTATATCTGAATGTCTAAAGATTCTGTCTTACATGTATAGTCTGAATTGTTCTGTATATATAAATCTCTCCCTACCATTTCCTTCGAAGTCTAGGGTAAAATGGTGTTCAGTAGGCTATTTTAGGCTTAAATATGAATCTACAGCTCTAAACTTTCATTTCATTTTGCTGTTGTCCAATCTTTGCTGGTGTCTATGCAGGAGTTCTCAACCTTTTTTCTTTCTGAGCCTCACCCCCCGAACATGCTATAAAAACCCCATGGCCCCAGGCAGGGCAATTGCCTGGGGCCCCATATCACAGGGGCCTCCACAAAACTACATTACTCAGGCTTTGGCTTCAACCCCGGGGTGCAGGGCTCAGGATTCTGGACTTCAGCCCCATGTGCTGGAACTTCAGCTTTCTGCCCTGGGCCCCAGCAAGTGTAATGCTGTCCTTGCCTGGCGGCCCCCCACCCCCAAAACCTGCTTGTGGCCCCCCAGGGGTCCCCAGGCCCCTGGCTGAGAACAACTGGTCTACTGCATATTTTATTTGGAAACATAACAGTAACATTTTGGCTAAAACATAATTAGCTCAAAGGACAAAAGGAGAATCTGCTTGAAAGGTAAAATAATTGACGGTAAGTTATGGTTGCAATAAGAGTTCAGGCCACATCCTGCTTGCCTTACAAGAGCAGTCCCATTGTAAATCAGTGTGATTATTTGTGTGAATAAGGCGAGCAGAATTTGGCTCTTCCTGTAGTTCTAACCATCTTTTTTCTTTGTAGAGGAACAAAATCACTATAAAATTAAATAGATATCAGCCTCAACACATTTCTAGTATAACTATTTTAACTGGAAAGCCTCATAAACAGCTAAAGGCACTCCTGAGCTTTTGGCTGATCATTTGTAAAATGACCATTTAGAGCTAGATTATGGTTTTACATTTCCACCTTGCAGCTTTTAAGCGCTATTTAGGCCATTAAAAGCTGACCTATCAAAAGCCTAACCTGAAAGGCACTGTTGCCTGCAGTCATATAGCCCAGTGAAACAGAATTTTGCTGCTCTTAATAGGTAAATACTTTCCTTTATTGAAGAAAATGGTGATTCAGGAATGTTTGATGCCACTAAAATGCTCAGTGCTTTTCACAGCAGTTGGGTATTTGACATTGGTTCCCAACATATTCTTATGATAACATTTCTATCCCACAGGGGTCTGCTTGAATATCAGAGCACTCATCTTTTTTAAGTTTTGCATAATGTGAGATATTAAAATTAAGGTTAGTGTTTACTGTTCAGTTCTTGCACACATATTCCCACATTCACAGCTAGATATTATTTCCCTTGGAAATGCTTTCTGTCCCTGCCAGTTACTAAATGCAAGCAGATAGCTTTGTGTGGGCTAGCATACCAATTAAGTGCCATGTCTAGGTTATGTGCTCGTCCCTCCCTCAGAAATTCAATGGTTCATCGTCAGATAAACAGCACATATTGATAAGGAAAAAACCCAGTTCCACAGTAGACACAGGATCTGTTTCTTTAAAACATTTTGTACCTGCACTTTGAAAGGATAAAAGCAACATGGCTTTAAACATGAATCAGGAGGAAAGTAGATTAATGGAGAAAGGATCAAAAAAAAATATTCAATTAGAACCTGCGGGTCTGGTCATATTATTCTGTATTACTGTGCATGTTGTCATTGCCCAAATCTGTTGCTAAACTGTTGACATTTATCATCATTAGGTAGTAAAATGACATAATGAATAGGTTACAAATATAATGGAAAAAATGTCCTGAAATTATTACATTGCAAAAGAATGAAAAATGCCTTAATTTAAATTATTGGTGTGTGGCATCTGCCAAATGCACATGCAGATGTTTGATAGAAAACATGATTTTATTCTGATAGAATCTTCAAAGTTTCTGATTCACTTCAAAAGTATTTTAAAGATAAACTGTTCACCTAAAACCTACATCTATGATGGGGCACAATAGAGAGTAGTGTTCTGCATATTTCTTAGCTGTTATGTATGCACAGTCTGATATCATCCTAGGGTGAGTTCAGCCCGTCTTTTGAAAACCTCACTCCCATTGATTTCAATAGGAGATCTGTTTACAAATCTGCAGGATTAGAATCATAAAACTCTTGAACAGTAAACTAAAACATTATCTATGATAAAATATTTGGGTTCAATTAATTTATCATCCCTCAGGAAACCATTGTGTTTAAAAATTGCATTTATTCCTGTTGGATTTCAAGATTGATTTTTCCACCTCTCACCCCTGCCCAATCTGGCTTCAGACCCTGAACTCCAGCCTGACTCCAAACATCTACACACTTATTTTTAGCACTGTAGAGCAAGCCGCAGTCTGTAGGGTCAGACTCTAGGACTTGCTGTGTAGATGTACCCTCAGAGGATTTTTTTTTCACTTCTACACAATTAACTATGAAAGGGAAAGCATGCACCCTGGCAACCTCAAAGTCTTTGACTGGAGTGCTGGGAAAAAAGGGTAGCAGCTCCTTTTATGGTATTCCCCCAACCCCCTTAGACTTGGGAGGAGGGTGAGCTGGGAATGGGCTGGAAGGATCAGCTGATCTGGCCAGTGAGACTTGTATAAGCCATTAACCCCCTTGTACATAGAAAGTGGCTCTATAAACTCTGTTTCTCTGGCCAGATCCCCCTCTAACAACCAGATTGGTGCTTCCACCTCCCAACTTGGGGATCAGAGTAGCACTGGAGGGGGGGTAGGGGGGCTGATGTTTAAAGGTAGAAACAATTAAGGAAGAATGATGACCTGTGCTGTCCTAGTTCTCACTAGATAGTTCCCCAGATGGGTTAAATTAATAAAGTTATGGCCAAATTAAACCACATCTCTTGTATCTTGTCTTTCTTACTGTGTATCTGGGGAAAAAGGTCATGTTGTAGGAACTGACCAAGAAGAGATGAACACTCACTAGATGTGTCTTACAAAAGGCATCCTTTGGATGACGTAAAACAGATTCTGATCAGTTGTGGTTGTTAAAATTGGAAGGAAAGTTGGGCCATGGTTAATGAGATTGGCACTTGGAAGATCCACTTTCAGTTTCCTGCTCTGGCACAGATTTCTCATGGGCAAGTCTCTGTGCTGCAGTTACCCACCTGTAAAATGGGAATAGTACTTATGTATCTCATGGGTGTCGTGAGGATAAATACATTAAAGATAATGAAGTGATCAGATATTGTGGTCATGGGGCCATACAAGTACCTAAGCAGGACAGACATAAAGTTTCCATTGAACTCTTTTTTTCAAAAAGTAGGGCTATAACCCTTGGTGTCCTGGCCAAATTTATTTTAGATAGATTTTTCTCCCTAAGGCTCCATGTGGGTTTGACTGGTTAATGTATTCTTCTGTATTTTCTGCTCTAAACTGTTATGGATTATTACTGTGTGGCATTGTAATGGCTGGGGAGTAGCCTCCACAAGGGTGCTTGTATTCTGATGGTGAGTGAAGTTCTACCTGTGTATATGTAGTCTGTAATGCTGTGAGGCATCTTGAGTCTGAGAAAAGTCACAATGTCAGTTAGTAAGTTAAACATAGTGTCCTGTCTGCAAGGGGAAAGTATTCGTCTTGCACCCACTGACAGCAATTGAGACTAAAAAATCAAAGTAAACCAAGAACAAAAAAAAGTTCCTCTCTTCCCAGCCGCTCATGTACAATTATAAACCAACTAATAAAAAAATTGGCATCTAACAGGGTAGATGTTCTAAAATGTCACATAAGAGACTCCAGAAAGCAAATTACAGATATATTCATTTTAATTAAAATGTTATCAAGATGTGCTGTTGTCCAAGAAACCCATTAACAGTAATCTACTTTAGTCACAATTGAGCAAGTCAATTCATTGAACTGAACCTGGGAACAGCTGGCTAATCTTAGGACTTACCTTTTTTTTTTCTTGTTACGGTTGTGGAAAAGACTTTTATCTCTTTCCCACAAATGTAACAAGAAATAAAAGTAAGATCTAAGATTATTTTTCTTCTTTCTCCTTTTCTTTTAAGTTCTCTCACCACCCAGAAATCTTCATTCAACTTTTTACTACTTTTGAAAATACACATTTTAGAAACTACTGTCCACAATTTTTTCATAGCAATGTATCTTTTTGCTTTTCTAGTACTGTGCTCCTTAACACTGCCCTTTTTCCCCACAAGAAAAATCACTTTTTCATTCCTCTGTAACATCTTCCCATGGAAGTGTAAACCTTTCCTCTCGCCCACTGGAGAGATTCTGTTGAGATTGTATAATGGAAGATTGTTGCTATTGTCAGTGATAAATGTAAGATGTTTTGTGGACTTGAATTTTGCCAGCAAAGAGAAAGATCTGTGCCTTTTCCATCTTTTACTACTCTAAGGAGCAAAAGGTAAAATGGCAGTATATTAAGGATTTAACAGATGTGAACCCAGTACGTCCTGTCTCATGACAACCATAACAGGACTGGTTCTCAGGAATACACTTTTGTTCACTGCTCCTATGGAGGATATAGGGAAGGGAAGCTGGTTCTGTCCTGGACCAGAAGAGATTCAATTTATGTGTAAGGTATAGCTAATTCAATCAATTGAAGCTGCAGTTGAACTAAGATGTGTCTTAGCATCAATAAACTTCTGCATTTCTATCAATTTCCCCAGCACAATGGATAGTCCTGAGGTGCCATCTAGCTCAAGAAAATTTTCAGTACAGTACTTTGTCCTTTGATTTTGCTTCAGCCTCCAGTGTTGTGTCAAAGATACTCTTCTGCCCTTTGTCAATGAAAAAGCCACAGCCTTCCTTATTTGGACATTTGACTGGTAAAGGCGTCATCATTCCAGAAGCATAGCTAGTAGTTCACTGAATCTTCTCATGCAATTGGACTTTATTCTGAAAATAAAACAAAGAAAGTTCACTCCTTCTCAATTGCTGGTCCATCTGAAAGCACTGTTAGCTATCCATTGGAGTCTCTCTCTCATAGGAAATAATTTGCAAGAGAGGTTATCCCTGAATTTATCAGTGAGAAAGATGCACCAGCTTTCTTGGACATGCAGTAGAACCCCAGGACCAGAAACACTCCAGACCTCTTTCCAAACCCTCTGCTCCCCACCAGTGTGATCCAAGAAAAACAGATTTGCACTGTACTTTGACTCTCTCTACCTCTGTCAGACAGAACATTTTCAGGTGATAAAATTAATCCCATAAAAAAGGAACATGCCTCTCTTTGAAGCTGGCGGTGACATGCTGGGCAAAACTGAAAGTCAGTGGGACTTAGTCTCCTAAATCATTTGGGCACTTTTGAAGATTTTATCCAGTCTGTACTAATCTGGAAGTCCACTCATTCATACTATACACTATCTACTGTCCAGCAATCAGTTTAGGATTTTGACAATTTGTTTACCTGCTGAGGACATTTCAGCTGGATTGGAAGAAGGGAAATTGCTACTGAAATGAAGATAGTTGGTGTCAAAGATCATCTTCAGGTTTGTTAACCTGTATGGTCAGAGGAGTGAAAGCAACTCTTTATTCCAAGTTTGCCTCTTCAAAACACAGACTTTTATCTTGGGATGGCTTTAAAGTAATTTTATTGGGTCTAGCCCATTTACAGTTCTCTCCTGCCTTTTACTGTTGATATTAGGAACGTTTAAAGTAATTGTATAACACCACATTAGCCCCATTATTCTTAGTCCTGCAATCCATCTCTAGGTACATTTCTCACTGAAGTCAAGCTTGCAAGATTGGTTTCTTAGTGCTGGGAAAGACAATTTCCTAATGTTAAATGTTATATAAAATAGCATTTAATGGTATGAGAGTTCTCAGTGACTGTTCCTGCTGCGTAGTACCATCCATGTTATATGGCAGCATTTTTACAATGGCTTTTTTATACTTTAATATGAATTGGAAAAATATATCGTTTAACATTTACATTCTTGTATCATTTAAGGATTTTGTCATTATTATTTATATTATATTGCAGTAGAGTCTACAAGTCCCAAACAGATATTCAGACCCTTATTAGACTAGGCATCCTATAAGTGAGTGAAACAAAGACAGTCCCTAACTTACAACTCTAAATAGACAAAACAAGCAAACACTGACATTCAAAAAACAAAACAAAAAACAGATAAGCAAAATGCCAAAAGTTACATACATTAGTGTTTTCCTCTAAGCTCCTCTCCTCTCTGTTCTTTGTTCCAAGTGCACCAGCCATCTTGTTCCACCATTGCTATATTGCAACTCATTAGGAACCTTTTTCAACCCTGTGAACCCAAATTATTTTTAAGTTTAACGCCAGTTATTTTTAGGTATTTTAGTCATAATAATTTATAGCTTAATTTTAACATCTATCACCTTTTTCCCACCTCATTTTTCCAGGGTCTTTTAAATCCAAGATCAGCGACCAATTCCCCTCATTTCTACATACAAAAATTTCATCTGAATATCAATTTTCTTTGTCAAGCATGTAAAAAAAAGTGGTTAGGACTGTACAATTTACAGCTAGAGAAAATTTGGCCTCTGCTACAATTAACTTAAAATCTAAGGCCCAGAGGTAGGCATTGTGCTGCTCAATGTTGCCAGGCCTATGTGATTTAGATGGCTAAGTCTCATTTTCAAAAGCAACTTGGGTCCAGAGGGAGTTAGACACCTAAATACCTTGGAAGATCTGGGTCCTAGGCACTTAGGAGGGTCATTGAAATTCAATGGATCTTAGGCCCCTAACTACCTAAGTAAATTGTGGAAGTGGGATTGGCCATATCTTAGGACTTGCAAAGCTAAGTGGAGCAACACCTAGATACCTTTAGAAATCTGGGCCTAAATATTATAAATGGACAGCATGAAAATACACTTGGAGACCCAGTAAAGATTCTGTCTTACAGCAACTTTTATGTTTGGTAATGTGTGTTAGTGTTTGTGGGCTTACTCGTAAATCAACAAAAAAGATATAGCTATAAGTTATTATAATTAGAGTTGGTGTAATAATTTTTATCTTCTTCCAAAAGCATCTCAAACAGGACACTCTCTCTGATAGGAAGTACAAAACTAAATGCAGAAACAGTATGCTGTACACCAGGGCCTCCAAAATTTCTTCCCCTTAGCCTGGTCTACACTACAGGGTTAGGTCAAATTTAGCTGTGTTAGGTCAATTTTATAATGAATGTGTCTACACAGACAACCCTGTTCCGTCAACCTAAAGGGCTCTTAAAATCAACTTCTGTAATCCTCCCTAGTGAGGGGATTAGTGCTAAAATCAACCTTACAGGGTTGAGTTTGGGGTAGTGCAGACACAAATTGACATTATTGGCTTCTGGGACCTATCCCAGAGTGCTGCAATGTGACCGCTCTGGACAGCACTTTCCACTCCGATGCACTAGCCAGTTACGCAGGAAAAGCCTGGGAACTTTTGAATTTAATTTCTTGTTTGGTCAGTGTGGTGAGCTCAGCAGCACAGGTGACCATGCAGTCTCCCCAGAATCACAAACAAGCTCTAGCATGAAGTGAACGGGAGACACTGGATCTGATTGCTGTGTGGGAAGAAGAATCTGTGCAGGTAGAACTCCTATCAAAAAGAAGAAATGCTAACATATATGCCAAAATTGCACAGAGCATGATGGACGGATGAGAATGGTCAGCAGGCAAGTGATGAATCTGTTCTTCCAGGATCTTTTCATCACCCTGGAGCCAATACCCTCCCAAGGCAGGATCCCCAACCCGGAAGGCAGGGGAAGGCTCCTCTGGTGAGTGTACATTTGTAACTACAGTACCGGTTTTAAAAGCAATAGTATTTAATGTTTGATTTGCCCTGAAGATTTGGGATGCATTTGTGGCCAGTACAGCCACTGGAAAAGTCTGTTCACATGTCTGGGGATGGATCGGGAATCCTCCAGGACATCTCCATGAAGCTCTCCTGGAAGTACTTTGAAAGCCTTTGCAGAAAGTTTCTGAGGAGGGCTGCCTTATTTCATCCTCCATGGTAGGACACTTTACCATACCAAGCCAGTAGCAAGTAGTCTGGAATCATTGCAGCACAAAGCATGGTAGCAAATGGTTCTGGGTTTTGGTTGCATTCAAGCAACGTTCAGTCTATATCTTTCTGTGTTAGCCTCAGGAGCGTGATATCATTCACGGTAATCTGATTGAAATAGGGGATTTTTTGTAAGGGAACAGTAAGGGAACAGCCTGTTCATGCTGGGCTGTTTGTGCTTGGCTAAAAGGGATCATCCCTGAGACTAGCCACATGGCAGGGGGAGGGGTGAAGGGATCATCCCAAACAGCCATGTGGAGGGATGGGGGGAAGTATGTGCTGCACATCCACCTGAAAACCACAGCCCCTCCTTTTAAACTGGCATTGCTTGCTTTGGGAAAGGAGGGTGCCGCAGTTTGAAAACATTCCCACATGTTACGAAGGCATTAGAAGCCAAACCCGCATACCCTTTGGCTTACCATGTGTCATAAACAGATAAAAAAAGTTAATAGCACAGAAGTACTTTATATCTCTTTGACTATAAAGGGTTAACAAGTTCAGTAGGCGTGGCTGTCACCTGGCTAGAGGACCAATCAGGAGACAGGATACTTTCAAATCTTGAAGGAGGGAAGTTTCTGTGTGTGCTGTTAGTTTTTGGTTGTTGTTCACTCTGGGGGCTCAGAGGGACCAGACGTGCAACTAGGTTTCTCTCCAATCTCCCTGATACAGGTTCTTATAGATTCCAAATAGTGAGACTAAAATATAAAGTAGTTTAAGGCTTGTTTGTTTCTTTATTGCAAATGTGCATTGGCTGCAAGGAGTTAATCGTATATTGGCTGAAGGTTCAAAATTTGTATTTTTTGCTGAAGGATTTTAATTGTACTTGTAATCCTTGAGGCGGCGAGGGTATTCCAGTGTCTTATAGCTGAAAAACCCTGTAACTATTCATTTTAAATTTAACAAAGATAATTTTTTCTGTTTTTAATTAAATTTCAGACAGTTTTTAAGAGGTAATTCGCCTGATTTTTTTATTCTGGTGAGCCCGGGCTGTGGGTCTGGTTCACCAGGAATGGTGGGAGAAAGGAGGGCAAGTGGGGAGAGAGAGGTAATCTCTCTTGTCAGGATCTGTGCCTTCTCAGGAAGATCTGGGAGGGAAAGAGAATTGGAGGGGGAGTGTGAATTTCCTCTCTCGTTTAAAGATTCAAGGAAGTTTGAATCACAGATGATCTTCCCGGTACCCACGGCCAAGGAGCAACCAACTGGCGACGCACGTGCGGCGGAGAAAGGAATATTCATTGTCCTGTGTCAAGATCCAGACGGTCTCCGCGGGTCCTTGGGCTTCCCAGCAGATGTGTTTGAGGGACCATAGTGTACCAGGCACTGAATTCCCTGGTTGGTGGCCAGCGCTACGTTCAGCTTAAGGATTCATGCTAGAGAAATCAACTTAGAGATTCATGCTGGTAACCCATCTCATTGGAACGCTAAGGTTCAGTATGGGGAATTGGTACCATGACACATGGCTGCCTGAAACAATCTGTGTGTGCAGCTGTTGTGTGATTGTCACATACCGGCAGGTAAAAATAAAAAAGTTAGGATGACTCAATATAAGAGGGCGAAACTGCGACTTGTAACTAAGGCACATGTTCTGAGTCTGCTGTGTAATTGCTTGATTCACTGGTGAAAGTCTCCTCTTGTTCTTCAGAATGTATTTCATCATTTAATTTTACCCTCCCTTTTTATCCCCATAGGTGCAAAATATTTCCATGCTCCCCTACATCTCCATCCCTTATTACACAAGATTTAGAAGCGCGAAAAAATGCATCGTGATGAATTTGTTCTGAAGCATCGATGCAGTCTCTCACTGACTTAGGGCGCGCTGAATGCATGGAGGCATTCAGTGCAAGAGTCCAGGAAAGCACTAAGTGAGCGCAATGAGCAGAGGTAAGATGCAGTGCTGAGGCTAATAAGGGAGCAAACGGACATGCTCAGGCATCTGGTGGAGCTGCAGGAAAGCCAACAAGAGCACAGACCGCTGCTGCATCCACTGTACAACTGCCTGCCCTCCTCCCCAGGTTCCATATCCTTCTCACCCAGACACCCAAGAATGTGGGAGGGGAGGCTCCGGGCACCCAGCCACTGCACTCCAGAGGATGACCCAAGCAACAGAAGGCTGTCATTCAAAGAGTTTTGATTTGTAGTGTGGCTATAATAAGCAAAGTGGCCTTGTCCTTCCCTCCTCCCCTCCTCCCCTACCCCACCCGGGATACCTTATCAGTTATCTTCTTTTTTTAAAATTAATAAAGAAAGAATGCATGGTTTCAAAACAATAGTGACTTTATTTCCTTTGCCAGCTGTGATTGATGCGGGGAGGGTGGCTGGCATACAGGGAGTTAAAATCAACAAAGGGGACAGGTTTGCATCAAAGAGAAACACACACAACTGTCACACTGTAGCCTGGCCAGTCATGCAACTAGTTTTCAAAGCCTCTCTGATGCACAGCACGACAACCTGTGCTCTTCTAATCGCCCTGGTGTCTGGCTGTTCAAAATTGGCAGCCAGGTGATTTGCTCAACCTCCCACCCCGCCATAAATGTCTCTCCCTTACTCTCACAGATATTATGGAGCACACAGCGAGCAGTAATAATAATGGGAATATTGGTTGCACTGAGATCTAACCTAGTCAGCAAACAGCACCAGCAAGCTTTTAAACATCCAAAGGCACATTCTACCACCATTTTGCACTTGCTCAATCTATAGTTGAACTGCTCCTTACTACTGTTCAGGCTGCTTGTGTATGGCTTCATGAGCCATAGGAACAAGGGGTAGGCTGGGTCTCCAAGGATAACTATTGGCATTTCAACATCCCCAACAGTAGTTTTCTGGTCTGGGAAGAAGTCCCTTCTTGCAGCTGCTCAAACAGCCCAGAGTTCCTAAAGATGCGAGTGTCATGCATCTTTCCCAGCCATCCCACTCTGATGTTGGTGAAACGTCCCTTGTGATCCACCAGTGCTTGCAGCACCATTGAGAAGTACCCTTTGCAGTTTATGTACTGGTTGGCAAGGTGGTCCGATGCCAAGCTAGGGATATGTGTTCCGTCTATTGCCCCACCACAGTTACAGAACCCCATTGCAGCAAAGCATGTACTCTGACCTGCACATTTCCCAGAGTCATTACCCTTGATAGTAGAATGTGAGTGATTACTTTGTCTACTTGAATCACAGCAGTCCCCACAGTAGATTTGCCCACTCCAAACTGATTCCTGGCTGACTGGTAGCAGTCAGGTGTTGGAAGCTTCCACAGGTCTATCGCCACTTGTTTCTCAACAGTCAGGGCAGCTCTCATCTTGGTATTTCTGCACTTCAGGGCAGGGGACAGCAACTCACAGAGTTCCAGGAAAATGGCCTTACACACGCGAAAGCTTTGCACCCACTGGGAATCATCCCATACTTGCAACACTATGTGGTACCACCAGTCTGTGCTTGTTTGCCAGGCCCAGAATCAGCATATCACTGTATCAACCAGCCCCACTGTGGCCATGATGTCTCACTTGCCACAGCCCATGCTTTCAGGAATGTCTGTGTCCATGTCCTCATCACAATCATCTTTGTGCTGCCATCTCTTAGCCAGGTTCTGCACAAACTGCGGTATAAAGCACGAGATGTTTACAATGCTCACAACAGCAGTGGTGACGGTAAGCTGAACAGGCTCCATGCTTGCTGTGCTATGGGGTCTGCATGGGTAACCCAGGCAAAAAGGTGCGAAATGATTGTCTGCAGTTGCTTTCACGGAGGGAGGGAGGGAGGGAGGGGAGAGTGATGACATGTACCCCAAACCACTCACAACAATGTTTTTGCCCCATCAGGAATTGAGAGCTTAACCCATTATTCCAATGGGTACGGAGACTGCAGGAACTGTGCACTGCTCCATGTGGAATGTAATACAAGAAAACATGGGTGAGAGTCATAATTATTAAGCATGCCCCATTAAAAAAAATTAAAAATAAAAGATTATCCAAATGACTAGAATTTCCTCTTTATTCTGGTGACCAGCCCTCTATGGAGAAAGAAGTGGTTAAGGACTATTTAGAAAAGCTGGACGAGCACAAGGCCATGGGGCCAGATGCACTGCATCCGAGGGTGTTAAAGGAGTTGGCGGACGTGATTGCAGAGTCATTGGCCATTATCTTTGAAAACTCATGGCGATCGAGGGAGGTCCTGGATGACTGGAAAAAAGCTGCTGTAGTGTCCATCTTTAAAAAGGGAAAGAGGAGGATCTGGAGAACTACAGGCCAGGCAGCCTCAACTCAGTCCCTGAAAAAATCATGGAGCAGGTCCTCAAGGAATCAATTATGAAGCACTTCAAGGAGATGAAAGTGATCAGGAACAGTCAGCATGGATTTACCAAGGGCAAGTCATGCCTGACTAACCTAATTGCCTTCTATGATGAGATAACCTGGCTCTGTGGATGAGGGGAAAGCAGTGGACGTGTTATCCCTTGACTTTAGCAAAGCTTTTGATATGGTATCCCACAGTATTCTGCCACAAGTTAAAGAGTATGGGCTAGTATGAATGGCCTATAAAGTGGCTAGAAGCTGGCTAGATCGTCGGGCTCTCAATGGCTCCTTGTCTAGTTCAGCAGAGTGCTCCAAGCACTCGGTATCAAGCAGAGTGCTCCAAGGGTCAGTCCTGAGGCTGGTTTGTTCAATATCTTCATTAATGATCTGGAGGATGGCGTGGACTGCACTCTCAGCAAGTTTCTAGATGACACTAACGGGAGGAGTGGTAGATATGCTGGGGGTAGTGGAATAGGAACAGAGGACTTAGACAAATTAGAGGATTGGGTCCAAAGAAATCTGATGAGGTCACAAAACAAGTGCAGAGTTTCTGCACTTAGGATGGTAAGAATCCCACGCACTGCTACAGTCTAGGGATCCGAATGGCTAGCGTAGCAGTTTCTGCAAGAAAAGGACCTAGGGGTTACAGTGGATGAGAAGCTGGATATGAGTCACAGTGTGCCTTTGTTGCCAAAGAGGCTAATGGTATTTTGCTGTATAAGTATGGGCATTGCCAGCAGATCGAGGGATGTGATCATTCCTCTCTATCAGACATTGGTGAGGCCTCATCTGGCTCAACTCAACTATGAGGCCACAACTCAACTATGTCCAGTTTTGGGCCCCACATACAGGAAGGATGTGGAAAAATTGGAAAGAGTCCAACAGAGGGCAACACGAATAATTAGGGGCTGGAGCACATGGTTGATGAGGAGAGGCTGAGGGACTAGGATTGTTTAGTCTGCGGAAGAAGAGAAGATGAGGGGGATTTGATGCTGCTTTCAACTACCTGAAAAGGGATTCCAAAGAGGATGGATCTAGAAAGACTGTCTCAAGTGGACCCAGATGACAGAACAAGGAGTAATGGTCTCAAGTTGCAGTGAGAGAGGTTTAGGTTGGATATTAGGAAAACCTTTTTCACTAGGAGGGTGGTGAAGCACTGGAATGGGTTACCTAGGGAGGTGGTCGAATCTCCTTCCTAGAGGTTTTTAAGGTCAGGCTTGACAAAGCCCTGTCTGGGATGATTTAGTTGGTCCTGCTTTGAGCAGGGGGTTGGATTAGATCACCTCCCAAGGTCCCTTCCAACCTTGATATTCTATGGTTCTATGAATATTGCAGCAATCACAAGTCCATACTAAATGTGTAGTTTGAGAAAGGCATGGCCTGGGCTGCACTAATACTCTAAAGATTAAGGAACGTGCCTTTGCTAGCTGCTTCGTTTCTGGCTGTAACAAAACGTAAGGTATTCCAGTCAATACGGCAAGTGTGTGTAATCATGCAAACTAAAGCAAGTAGGAAAACTTCTGCAAAAAATTCCATTTTCATGTGGATTCTTAGTTTCTGCATGAGTGCTCAAATAACCAGGTCACAATCTATCCAAAGAGTCTCCCCCCCTTGATGCTAACCTTTTCCTTCATTTCCCCACCTTCTCCTTTCCCACCCTTTTTCCCCTTGAATTCTCTCCCACCAATCTCCTGGGACAGTCTGACACTCAAGTGGGCAATGATGCTGTCCTCTTTACTGTGTATGTGTGGGGTGGGTTTCGGGCTGTAATAGGTCTGCTTCCCTACAGCCTCCATTTGGGAATTGTTCCTCAGCAAGGGAAAGTAGCCTTTGCCAGTCCCTCGCAATCTTACAGTGCGCACCTGGTGTGTAAAATGAGAGCTGATCTTGGCATGGTGCTCGCCTTCTGCTACTTCATCTGTCCACACCCAAGTTGATTTCCTAGCTATGAAGCCTGTTTGGGGAGGTAAACAGCTGCACTTGCATCACCCTGATGCACTGCAGCACAGCTGCTTTTTTTGAACTCCCAGGGTGCTGTTCTTGTACTTTCATTCACAAGCACATCAATCTCTAACTTCCCAGTCTTTGCATCTTGAAGGGCTCCACGCTGTGACCAAAAGGATGGTCTGATCCGTCAGAACCCTTATGAATGGGCTCCAAACATTTTGTACCAATAGATGTTAGGAGTGTTGAAAGTACATGCTTAGCTGGCAACTGCAAATGCTGATGAGTAAATACTATGCTGTCATCTTTGAGATCAGCATGCTCTGTGAGACTTAACAGTGGGATATGAACCTGAAAAAAAATATTTCTCTTCAACACAGGGCAGATTTGTCAAACAATGATCTTAGAGGATACAGCAATAGTAAAAAAAAAACAACCACCAAGAAACCATCACTGCTGCAGCAGAAACATCTAGCCAAGTCAAACATGCGCATCCTGTCCCTTTCTATCCTAATTTAATAGTTTAAATCCTATATTTATTTATTGGGTGGAACAATTAACAGCAATTTAAGTGATTTTTCTCTCAATTGTCAAAGTTGCTTTTGCAGTGCTCTTTAGTGAATAGGTTTTAGTGGCATTTGACATAGTGAAATAGGGAAATGCTGCCTAGAGTAATACAATAGGAAGCTATAATCGAAAATCAATATTGTCTTAACCACAAATTGCTCTAATTAGAATGAAACAGTAAAATGATGGATCTCTTAAGAAGTGAATTAACTTGCTGTGGATGTTCAGAAGTTTGGTAAATCTCTCATTAGGAATGCTAACTCACATCATGTTAGGAGTCTTGTTGAGTTGTTGGACCTGATTCTTCTTTCAGTTATACTGGTGTCTTCAGAGGTGGCATTCCTGATGTAGACTGAATCAAAATCTTCTGTGGTTATTCATTCCTTTGTTTACAAATGCTTTAGCTGAGTACTTAAATATATGGTGCAGGTAACAAGAAACAGTATATTATTTAGCACAATTAGGTTGAATGTTCATGTTAATGTTAGTGTGTACTGTGCTTTTAGTATTCTATTAGGTCTGGAACAGAACATACCTGGGTTTCTCTTGTGGTTCTCCATGGTAAGTAAAATGTAAAATAAATGTTGTTATTATTATAGGCTATAAATTCTAGCTATCTTCATTGTGTGCAGCTGAAGACATTGAACGAACAAAGATGTTGATGACAGAAGCTACTTTCTTACTATATCTATTCTGAGTAAGTCTATGTTTTGGCAGCTCAAACATTTCTACAGATAAAGACCCCATTTATATGGCTAAGGAGCAATTCAAGGTTGAATAAAATAAATGCGTACTCATGTGCATGCATTCCAAAACCACATAACTTTGTGGTATGATAAAGCAACTTCACCTTTTACTCATGAATGATAGGGAAAACCAATACATCAGTCATTCTAATACTAGGATGTTGATGCCTGCAGAATTAATGTTTCTTTGTAGGCACAGAAAAATAGTTGTTTCTCACAAGCCATTACCAACAATTAAAGGTCCCATCAAAATAAAAGAGAAAGGATCAGAAACAACACTTTGGGAAGGGGAGTATATTTTGTTATAAGTTGTACTAAGGTTAGTATAAATTTACTAACAGAACTACTTGAATGGCTCTCAAAAAAAGGAAGGGATGATTTTCAGGGATAACCAATCTAAGATGACTTGTATTAAATTAACAGGGTAAATGGCTGCTCCTCCTGTTCTTGGGAGAATATTCAGCATTCTTTCCACACACATAATGAGTGTAGAATATGCCACTTGGTATATAAAGACACTACATTCTGAAGACAAATGTTTCAACTAAATGCTTTTGTCTTTTCTTGATCAAAAAACTAAAGGAGACATTTAAGTTCTTTAGCTTTATTCAGATTTACAATTCAGCATTTAAAGTGATGGATATATCTTTGGAATCAAAAGACCCAGTCAACATAAGAAGAAACAATAAAGTTATAGCTTGCAACACTGAAGAAGATATCTAGCTTAAATTTGTGTTTCCAGAGCACACATTTTAAAGTTTTATTCATATTTATGATTGTGTTTGAATACTGGATGATTTTTTTATATGTACCGTCAACAACCAGATTTTGCAATCCTCAGAAAGATTCAAAGGTATTCCAAACTCACTAACATGGTTACTTATGTGGCTTCTTGCTAAGGTGTCTGATGCTTTTGCTGGCAGACTGATCAAAACAAAGCCCTGACCAAGAAAATTTAGCCCACGAATTTAAGCTTTAGTTTAGGAACATTATTCCTGACTTCTTCTGGGTGCAGAAGGGACGATCAACATCCACTGAATCATCAACCGAATTTCCAGCTCTCTTTTGGGAGATTTCTCATTGAAGTACTGATGTCCCGTTTCTGATTATCTGATCTGATTATCTGTTGAGCTGTTTTTAAAGTAGCCATGAAGCAGCTTATAATTCAGTGGGTGTTGATCTTCCCTCTGCACTCAGAAGATATGAGGTGTTGCTGGAGGTACCACTTGATTGTCTGTGGCCATTATGGCATGTCTTGCAAGAAGAGGGGTGCAATTTTGCTTCTAGATCAGATTATTACGTTCGGCACTATCCTATGAAATACTAAGTGTGCAACTCAGTGGTAGTTCAGACTGTTCAGCAAATCAGTCGTTTAGGTCAATTCTGCCAAACCAATTTTTTTCTCCTGCAATTTCAAGTAGATGGATATTCTGCTTTACTTCCTGCCCTGAACTGCTATGTATTTTTGCTATAAATTATCAAATGGTTACTGCACCTTAGATGTGGCTCAATATTATCATGATAAGGAACATGAAAGTAACTAGATAGATATAAAAATAGAAAACATACATTTAACAGGGTACCCAATTACTATTCTTAAGTAGTCTCAAATTTCCACCCAACGTAGGTCACTTAGTATTAATAGTTGCTCTTCATTATTATTCTTTGCAATTCGTTTTAGAGCTACAATTAGAGACCTCACATTGTGCTATGGAAATGCATTGTAAGAGACAGTCTCTGCCCTGAGGAGCTTACAAAGAAGAGACCAGAAAACAAAAAAGAGACCAGACAGCGAAAAAGTAAGACAAAGGAAGTATTATCATCCCGATAGTACTGATGAAATACTAAGGCAGAGAACAATTAAGTGACTTGCTGAAGGCTATTCAGGAAGCTTGAGGCACATCCTGGAACTGACCCTAGATATCCAGAGTCCCAGTCTAGTGCCAAGGGAAATATAAACATAATCATAGCCTGATATAGTTGCAGACTTAACACTGGAGTGGATTGCCTTTCTTTGTAGCACTGTTGAATTCACCCCTTGGAGGTTAGGTTCTGCCCGGCGCGATTGCCTATGGAGTGGATTCTGCTACATAATATTTGACACGTATAAGGGCTAGGATTTTCAAAAGTAATTTTAAGCACACAATTAGGGCAGTGATGTGCAAAGCTGTGCATGCAAATAACATTTTCTGAGGTGCCTAGTGCAGCTGGAAATAAGAGTGTTTTCACTGTTCAGCTGTAAAACTTCTTAGTGGACCCAGTGGTGTGTGCAACCTATCATTAGATTTTCAGCAAATTCAGTAAGGAATTTTTGTTCTGATAACTGGACACTGGTCAGTGCCCCTTTCACCTTTCATATGCATGTTGAAAATAATAGAGTTAATAATGCCCCAAGGCTGACCCAGTTACTATTGTTTTTTTTATTTCTGTGTGCAATAAGTCTTAATTCGTATTCACTTTCTGTTGAAAATGTTACAGATGCACTCACACATCTGATTGGTTGGGTAATGGTCTGTTTTGCACCTGTAAATCAGCTATATCTTTCTGAAATGTTAGCCCCAGCTGATTTTTTCTGTGCTTTCTGTAACACAGCCTTATCTTGCTGGCAGTCAGGAGTGCCTGTGAGCTACTTTTCTCTGCTATTCAGGTATCCATTCGACATCTGGCACCTCTGTGCCAGGGTCTGTCCAATTTGTGAGCAGGCACCATTCCATCTTAACAGATGGGTAGGCGTGTAGATGGGCAAAAGATCATATACAGCAGTCAGCTGAAAAGTGTGGTGAACCTGTTCCAGTGGCAAGGATTTTCACTATTAATTTATGGAAAACCAGCAAATTCCTTTGCAGGATGTTACAGACCACTTTGGGGCAACCAGCACTGTTGATGACATCACTGCATCTTTAACTAGTGTGGGCTTCAAAAGTCAGACGGGCTGTGCCTCATTGTCATCCATCCTTATTTCTTTCCCAAAGGGGGAAAAAAGACACTCGATAAAAAGGTCCCAGTATATTTATTCCAGGACAGACTGGCTGAATCTGAGCACTGACAAGACAGAGATGCTAACCTACAGCCAGAAGTGAAAGGCAAATTTGCAGGAGAGCAAGAGGGAGATTAAAAGAGGTTTGGCAACAGTATCTCACAGTTCCCCTTATTCCTAAAAAACCCTATATAGATAAATTGAGAGCAGTTCTGGAACAGCTAACAGAGATCTTATTTAAGTTGGAGCTGGCTGATATTAAGGTAAAGGAAGATAAAATGCAGGTAACTCCACAACCACCAGCACAATCACACGCTACTATAGGTGTTTCTATTTCTTGGTGTCTTTAAATAGATTGTTTATGCAAGAGTCTATAAAAATGTACAAGGAGCAACAGACAACAAGAAACTGAGAAAGTGAAGATGGTTTTCCTAGCACCCCAGAGTTTTCAAACTTTTGTAATGGTGACCCCTTTCACACAGCAAGCCAGTGAGGGCAACCCCCACTTTATAAATTAAAAACACCTTTTTATATTTATTACTATTATAAATGCTGACAGCAAAGCGAGGCTCAGAAGGGAGGCTGACAGCTCGTGACCCCCCCATGTAATAACCTCATGACCCCCTGAGGGGTCACGACCCCCAGTTTGAGAACCCCGACCTAGAAGGACAAATGGATTGCTTGGTAGAACATTTTAGCCCAAATATTAACAATAAGAAGCTGTGAATTGGAGCCAGGGGCATCATTGTACAGAAAGACAATGAAGACACAGTAGCACCGATGTTCTCTGCTATGCAGTGACATTACTAAGAGCTGAAATACTAAAAGTTGGGCTAAGTGGCAGAACCTCAGAAGGCAGCATCACAGAACTGGCAGTGAGCGCCGGCAGCAGAGATAGCAATGGCAGTGGCAAGTGGCGACAGAGGGAACAGCAGTAATAAGCCAGCAGCAGACGCACTGGTGGTAGCAGCAAAGGAATTGCTTGGCACCCCAAGCCCCTTTTCAGGGGTGGAAGGTGAACTCACACGAATGAACCTCTGAACTCTGAGTCATCACTGACTAAGGATGACCAACTGCAAGTGGGGTGCAGCGGAGGGAAAGGGGAGTGGCATGTTAAAGGGACATTCATTCATCAGACATTCAAATCACAAGGTAGGAAACTGAGGCAAAGGACATTTACTCTGGGTCAATGTTACTTATGGTTACATGCTTTTGAAGCATGTTTGTGGTGTTTACCCACACCACAATGCTGAATTCCCTTTCCCTTTTAATAAATTTTTTCTTTTGTTATATTCAGATTCAGTGCTTGCCAGTGGGGATGTATTGCCTCATAGAAGCACCCTTAGGTGCTGTTTAGTTTTCCCACAATTGTTGGTGGGGTATGAGCTGGCTCAGTTTTATATCATTAAGAGAAATCCCTAGATACTGTACCCAAGACCACCTGGCAGAAGGGTTACATTATACCGTAGTCTCTTTTTATTACACTATGGAGGAAGTCTCCACAGATTATAATAAAACCTCCACTCAGCTTTCATTTCTGGAAGAAGCTTGATAGAAAAGACCAAATTAACCTTTGTAGCCTTGCTGATATGTTTGTATAGCTCAGCAAGAGCCTATCCTGCCCACAGAAGTGTCATTTTGATATGTATTATAAACACAGGACTAAGAGATGGCTGAGATTATTCCATTTCTCCGCTTCTATTTGAACAATAATCACCCCACAACCTCAGGTGAGGAGCCTCTGTCAGGGTCAGCAGGGGAAAGAAAGACTTTTGTTCCTTTAAGGATTGTGTCTGCTTTCCCCTCCTCATGGGTTGGAGGAGGGGAATCACTGTTGCTGACTGACCTGTTGGTTCCTGCACATCTAAGGGGGGAAGGTTTATAAGCCCTTTCTCTTCCCTGGGAAGAATTGTGGCAGGTCGAATCGTTTCAGATCGGGCTGTGGTGTTTCATTGGCAATAAGTGAGGGGATAGGACACCCTGGCTCTGAGAGTCAAAAAAAACAGTTAAGGGATGGTGACGTGAGTCATAGTACTACAAGAGTGTGAGGATGACGTCAGGCCTTTTTTTCTTCAGGGGAAGAGAGTTACTGTGGGAAAAGAAAATTTCAGTTCGTGGTGATGTCAAAGAGCGCATGTTGTTGAGGTTACCCCGGTGAATTGGTATCCCATTCATTTAGGATTGGATTGGTTACATCCACGCCATAGGTTTGAATTGGAGACTAAATAGTGAGGGCTGTCAGCGGTGGTATCCAAATGCATACAAGGGTATGGAGGTCCCTATTGGGGATGATAATTCAGTGGTATAAATGTGCTAAAGTCTTCCTCTTTACTCCTTTCTTCAGGACCAAGAGAACAGGTCACACTAGTTGGTGATTGGATTTCTGGACATGTGATTGTTCATTTGGCCCAAAGGGGGATGACCAGTTCCCACTGGAAGGGCACAGCTGGGCCTCAGCAGTGAATTGGCATGGATGAAGGGACATACTCTAGGGTCAATGGATGCCCCTCTTACATTTGTTGGCCAGGGAGGGGCTATGTGAATGGATCAGTGTGCATTTGGAGATTCAGTAATGAGTGATTCATACCAGATTCCTAGACCAGAAGGGGTCATTGTGATCATCTAGTCTGACATCCTGTATAACACAGGCCATAGAAATCCCCCCAAATATATCCCATAGCATAGGAAAACATTCAGTCTTGATGTAGAGAGGCGGAGCGGCCTCTCTCTGAGTCTGAGTGAAAGGGGCCACTTTCCACCTCCTGGTGGGTGGAGCCAGGCCAGGCCTGTCCCTTGCACTAGAAGCTGAGAGGCAGGACAGGAAGGATAAGAAGCAGAGCCTCCAGCTCAGTTGGGAGAGAGCCAGGGAAGAAGTTGGACACCTCCACCTTGCTGCTGGCCTCTGGAACAGGGACCATGCTGAACCAACCCCTGTTCTTGGAGGAGGAACCCAAGGAGCTGCCGGGACTGCAGTCCAATGAGTACCCTGAAGAGCTTCTAGGACTGCTGGCTGCCAAGCACGCCAGGAGATGGAGGACCCTTGAACTACAGAGCCCTATCCCTGGAGTGAGGTAGGAAGAAGGCAAGGGAAAACAACAGTAGTCCAGTTTTGCTGTTTGGGGTGGCAGCTTCCCCACCTTAGGCTGAGTGGCCTGTGTTTGTCTGCTGTCTGCCCAGCTGGAGAGCTGGGCCTTAGACTGCTGTTGCTCTGCCCCGCCCAAAGGACTGAGCTAGACTGTGTGTGTTTGCTATCTTCCCCAGCCCAAAAGCTAGGCCATAGACTGCCTATTGCTGTGCGCCATCCAGAGAGTCAGAGCTCTGATGATATTGATTGCTAGCCAGAGGGCTGGGCTAATGACTGCTATTGCCCTGTCCTACCCAGAGGTTCAGGGCCCTGTCTCTGTCGATTGCTGCCTGCCCTAGTGTGACCAGTGTCCCAGTGAGGGACAGCTAACGTCACTCAAATAGAGTGAAGTGCAAAGAATGGGGCAGATAATCCCCAAAGCTAGTGTATATTTTCAATACTTAGATTTACCAAGCCAGCATAAAACAGCTTCTTTATTATCTCACTGGTTGCCCAGAAGCCAACAACACAGTTCCCTTGAAGTAAAACCCAGTCTCAGAGCTCCATCCAGGTACCCAAGTCAAATATGATGAAGATTTCTGAAAATCTTATTTCATCATATAAAAGAAAAGGTTCTACCAATCCCAAAAGATCAGACACATTACCTTCCATGTTAATGAATATTCCAGAGCTTATCCAACTACACACTCACATCCAATTTTTATTAACTAAACTAAAATTTATTAAAAAGAAAAAAGAGAGAGAGTATGGTTAAAAGATCAATATACATACAGACATAAGTTCAGTTCTTGAAGTTCAGATTCATAGCAGAGATGGTGAACTTTGTAGTTGCAAAGAGATCCTTTAGAATTTAGTCTGTAGGTTATAGCCAATGTCCAATATCACCTTCAGGGAGTACCAGCATAACTGGGATTTAAACCTGGTGACTCAAACTTTCCCTGATGAAGTTTAAGCAGATCTGAGACCAGAAGGATTCGGACCCAAACATCTTTTATACAATTCAGGTCTTCTTTGACAAGTGGGAGTCCCTCAGGGAACAATAGGTAATTAGGGTGATTCTGAAGCAGGTTTATCACCAGTACTTAGCTATATGAATTAACATAAGGCAATTGCCTGTTTTTCCACCTTTCACAGGTGATTTGCTATACACTTCAAAGAGAGATGAATACAGTGATTTCCAATGTTCATAGTTCATTTAAATGCTAGGAAGTTCTTTTGATCTCTGAATTAACAGAATACAGCATAGACGGACTGTTGATTACATTATTGACCATTTCCCATATATATGTAAATACACAAAAAACAAACATTATCTCCCCATATGTTTTTAAGGGTTGAATTTGAGTCATTCATCCTGCAGGATGTTTAACCCTTTCTGGCCATGCAACACACCTAGCCAGAAGGCAGGGCTAAAGACTGCTCCATGCTCTGCCCTGCCCAGAGGGCCAGAGCACCGGACTATATTTTCTATGCCACCTTAGCCAGCAGGCTTTGGGCTGAAAACTGCTCCTTGCTCTGCCCTGACCCAGGGCCCAGACCACCCAACTGTATTTGCTGGCTGCCCTAGCTTGGAGGCGAGGCTAAGGACTGATTGCCAAGGGGTTAGGGCTATAGACTGGTGATGTGCTAATTCCCCTGGTGATAGACTTTGGCTGCTATGACATAGTGAGGAGGAGTCACCTCCCGCTGATCCTGAGGGGGGAGGACGACCTCCAACTCACAACACTTGATTTTTAAAATAGTTAGTGATGAAGAACCTTAGAAAGTTGTTCCAATGTTATTAATTACCCTCACTGTTAAAAATATTCACCTTCTTTCCAGTCTGAATTTATCTTGCTTCAACTTCCAACCACTTGATCATGTTATACCTTTCTCTGCTAGACTGAAGAGCCTATTATCAAATATTTTTTCCTCATGTAGGTGTTTATAGACTGTAATCAAGTCACCCCTTAACCGTCTCTTTGTTAAGTTAAATAGATTGAGCTCTTTGAGTCTATCACTAGAAGGCACATTTTCTAATCCCTTACACATTTTGATGGCTCTACTGAGAAACTTTTACAATTTTTCAACTTTCTTCTTGAATTGTGGACACCAGAACTGGATGCAGTATTTCAGCAGTAGTCTGACAAGTGTCAAATACTGAGGTAAAATAACTTTATTCCTACTCAAGATTCCCCTGTTTATGCATTCAGGAATTGTATTAGCTTCTTAGGCTAAAGCGTGACACATGTTCAGCTGGTTAGTCACCATGATCCCCAAATCTTTTTTACTCACTGCTTAGCAGAATAGAGTCCCACAAACTCTAGGTATGGCATATGTTCTTTGTTCCTAGACATGTACATTTATATTTAATTATATTAAAGCAAGTATTGTTTTCCGGTACCCAGTTTACCAAGTGATCCAGATTGCTTTGTATCAGGGACCTTCCCTCTTCATGTTGACCATTCCCCCAATTTGGTTGTCATCTTCAAACTTTATCAGTGGTGATTTTAAGTTTTCTTCCAGGTTATTAATAAAAATGTTAAATAGCACAGGGATTAGAACAGATCCCTACAGGGCCCCACCAGATCCCTGCAGGGCCCCACTGTTCAACAAAGATCCCCCATTTACAGTTATATTTTGAGACCTATCAGTTATACATTTTAAAATCCATTTAACATGTGATATGTCAATTTTATACCTTTCTAGTTTTCTTAATCACAATGTTATGCTGTACCAAGTCAAATGCCTTTCAGAAGTCTAAGCATATTACATCAAAACCTTTGATTACTTTTATCAACCAAATTTGTAATCCCATAAAAAATCAAATTAGTTTGACAATATCTGTTTTTCAGCAACCCATGTTGATTGACATTAATTATATTACTCTCCTTTGAGTCTTTATTAATGACGTCCCATATGAGCCACTCCACTCAGTGTCTGACTGACAAGGCTTATAATTACCTGGGTCATCCCATTTACCCTTTTTAAATATTTGCACAACATTAGCTTTCTTCCAGTCTTCTAGAAATTCCCTGGTGTTCCAAGACTTACTGAAAATCTGCTTTAACGGTCCAACCAGCTCTTTTAAAACTCTTGGATTCAGAGATGACTGGTGTTCCTAATGCTGGGTGCCACAAGCTAAAGGGGAGGACATATGACAGCCACGTGTCTCCTCTATCCAGTCACCCCAGCCCTATGCCCATCCTTGCGCCACAGCACTTTCCTTGCCCCATGTTACCTGCAGAGGGGGGCCTCTCTGTACTTCTCTCTCTGTGCCTTTGCCCTGGCATGTTTGGTCACTCTCCATGGCATCTGGGTGGAGAGTGGGATGCAGCCGCTTCTGTCTGAGAGATCCTGGCTGGGAGGCAGAGCAGGCTGTGTCAGGCAGAAGCAGCTCCATCTCACTCCCTGCCAAGCTGCCAGGGAGAGTGGCCCAACATGCCGGGGGAGAGGCACAGGGAGAGAAGGACAGAGCACCTCTCCTCCCCCACCCCCAGCAGGCCAATCTGTGTCCCCCCTACACATCGCCTCTGCTTGGATGCAAGTTATCCAGACCTGCTAATTTTAAAACATCAAACATTAGTAACTGATGTTTAACATCCTACTGAAATACCAATGGAATAGAAAGAGTATTACTATATATGTCATGGCATCATCTGTTTTTTTTCCCAATTATAGAAAAGAAATATTTCTGGGTGGAGCTGAGGATTAGGACAAAAAGAGAGTGCATGGATACAGGTCATTTTCCAGGGGCTGAGTGTAATTTGGCTGGTGATGACACAGCGAAGTGTCTGGCAGAGGAGCTGCTTGGCTTTCACAGATGAACAAAGCCAGGAGCGGAGTAAATAGGCTGGTGGCTAAATAATATGGATGGTAAAAGTCTATGATTGTCTGTCTGTGACTGGGGAGTGAATATAGCTTTGGGTGCTGTTGGAGAAAGAATTGTTAACGTGCTGGTAATCCAGTTTGGGGGAGGCAACCAAGCAAATTGCTGGTACCTCCTGGTGGCAAGTGCCTAGTGCAGGTAATTGTTCAAATGTGTATGGGGAGAGGTGTCTGATAGTTTGATAAACCAGAATTGGAAGCAGATTAGGAGAAGGCATCTTTCTAGTGGGGTTGGGGCTCCTAATGTCTGGTACATTGAGGGGTTATGCTCCTTCTTCACACTCTTAATGCTTGTGTGAGGTGAGGGTAATGGGAACCGGGTTAACAAGAGGGGAGCTGATGGCTGCTGTCCGCCAGGTGGAATGGATTACCAAGGAGGGATGACCTGCATTGGGCAAATTATTGCCAGATCTGTTATTTAACAAAGTTGCAGCCTGGTTAAACTGCATGTTTCAGAGATTACTAGCTCTAGAAATATTAAATGGTAACTAAAAGCATTTTTGACTTGTTTTCTGGATCACAATGTACAGACTACGTGGGTCCTATAGTCTGGACTGAACATTAACATGAATTCCTTTTAAGACTCCTCCATGGTTTGATGGAATGCTTTTATGTGACATTGCTTTGCTTTCATACCCACTGCTCTCTATCAAGACAAAAATATTTATACCATTTGTTAGTTTTTCATAGAAAATGTATGCAAGATTGAACTGGGGGTGAAGGGTACTTGAACTATACTTTTAATTGTAGAGCCTGTATCTGTTTTTGTTAATTGATATCAACTATGATATTTTTCAAATAGAATTAATGCAGTTTTCTATTTTTAATGTATTTACTCTGGATTGTCCATTTTGCAGGATATTCAGCAACATAAAATGGTGCAGCTTATAATTTCTCCCAAGGTAGCTCACATGCACTAATGCATATTTCAGTTGCTAACATATGTATCCATTCTTGACATTTGCTGTTGTGATTTATATAGCATTGATGCCATGTAACTAGAATCTGAAATGGAATTAAAGAAAACCACCAGTATGGCTAATTTGCCGCCTATTCATGTGAATGCTGGTTTCCAATGAAGGGGCCCAGCAACCATGACATTTCTCCTTCTTCTCCCTCCACCCTTAGACTGTCCTATGGATGGAATTGGTTGTGCTGCACAAAGTGTAATCAGTAGTGACTGGTGCGCTTCAAAAATCATAGGAGGAGGGTGAGTAGAAGGGAAGAGAGAGAGGTGCCACTGCCAATCACTGAACAGATCAGTGGGTTAAGTGTAGATGGTCAAAAATATTTCATCAAGACATTTTTTTGAGTACAGTAGAATCTTTATGATTTTTTTTTATTTTGGTCAATTTTTTTTTCATTTTTTTCCAATTATAAACTGGAAACTGAAAACCAAAAATGCTCACTAAAAATATTCTGGTTCTGGTAATGTTTAGGGGGTTCAGTTTTGGAAATTTTTACCAGGAACGTTTTTGAAAGCCATTTTTTTCAGTTTTGATTTTCCATCAAAAAGAAAAATGTCATGAGAAATTTCAAAGAAAAAACAAAAAAAAACTTTTCAAAATCTTCTGCCAAACATAATTGGTCTTTTTCAACCAGTTAGTCTAGTAATTATCTAACAGAAGATCAGGGTTCCATATTCTTCTTCTGCCCTGGCTCTGCTCTCTGTGCTCCCTGTCACCTCATCCCTGAACTCATTCTGGCAGCTCCCAGGACAGATTGTTGGAATAGGTGTCCCCAGCCACCTGAAGCAATCCCCACTCTCTTCACAAGGTGGAGCCTTCAAGCAGGGGGATGATAAATTAGCTTTTTTTCAGGCTTGAAGCATAACAGCCACTGCCTGTCTTGTGTGCTCTCTTGCTGCGTACCCGCCCTTGATGTCATCACAGCCCCTTTCTGCAACCAGAGTCTGCAGAACCAAAGCATGATCTGCAATTGAATAGCTAGATTGTATTTAAAAATAAACAGTTAGGGTTTTGTTCTGCTCTGGACTTTTGCTCTTGGCCCAGTCATTTGAATGGTGGTGAATTGAACCATTTGAGAGAGATATGTGGTGCATATTATCATATTCATATTCATGGGTTCCTGGTGCATACTACAATTACCACCAGTATAATATGATGCCACTGAAAAGGTTAAGTAATTTGAATGCTAATATCATTCTTATTTTTAAACCAGTTCCTTTCAAATGTGTCATACGCACTTGTCCTCATCCAAGATTAACGACATGACAAGTTTGAACTTTTAAAAGCAAGCCGCTGAAGTTATTGGGAGAGCATAAAAAGGTCACATTGCTTTGGACAAAAAAAGAAACCTGTAAGCTTTCCCCAGTCCCATGAGGAAAAAGTGGCATATCTACCCAAGTTTCCTGAAACTTTCCAAAAGAATGTAAAGATCAAATGGGAGAAAATTAGCCCAAAAAGGGGGGGTTGGTTAGCTAGTTGATTGTATGAAAACTAGAATAGAATAGAACGTGTTCTGCAATTTTATTACTGCTAGTAAGACATGTTCTGACTCTTCCTTCTTCCATTTTGTTCTTTAATTTCCTTTGTTTTCTGAGAACTAAAACACATCAGTGCCAATTCCCCACGGCACCTGACCCTTTACGCTACTTTGGCCATGAAGGGGTTAGAAATGGCTGCACAGAAGCCCCTCACCCTCACCCTCATGTAAGGGCCAATCCCTGGATGGTGTGGCAGGGGTCAGCCACCTCTGGCATGCGGCTTGCCAGGGTAAGCATCCTGGCGGCCCGGGCCAGTTTGTTTACCTGCCGCATCCGCAAGTTCGGCCAATCGCAGCTCCCACTGGCCACGGTTCTCTGTCCCAGGCCCATGGGAGTGGTGGAAAGCCATGGCCAGCACATCCCTTGGCCCACACCGCTTCCCGCAGCCCCCATTGGCCTGGGACTGAGAACCGTGGCCAGTGGGATTTGAGGTCAGCTGAACTTACCCATGCGGCAGGTAAACAAACTGGCCCGGCCCGCCAGGGTGCTTACCCTGGAAAGCCATGTGCCAGAGGTTGCCAACTCCTGGTGTAGAGCAGGGAAACAGCCATACACTACCCTTTCCTTTGCAGCTGCTCTGAGGGGCTGCTCAAAACTTATTCTGAGGTCAAAACTGGCTCTCAAAGAGCCACAGAATACCCGAGAGTCCCAAAGTAGATTCAAGTTACCTTTGCTTCCTCTCTATTCCATTCCTTGCCAATCACTGTGGTGTATGGAGGACTGTGTGTTGGGATTGTAAACTCTCATTTTAAGTGTATGTGTGTGCGGGGGAGGGAGTGGATCCAGCTTGCAGGCTACAGATCTCTGTAACAAAATCTGGGATCAATGTCCCTTTTGGGGGGGAGCCATCTTAAAGCAAGGTGGGAGTGAGTTGTACCTCACTGCCTTAGGGAGTAGATGGTGTATTCTCTCTCTCTCTCTCCCCCAATTTTAAGGTTCTTGTGTGGTGTTCTGAATTCTCAGAAACAGTGCAGTGTTACATTGCAACCTTCCAACAAGAGTATTTATGTTTTTCTCTAATGTCTCTGTATGTGGTGAAACATAGCAATCACAATTTGGCCAGAACAGAGAATTGGTTCTGGGAGGATGGGTTTGTTGGTTCTAACTCTATTCTGCCCATCCTGTTCTGCCCTTCTCAAAGAGGGCAGAACAGGATGGGCGATGAGCAGCATTTCCATATGAACAGAGTGGAGGAGACTCCCCCAGTTGGTATTAGAATGATAGGACCACAAAACTACACTGTCTGAGCCATTAAGCTGAATATAATGAGTATACAAAAATGATGATGGTACAATGGAAACTACATAGTGAAAAAATGTTTTTAAACACAAAAAAAGAGTCACAGGGCTTAAGAGCACCAGATGATCTAGTCTGACCTCCTGGTTCTCACAGGCCACCACCACCACCCAGCACTCACACACTAACCCAACAACTGAAATTAGACCAAGATATTACTTCTCACAGGAGACTAGACTGTGATGTGCCACAGGCAGAGAATAGAAGGGACTGAGATGCACGAGTGCATTAGGCCCCTGTGATGGCAGGGAAATGATTAAATGAGATATTCCCAGATATTCCTGGCAAGCAGGGCTGGATCCAGGGTTTTGCTGCCCCAAGCAGCAAAAACAACAACAACAACAAAAAGGCCGTGGTAGCGATCTGCAGCTCTTCCGCCACAGATTCAGTCTTCTGCAGCAATTCAGCAGCTTGTCCTTCACTCCGAGAGGGAATGAGGCACCCGCCGCTGAATTGCCACCAAAGACCCAGACGTGCCGCCTCTCACTGTTGGCCACCCCAAGCACCTGCTTGTTGGGCTGGTGCCTGGAGCCGGCCCTGCTGGCAAGTGACGTGTACCCACAAGTTGCAGAGGAAGGCAACGCTCCTCCCCCACCCTCCCTGTCAATCTATCCTGGAGGAAAATTTGTTCCCAACCCCACATATGGTGATCAGCTAGACCCTGAGCATGTGAGCAAGAACCAGCTAGGCAAGTAGCTGAGAGAAAGAATGCTCTGTGCCACCTCAGAGCCCTGGCCCTCCCTGTCCTGTGTCCATCTCCAGCCGTGGCCATCCCTGACGTTTCAGAGGAAAGAGATTAACAAACCAATCAAACCAGTATACGTTGGGCGGAAACAAATCCCTTCCACAGGTGGTCAGTTGATGCCCTGAAGCATGAACTTTTACGAACATTAGACAAACCAGAAGTGAGCACCAGGGCTGTTTAGCCTCATCCCCTACCATCACAAGCAACCTATATTTCACTCTATCTAGAGAAGCCTGTTTACCAGTGCAGGGGCCTCTTATCCAGCCATCCCTTTCAACTCTTCTGGCTCAGGGAGCAACACGATTGGGTTAGCTGCTCTTCTCCCATCCCTCCTTCCTCTGGCTGAGTAGAGCAGAAGAAGGTGACAGGTGCGCTAGTCCCCTGAAATGCTGCATTCTAAGGGGTAAGCAGAGTTATATTAGCTTACGTAGTGTGGTCAAAATTCAATATAAACAGAATGAAGTGTCATTCCAAATGCAATGGAAATACTTCAAGAGTTGTATTGAAATAGTTTTGGAATTTTAGTCCATTGCATTGTACAAAATGTTTAATTGTATGTGAGGCTCCTATAAGCAAGTTTCACTGTGTTTTAAATACACTCACAAGAATCCTAGCAAAGCCAAAAGAACCTCAACAGCTCCTGATCTGCTGGTCCAGTCCCTCCATCCAATGTATAGCAGTCAGACTCACTGGAATGACATCAAGAAACCCACCCTTTAATGCTTTAAGCAAAGGCATCTTCTTCCTCAGCCGATGGAACATTAGGTAGGGAAAAATTTTAGAGCGCAGCATCCCAAAGACATTTGTATTTAAGTTCTGTTTCAGTGAATAGCCAAGGGGAAAAATGCCATGCACCTTAAAGAGTACAGCCTTCATTCCACTCCTCCCGCCCCACACCCCTCCATATGGCACTCAGAGGAAGATGACAGCCTAGGGTGGGGTGACCTCCTGCATTATAAGGTAATCAGGTACAGGATAGAAGAACAGTAACATAAAGGTGATGGGACAATCCCCCCAGTACCTCTCCAAGGCCATCCATGTTGGGCTAGAAAACCCATGGCTTTGTGTGGGGTGTTTATGTTTATTCAAAAGAAGATATGTTCGAGCTTTAGACTGCTAGTTCATGGCATCACTTGTCCATGAACCAGCAAAGGGGAGGAAAAGAGGTATATGTGAAACATGCGGCATATGGGAGGCGGAGCATTCATTCAGTGGACTCCAAAACTTCCTTCCAGTGACCTTTCTTGTTTAAGGGGATCCATGATATGTTGACTTTTCTTTCTCAAAAAGATAGGTCTACTTTGGTCCACGCATCTGGACAATTCCAGTAGTTGCACACTTCAAGAGACCATTGAGCTGTTGTGCTGGATCTGACATTGAGATGTTACTGCTACTGAAGTTCTTGTGCAATCTGAATTATCTGGAAGCAGATATAATCTCACTCTCTTCCCCACCCCCACTCCATATTCCATCTACCAAACATGTGCAAAAACATGCCATAAATAGATTTAAATATAGATACAACTAAATATGCCGTCAATGAAATCCAATAATAGAAATTGCAACCAGCCTGATTTAACCCACCATGGATTATTAAAAAGGGATTAGATAGTTTTATTTTCCTTAAATTGTGGTTCTGCTCTGAAAAAGTGATTGTAAAAATGACACTGTGAGGTTCCACGTTCATCTGTTCGTTTTTCATATAAAAAATGTTCACTTGCAAGTTACAAGATGGATTTGCTCACTGCCAGCCCTGCAAACTCAGCCTGGACTCCGAGACAGGCTGGGTTCTTACTGTCTCATGCATCATTACCATTAATAATGGTTCTACAGGCCAAATTGTGCCTTCAATGAGCCCTGTGCAACCACATTGACAGCATGGGCTTTGCGCATATGTAACTCATTGGAACTTGATTAACAATTCTGATGAGAATGCACAGAATCCTTGAAGGAACAGAATCCATCTCTGTCTCTGTATCAGCCAGCTTGGTGCTGCAGGGGTAACAAGAGTAAAACTTATTTTTGTCAATGAAAAGAAGCAGAAAGTGCCATTTTCCCTGTCAGTTTTTGGATCGCAGATGCACTTGGAATCAATGTCCCTTGTTAGCTGAACCTCACGCTTTAATACTTCTAATAAAAGTTTTCTGCCTTCAAGTGAGGTCTACATATTAATATTATAGAAAGATGTTATGCATACTTAGTTATTTTTCAGATTTCTTCTAAAACATTTAACCTGAAATATAAGCATTTTCAGCCACTGCAAAAGATGCAGTACTTTATTAGTCATTTAACTTAATTCCTTCAAGAAAAATGTATGTGTTATGCTTATTATAATAACAAACAGAATGATGTAATTTTGAAAGAGACAGTACATTTGCAAAAGTTTTTGCTCAGTAAAAAAGACAGCACTTTTTAACAAAGAAGTCACATAATGATGTCTGTATTATGTTTTAAAAAAAGTTTTACACTCATGAATGCTGTCTGGAACTTTAATACCCCCTGCTTGTTGGCAGAGGCTATGATGTGCCGTTTTTGTTAGAAGATATCCATCCCAGCACTTTCACTTCTTGTTGTTGCATTTTAATCCCGAAATGCTGTTGGCAAGGTTCTTTATGCTGAGTCAAGATTCATGTTATAAAAATTCTGTAATTCTGCCAGTTAGGATGAGATAATAGGTTAATGTGGCTGACTAATTTAGGTAACTTTTCAGGTATGTGTATTTAAACCAGGGATGCATGAGACATGAAAAATGCTAGTATTTATCGGAAATGCAAATGTGGCATTTGTTCAGCTTAATGTGAATACCCGTGCACCAGGCAACAACACAAGAAGTGCCAATTAGCATGCACTCATGGCGCCAAAAATTCACCCTTTCTTTCAGCTAATATGACATTTATTCTTTCCTCCTTTTTTGTGTGTGGCTTTGCTGTAGCTACCAGCACAGAAATGCCAATCCTGCTTGGATTTTATTTTAACTAAAAGTGTGTTATTGTGCCAAGTATCAGTAAAGAAATCTTCTGCCTGTGCTTTTCTCCCCCACCCCCTATAATGGCTAGAATTTTAAGAGCTGTGCCATGTAGGTCAATCAGTGTTAGGAATTATAGAAGTAGTTATCTTCCAGACAGGACAGTGGTATAATAATAATGTTTATTGCACATCATTTTTCAATGATTTTATGCCATCATTTAGGAGATGAATGAAATGGCGTTCTAGCAGGCATGAATGTAAATAAATTAAACATTAAGAACCAGTGAGTTGCAATCATCTTTCTTTAAGATTGCACTAAATGGTTGCAATCAGTGAAACAGATGAGAGATTGCATTAAATTGCCATTCCAGAATCTATATCATACCAGCTAAAACACGGTTCCCATGTATGATAAAATAGCTCAGGTTCAGGGAGCAATCTGATTATGTCATAGCGTGCATTAGTTTGAAATAACATGCTGGTCAGATAACTCATTAGCAACATTGCTCTCTTTTATATTAATATGGATGAAGTGACAAAAATGAGCAGGAGAAAAATCTTTCCTATTTAATTCCTGGTCTTTATTTTTAATACAATTTTATATAAATATATATCCTGGCCTTGAGGATCATGCAGGAGCATAATGCTTGCGTTAGCATTACGCTTGCTCTTTCCGCCCTAACTGTGTTGACTTTGGAGAAAAATCTTTTGAAATCCATGTTGTCCTTGAGGGGCTTCACTAGCACTATCAGTTTTATGTGGAAAGTGATATACTGCGGTGATGGATGGCAGTATAAAAGAGAGAGACAGCTGATATTTTCTTTAGAAAGAAATAAAGACCTTAATTATTGGCACAAAACTATACCAAAAAAAAAAAGGGAGGCCTCAGATCAACAGAGACAGGGGAAATTTGCCCCTTAAAGTCATTAAATTTGGCCCTTCAGGTATTCAAGTCACAGCACACAGTTGGCATAATTAAAAATTAAAAATTCAGCACCTCTGTTACCTATGGTAACCTACAATGTCTCCTATTCATTGAAGAGGATATTATGGTAGCATAGTTGCTGCAAAACAGCAAATGTTTTCTCAGATTACTGAGTAACAGTAGTTTAGCTGGCCACTTGAGGATTCCCCCTGCATAAAGGAATCCTTGGGTGCCCCGCAGCTACCAGAGCTCCTCCAATCTTGCCCTCATGCCACTGCTAGCACAGGGGGATTTCAGCATTCCCCAGCTACTGGAATGGTCCTCTGAGGGCATTTGACAGGTGCCACAATCTTCAAGAATTTTTTTAGCAAGGTGTTTTTAGAGCAGCTGCCATTGACTGAATATTCCCCCCCCCCCCCCTACCATCCCATTTTCATTGCAGTGGTTATCTGGAGACCAGAGTTGGCTAAAAAAAGAGTGTGTTTCTGGTGCAACAACATGGTAGTGGTACATGTTATCAATCGCCAGACTTCCAGATCAGATAGGGTTATGAAGTTAGTGAGGGAATTTGTGCTACAATGTTTAAGCTTGAACATCTGTTTTTTTTCCAAGCACATGCCCAGGGTGAATAATGGCATAGCAGATGCCTTGTCTCATTTTCAGTTTGCCAGGTTTTGGGAGCTGGCACCAGGAGCTAGAAACAAAGCTGAGCAGATGCTACAGGTGCTATGGAGCCTCGCTGCATGATGTTGGCGGGGCATAGAGATCCTAGCTCTGGGCACATGGCTGAACTGTGAAGGAAGTTTTAATGAGTTCTTCCAATATTAGGATCTGGAAAGCTGGTCACCAGTAAGGCCCATCACAGAAGGGCGGATGTTGTGGTACATGCTCACTGGCAACCCAGCTGTGGGCATCCTCGACGATCAACTTTCAGACTTGAGGGCCGATATGTTTGGGGGCTGCTATACAAGAGGCCATTGGGAGGTGTCTGGGAACCTGACTGGGTCTGCAGGGGTGACAGCCAGGCTAATTGCTGGTGCCTCCTTGTGGCAGATGTCCAGTGCAGGTACTCCATAAGGAAGGCATCAAGTCACCAGATAAATGGCCTAGTAAGGGACTAGAAAAGGAGGTGCTGGTTAATGGAACAGGGTGGATGGGGGGGTCGCAGCTTCTATGCTTGGTACGACAAGGAGCCAACTCAGCTTTCTTATGGCCCACCTTAACCCTCGTATGAGAGAGGGTGGCTTGTAAGGTCCAAGCCATGGGCTGGCTGGGGACCTGGACGGAAAATGAAGTGGGCTGGTGGAAGTCTTGGGTAGTTGTTTGAATGAATGTGGAGTTGCCTGAACTGTACATTTTTATCTTCTGGGTAGTCCCAGACATCTAATAATAAACTTGTGGATTGATTAAATCCATATCAAGTGCCTCTTATTCGTCTTTCAGTATAGCCAGACAATGAGAAGTAAGTGTTGTAATCTGTGGGGGGCCTGGCACTGCCCCACTCCTTTGTGGCAAGGGTGGGATGGGGTGTCAGAACCTCACCACTCTCAAGTTCATGTTCCCGTCTCTTTGTGGGCAGCCAGTTATGGCCTAATGGCCTCCTGCCACACAATCACCCTTTGGTCGGGGTAGTGGGCCTAGTGGCTGGAGTCCAGGTAACTTGCCCCAAGTGTCAGGGCAGTGTGGTCAATGGCCAGGGTCCATATAAATTGCTCCCCTCATTGGAGCAATGCAGCCTAATGGCCAGAGTCCATACAATCCCCATGGTGTGGTGAGGGGGCTGTTAGGGGAACCTGGACCCACCCTCTACACCAGGTCCTGACCTGGGGCCTTGGTAGTGGCAAGTTCCCCTTGCCACCAGCTTGGCAGGGATCTGCTCACAACACACCGAGCATCTATGCGGCTCTACTACCGTTTGCCCTAAAGTTCCCCTGGGTCACTTCCTACCGTAAACGCCAGGTTCTCTTCTTCAGGGGGTCCTCCAGTCTGTTCCCCTCCTGTGACATACTCCGTATGGGCATTAGGGCAGCTGGCCTCCAGATCCTGGTGCGCAGGCTGTTCCTCCTCAGGAGTTGGCAGTGTGCTTCCTTCTCCTTCGGCAGTCAGCCCAGACAGAGCAGCTCTGCAGGCTTTTATACCTGTTCTCCAGTTGGAGCATGCCCAGCAGAGCTTCCGGGGCGTGGCTTCCTCTGCTAGGAAGGAAGGGTTAACCCCTGTGGGACCAGTGCAAGGCCGCTCTGCCCCGTCACATAATCCTAGAGGAAATGTAAAGCTAGACTAGCTGCAGAAAGAAATTTGAAACTTTTTTCTCATTATGTAAATTGCATTGTCTTTACTACTTGTATACTTTTCACTAGTGCCCATCCTGTCAGTCTTACACTGCAGTTTGGACCAATCAAAAGGGATCGGTTAATGATTCCACTTCATTTCAGTCTTCTGCCAAACCACAACATTCATAAAGGCTTTCTGATCAATCAGGGCTCTCTGGCCAGGGAGAGAGATATATTAAGTTTAGTAGAATGTTTACCTTTCTTTCCTGTTCAGAATATATTGAAGCAGGTAGTGGAAAAAAGATAAGTGGTGGGTATTGTATAGTGCAATGTAGTTTAAAATAATGCAACACTTTTTTCTACACTTTATTAATGACAATCTGAACGTTCTGGTTCTACCCAACAGAATAACCAAACAAGGATGCTGCTAATTCACTGCTTGTGTGTATCAACTTGACCATATTATAATGGTTTAAACAATTAACATAAATCTTGAATGTAAAGCTAGGCATCTATTCACCAAAGAAAGAAAGAAAAAAAATGCAAGGATACAATAAATAGCTTGTATATTCACTGCTGATTTTCTCCAGTTATATTCAAACAGTTTAACTGACCCTCCACTGTCTATTTTAGTGTGAATTCAAGAGTCCAATCAAAATTAACGTAGAACAAAGTTATTTTTCCCTGTGTAGAATGGTTAATCTTTTCCCTTTCTATTTAACTCACCCTACACTGGACTGTGTGCATAGCCGGTAGCTTTTACTCTGAAGTACAACTGTAAACTGTGAGCACCTTACATAAAAATCATAAACAAAACTTGAGCCCATATATGAATTTTACATCTGAGTATGTATCCAATAATACAGTACGCTGTACAGTCCAGTATCCTTTTCTGATACTGACACCAAGATTCTTCTTTAAATTACTGGTCCAGTGAGTGAAAATGTAATAAATATGCATAAAATCAAAAAGATCTGGTTGGATTTCTGCGCTAGCCAGAGCTCAAGACAAAAGGCCTGATCCTACATCTCCTAGATAAGCAAAAGCAATGGGCATTTTGCCTATATAACTACAGGACCAGGCCAAAACTTGTGACAAGGTCAGGAGCAGAAAGGTGAGAGCACAAGATCATGTGAGGCTCCAGTCTGAATGCAAAGTCACACACTCTGCAAAGAGTTTTACAAGCACTAAACTCAAAACTACAAGAACAGAGTTCAAACCAGACAGTTCAGCTCCTACATTTCTCCAGAGCTCCCTACCCTAGCTCCTGGTCAGCAGAACTCCTCGTTTCTCTTCTCAGAGGATAACTCCCCTTGCTGTAAAAATCCTGAACCTAAATAGGTTCATCTGCACTTAACTAGCTTCTGGCTGGATGTGCTTCCCTGAACGGCCTCTGAATCTGCCTAAAATTTACTCTGCCACATCCCTGGCTGTTTTGTGCCTTGATAGGATCTTTTCTATGGACACCAGTGGAATTGGTGGTGGCTGGGATTTAGGGTCCCCTCCAGGGGGCTCCAAAAGACCTGAATACCACATTACAGGGATACTATTGCTACCTATACTTAGGGCTTGTTTACTCTGCAAACCATTTGGGACTTGCAGTGCGCTGTGGCAGTGTCCACATGGGCTGTTACTGCATGGCAAGCTGGTGTGCTATAGGGTACGTCTACACTGCACGATTATTTCGAATTAGCTTAAACCGATATTACAAAACCGATGTTATAAAATCGGTTTTGCGCGTCCACAATGCGATCACAAAATCGATTGCTTGCGTCCATGGTCCAAGNTATCTCTTCTTAGCTTTTGCCTGCTTGACTTTGCACTGTGATTTTTTTTAACATAGCTCTCTGTGTGTGTCTGTGTAATGTTTCTGTTTTTTTTTAAATATAAATCTGAAAAAAAAAATCCATCATGCAGCATCACATTGTCACGCATATGGTTCATTAGCATCAAACCTTTAGATCAACTGCCCAGATCTCTGCTACTTGAGCTAACAAAATAATTGATAGCAGTAGTAGGTTGTCATCCTTTATGTGGATTAGCACTGTAAGAGGATGCAACATAGTTTGTCAGTGGGTTTTCACAGAGATTTGCTGACAGCAGAGGAATGGTGAGACTCAGGGATCTTGGGTTTCCATTTTGGAATCAGGAGGGGAGTATGCTTCAGTGGGCACAGATTCTTCTGTCCATTCCCTCCTAGTGTGATGCCTCCTATTCCATTCCCTCCAACATGCCATTGTCACCATCCTGTCTCTTCCTTGCACCTGATTCCTTGCCTCAGTCCCATTCTCTTCATCTAGCCAGTCCCAGACTCCACTCCTCAGGCTTCTTACACCAATCCCAGTCTCCTTACCAAGAATTCCTAGGGATGATCCTCCAAACTCCCTATCACAGTCTCCCACCCACATTCAGTCCCCTTCCCCAGCCAATCCCAATCCCCTGTCTGCTACTCAAGTGATCTCTCTCTCTTCCTCACCCCCTCTTTCTGGCCTCCAGTTGCTTCCCCCACCCAAGTTCCCCCTCCTCACTGGTTTCCAGTCCTAATTTCCCTCACAGGGATCTGCATCCAATCTCAGTGTCCCCTACCCCCCATTCCTTGTCACAGTCTTTTTGGCCAGCTAGGTCCAGTTCTCCCTTGCATTAAGGCTCCTCATCAGATCTGTCTCCTCTCCCTTTACTCTGTACTGTTTTTCAGTCCCAGTCTCCTTGTCCTGCCAGTCCTAGGCTTCCCTAACCTAACTTCCACTCTCATGGGTGGGTCAGGGGGACTTTCAAATTGCTTAAGTGTTGTGAGTACATTTTCAACTTCTTGGTAGGGGAGCATGGAGATATTGTATACCTTTTTGTCAGAATATAAATTAAATTAGGAAATTACAGGCCTGGTCTATGCTACGGGTTTCTACCATTTTTAGTAGAGTTAAACCAATTTAACGCTGCACCCGTCCACACAACGAGGACCTTTATATCGATATAAAAGGATCTTTAAACCAGTTTCTGTACTCCTCCCCAACGAGAGGAGTAGCGCTGAAATTGGTATTACCATATCGGATTAGTGTTAGTGCGGCCACAAATCAACGGTATTGGCCTCCGGGCGGTATCCCACAGTGCACCACTATGACCGCTCTGGACAGCAATCTGAACTCGGATGCACTGGCCAGGTAGACAGGAAAAACCCTGCGAACTTTTGAATTTCATTTCCTGTTTGGCCAGCGTGGAGAGCTCACCAGCACAGGTGACCACGCAGAGCTCATCAGCACAAGTAACAATGCAGTCTCCTGAGAATTGAAAAAGAGCTCCAGCATGGACTGCACGGGAAGTACTGGATCTGATCACTATATGGGGAGAGGATTCTGTGCTAACAGAACTCCGTTCCAAAAGACGAAATGAAAAACTATTTGAAAAAATTTCCAAGGCTAAGATGGACAAGGCCACACCAGGGACTCAGTGCAGTGCAGACTGAAAGTGAAGGAGCTCAGACAAGCCTACCAGAAAACGGAAGAAGCAAATGGAAGGTCCGGGGCAGGGTCGAAAACATGCCACTTCTATGCTGAGCTGCGTGCAATTCTAGTGGGGTCTGCCACCACTACCCCATCCTTGTCCATGGATTCCAAGGTGAGGGTGGTAATCTCAGCCATGGCTGAGGATTCTGCACAGGGGGAAGATGAGGAGGAGAAAGAGGAGAAGAGGTGCAAAGAGAACACAGCACTCATTCTCCCGCAACAGCCCAGGAGCTTTTCTCACCACACCCCAACCAAGTAAGCCCAGACAGTGAAGCCAATGGAAGAAGACTCTCGTTGAGTGTCTCATTTGTATATAACGATGTAAAACAAGACGGTTTTTTAGAACTGTCATTTGACCCATGAGTTGCTGCAGTCAGCAGCATTATAAGGGAAAGTTGTTAAACAATGTCTGGGATGGAGCGAAATCCTCCCATGGAATCTCCTATGTAGCTCTCCTGGAGGTACTTGCCAAAAGCCTTTGCAGCAGTTTCTGGCAAGGCGAGCTTATTCCATCCACTATGGTAGGACACTTGACCATGCCATGCAGTAGCAAGTAATCTGGTAGCATTGCAATGACAAAAGCCTAGCTGCGTATGGCCCAGGATATGCTGGCATTCAAGCACATCCTCTTTTTATCTGCTGTGTTACCCAGAAGTGATATCGTTCATCAGAACCTGGTTGAAATCAGGAATTAAATAAAGGGGACAAGATTGGCCAGTCCCTACTGGCCTTTGCCTGTGCTTAGTCTTCCTCAGGTAGCCGATGTGGGGGAGGGAGGGAGTGAAAGCGCTGAGACTTTTTGCGTTTGCTTAGCAAGGATCTTCCCTGCTACCACCCACGCGTGGGGCGGGGGGGAGGGGGGGTGATTAGCAGTGATCTTCCAATGATACCAGCCACGCGTAAGTGGGAGGGTAAGCGAATCATCCCCAGAGAATTGGATGGGAGGGTGGTTTCGCTGCTGCATGTTAAATAATGGATTTGCTGGTATTGTGGGAAAAGGAGGGCACTGTGTATATGAAGCCGCAGAAGCCGAAGACAGGGCTTACCATGGCGCATAGGCAAAGCTGAATTCTGGCTGCCCGAACTTGCGTCTGTGAATTCTCTAACACCAGAGCCACAGTGCACTCAATATTAAGATGCAAAATGCGACTTGTATGAAATACATGTGGCATCGTAAGGTGAATAGTGTTTCTACCTGTGAAAGAGTACTAACATTGTTCTGTAACAGTATCTTTGAAAATATCTTCTCTCCCTTTTTTACCTCCCTGATGCGACTGCAAAGTTTTTCACAGCCTCCCTACTCCATCCGA